>NC_140997.1:170572969-171124132 GCF_052327205.1 Somniosus microcephalus
TGCACGGGCAGAAATTCACCCTACTGACTGATCATCAACCCCTGGTCTCAATTTTTAACCCAAAGAAGGGCGTTCCGGTGATGATGGCGCAACGGCTGCAAAGATGGTCACTTTTTCTAGGGGCACATCAGTATGACATAGAGTACAAAGGTACGAAACAACATGGAAACGCTGATGGGCTGTCGCGCCTACCGTTGCCTACGGTGGAAGAAGCACCTGCAGTGGACCCGGTGGAGACATTCCATGCGACCATAGTCGAATGTTTGCCTGTTACAAACGCAAGTATTGAGAAGGAAACCCGAAATGACCCGACACTCTCTCGGGTCTATGATTTGACGGTGAAGGGATGGCCAGCATATGGCGACTCACTGTTGCCAGCATTCTCGCCAAGGAGGGAACAGCTGTCAGTGTGCCGGGGAACCTTGATGTGTGGATCCCGAGTGGTAATTCCACCCAAGTTGAGAGATAGAGTACTCAATGAGCTTCATGAGGGTCATCTGGGAGGGGTACAAATGAAGAGCCTAGCCAGGGCGTTTGTGTGGTGGCCGGGAATCGATAAAGAAATCGAGGATATGGTGGTGGAGGGAGTGAATGTTGAAGGTGGTGGATGGAGTGCCAATCAAGCGGGCTGCTTTATCCTGAATGGTGCCGAGCTTCTTGAGTGTTGTTGGAGCTGCACTCATCCAGGCAAGTGGAAAGTATTCCATCACACTCCTGACTTGTGCCTTGTAGATGGTGGAAAGGCTTTGGGGAGTCAGGAGGTGAGACACTTGCCACAGAATTCCCAGCCTCTGGCCTGCTCTTGTAGCCACAGTATTTATATGGCTGGTCCAGTTCAGTTTCTGATCAATGGTAACCCCCAGGATGTTGATAGTGGGGGATTCAGCGATGGTAATGCCATTGAATGTCAAGGGGAGATGGTTAGAATCTTGCTTGTTGGCGATGGTTATTGCCTGGCACTTGTGTGGTGCGAATGTTACTTGCCACTTGTCAGCCCAAGTCTGAATGTTGTCCCTGTCTTGCTGCATATGGACACGGACTGCGTCAGTATCTGATGAGTCTCGAATGGTGCTAAACAGTGTGCAATCATCAGCGAACATCCCCACTTCTGACCTTATGATGGAGGGAAGGTCATTGATGAAACAGCTGAAGATGGTTGGGCCTAGGACACTGCCCTGAGGAACTCCTGCAGTGATGTCATGTGATTGAGATGAATGACCTCCAACAACCACAGCCAACTTCCTTTGTGCTAGGTATGATTCAAACCAATGCAGAGTTTTCCCCTTGATTCCCATTGACTTCAGTTTTGCTAGGGCTCCTTGATGCCACACTCGATCAAATGCTGCCTTGATGTCAAGGGCAGTCACTCTCACCTCACCTCTTGAGTTCAGCTCTTTTGTCCATGTTTTGACCAAGGCTGTAATGAGGTCAGGAGCTGAGTGGCCCTGGCGGAACCCAAACTGGGCATCAGTTAGCAGGTTATTGGTGAGTAAGTGCCGCTTGATAGCACTGTCGATGACATCTTCCATTACTTTGCTGATGATTGAGAGTAGACTGATGGGACGGTAATTGGCCATGTCGGATTTGTCCTGCTTTTTGTAGACAGGACATACTTGGGCAATTTTCCACATTGCCAGGTAGATGCCAGTGTTGTAGCTGTACTGGAACAGCTTGGCTAGGGGCGCAGCTAGGTCTGGAGCACAAGTCTTCAGTACTATTGCCGGAATGTTGTCAGGGCCCATCGCCTTTGCAGTATCCAGTGTCTGTAATGATCAATAACATGTATAGTGGACACTAGGTGGAGCCGTAGAGCTGTGTAGAGCTGTATATAGCTGTATGTATAAGACTACACTACCCAGCTGTATGTGTATTAAGACTACATTACCCATGAGGCACTAGGCTACCCAGAAGGCAACAGTCAAGATGGAAGCCTCTACAGATACTGTACCTAGTCCACATGTGCTCAATAAAAGTGTCTAGCAAAAGCTAGCTGTGTTCATAATAAGAATGTCTATTTATTAATGAACATAAGATGGTACCAGGATGGTGAAGATCTGCTGAAAATTGTGAAAAGCGAAATGGAGAATTTGAAGCCACCAGAGCATTTGAAACTCACAGAAAAAATCGACTACAATTGGCAGACTTTTAAACAGCAATTCGAACTCTACATTGCAGCCATCGGATTCGGTATGAAGCCAGACGCAAGGAAGATAGCGTTGCTGCTTATGGTTGCAGGCCCACAGGTGATAGAGGTATTTAATACATTTGTATTTAATCCAGTGGAGAACAGAGAAAAATTAGAAGATGTGCTAAAAAAATTTGATGCACATTGCTCTCCCAAAAAGAATGAGACCTATGAAAGATACATCTTCCGTTCTCGGACACAGCAACAAAATGAGACTTTTGATAGCTTTATTACTGATCTGAAACTGAAAGCACAGACATGTAATTTCTCTGAGCTCAAAGCATCCATGATTCGTGACCAGATTGTGTTTGGTATTCATGATAAAAAAGTCAGGGAACGTCTGTTGAGAGAAACCGAACTAAATTTGGAAAATGCGGTGAAAATATGCCAAGCCAGCGAGCTAGCTCGAAAGCACACGAAGACTTTCAGTGAAATCAATAATGATGCGATTGTAATGAGTGATAATGCTGCTGTCGGTGCTGTGTCCTATAAGGGGAAGAAACGTGGGCAGAACAGAAATGAAAAGCAATCGGAGGATGACATTTTTAATTGTAAACGCTGTGGTTACAAACACCAGTTTAGACAATGCCCAGCATTTGGAAAAATGTGCACAAAGTGTAATGGAAAGAATCACTTTGCCAAACAATGCTTTTCAAAAGTAAAAACTAAGAAAGGGCAACGAGTTAATGTAATTGAGGACACTGATTTAAGTGAGACATTTTTTGTAGGAATGGTGTCATGTGACAATATCAAAAAGGATACAGAAAATGTGCAGCCCTCAGAAATGGACAATGCTGAACATAAAGTTACTGCAGTAAAAGAGGACAAATGGATGATCCCACTGCCGGTAAATGGAGCATTAGTTACCTTGAAACTAGACACTGGGGCAAAAGCAAACATAATCAGTATGAGTGACATTAGCAATATGAATGAAAAGCCCAAAATACAGAAAAAGTCAGTACTACTGAAGGACTATAATGGACAGAAAATAGATAGCTTAGGTGTATGCAGACTTAAAGTGACAGTCAAAGACAAAGTGCATCATCTCATGTTTTCTGTTGTGGCTGAAAGACTTGATTCGATACTAGGTGACAAAGCTTGTGAAGACTTAGAACTGGTCAAGAGAGTCTACCGTATAAACTGTGCCATAAGCAGACCAGATGACTCAGGTGATGAAGCAGAGAGCCCATCAAGGATGAAAAGGCCAAAGGGTATCCATGTCTTCAAAAAGCCTAGTTTCTCCAAGAAGAAAGAAAAAGACTTTAAGGTCAAAGAGAAGCCAAAGGAAGAAAAGCACAAAGAGGAAAAACACAAGGAGAAAAAGTCCAAAGATATAACCGCAGCAGATGTTGTTAAGCAGTGGAAAGAGAAAAAGAAAAAGAAGAAGCCTGCACCAGAGCAGGAAGCAGTTCCGGTGGATACTCCTTCTTTCCTCAGGCCAATCTTTGTTGTTCCATTAGCCGAGGCTGCTGAGAGGACTATGCTGTATGATGGGATCCAGCTGCCAGCAGTTTTTTGAGAGTGCATTGACTACATTGAGAGTTATGGCATGAAGAGTGAAGGAAACACTGAAACCCTCTCCAAGCAAACATCGCAAGGAGACCTCGATCTATACAAGAGCAGATCGATGACAATGCCGCAACTGCATCTTGTCATTCACCGTCAGAACAATCTCATGAAGACACATCAGACTTACCCGTGTTGAGAAGATCCACACGTGAAGTAAAAAAGCCTGATAGACTTAATCTTTGAGTACAATGTAAAGCTTTGAAAATGTGTTGACAGTTTTGAAAATGTTTATGTTTATTAAGCAGTAACAAAAGTGTTACTGATATTATCTTTATTGTTTACTTGAAAGTTGATTGATATTGATTTTGTTAAACCTCAAAGAAAGGGGGATGTAATGATCAACAACATGTCATTCTATAGTGGACACTAGGTGGAGCCTTAGAGCTGTGTAGAGCTGTATATAGCTGTATGTATAAGACTACACTACCCAGCTGTATGTGTATTAAGACTAGATTACCCATGAGGCACTAGGCTACCCAGAAGGCAACAGTCAAGATGGAAGCCTCTACAGATACTGTACCTAGTCCACATGTGCTCAATAAAAGTGTCTAGCAAAAGCTAGCTGTGTTCATAATAAGAATGTCTATTTATTAATGAACATAAGAGTGTCCTCAGCCATTTCTTGACATCACGTGGAGTGAATTGAATATGCTGAAGACTGGCATCTGTGATGCTGGGGACCTCAGGAGGAGGCTGAGATGGATCATCCACTCGGCACTTCTGGCTGAAGATAGTTGCAAATGCTTCAGCCTTGTCTTTTGCACTCACATGCTGGGCTCCACCATCATTGAGGTTGGGGATATTTTTGGAGCCTCCTCCTCCTGTTAACTGTTTAATTGTCCACCACCACTCACGACTGGATGTGGCAGGACTGCAGAGCTTTGATTTGATCCGATGGTTGTGAGATCGCTTAGCTCTGTCTATCGCATGTTGCTTCCGTTGTTTGACATGCAAGTAGTCCTGTGTTGTAGCCTCACCAGGTTGACACCTCATTTTTCGGTATGCTCTCCTGCACTCTTCGTTAAACCAGGATTGATCTCCTGGCTTGATGGTTGTAGTGTATGTACTTTGCAGAAGGAACTATATTCTGCAGCCCCTGTAGTGACCACCCCTGTATATAAGCCTGTGTAATAACTTTGCATAGTAGTTCCAGTTTTGTCTCCACTCAGTAAACACCTGTTGTAACCAACTCCTGCAGTCCATGTCTCAATTACACATGGACATAATACTGGCGACTTACCTACAGTTCTGCACCACCTCATGGGGATCCATCCCTGAAGCGAAGTTGTTAGAGGTCGAGGCCAGAAGGAAGAAAGAAAAAAAAACAAACGGAAGAAACGGGCATCGACCGTGGGCAACCGCCTCTGATTCATCGGAGTTGAAGATTTGCAGGAGAGGCTGTCGAGAGCGGGGCTTGGTTATCCTGTCTATGGTGTTCTAGCTAATCGGGCTGGTGGCAGGTAGTACACTGATCCTTCCTGGGCTGCGGCGGGCTAGAGCTCAATCGGGTGGCTTTTCAACGGGGCCGAGCAGCGTTGTCGGGAAGAGGAGAGAGAGAGAGAGGGTGGAGCACACAGGGCGCGGCCGGTGCTATGAAGCCGGGCAGCGTACAGACCCGAGAAGAGGGAGGAAAGTGTCCAGTAGGGTTTGCTCTGACAACGGGAAAATAAAAGAAATTAGAAGCACAGAAAGTCGCGAGGAGCTGCAGTTTGCCACGGGGACCACGGAGAGCGACGTTAGCAGCAGTGCGGGGGGGAAGTGCGCGAAGACCACAGGGCGTCGCCATCAAGGCATAAAAACGGCAGCAACAGCGCTAGCAGCAGCGGAGAAGACAGAAAGCGTGGGAGGCGCCATCTTAATCCAGCGGGGAAGAAGGCAACGCGCGGGAGGCGCCATTTTGTTCAATCGGGGAAGAAGGCAAAGCGCGGGAGGCGCCATCTTAGATTTCCAAGATGCCGAAGACTGGCAATATCACTGCCTTCGATAATGCAATAGAAGACTGGACCACGTATGTGGAAAGAGTCGAAGTATATTGCAAGGCAAACGAAGTAGCCGATGAGAAAAAGGCATCGGTGCTACTAAACTTAATGGGCGCAAGAACGTACGGCCTATTGCGGAACCTGATCACTCCAGCCAAACCGATGGTGAAGAGTTTTAACGAAATTGTTGATATCCTACAGGAACACCTAAATCCTACACCGCTGCTGATAGCAGAAAGATTTAAATTCCACA
The DNA here is from genome assembly GCF_052327205.1 of Somniosus microcephalus. Classification (NCBI taxonomy): domain Eukaryota; kingdom Metazoa; phylum Chordata; class Chondrichthyes; order Squaliformes; family Somniosidae; genus Somniosus; species Somniosus microcephalus. The sequence goes on from NC_140997.1 coordinate 170,578,956, forward strand.
AGAGAAATCAGCATAAAGATGAGAGCAATGCTGATTACCTTACGGAACTACGCAAGCTATCAAAGCACTGCCAGTTCGGAGCAGGACTGGCAGATACCCTACGGGACAAATTTGTCTGTGGACTCCTGAGTGAAGGAACCCAGAAGAGGTTACTCTCAGAGAATGAGCTGATGCTAGATAAGGCTTTCAGCGTGGCAGTATCGTACGAAGCAGCAGCAAAGGGAGCTGCGTAAATACAGCAAAAGCCAAAGGAATACGGCACCCATGAAATGACACGGGGATTTGAAAAATGTTATCGCTGTGGCAGAATAACCCATGACCAGAAGGACTGCTGGTCCAAGGACAAAATATGCAGGCAATGCGGAAAGATGGGACACATTGCACGAGTTTGCAGGTCTGGGAAGAAGACTAACGACAACAAAAAGGCTACTAAGGAGCAGTACAGGAAAGTACAAAAGATGACGGACAGTAGTTCCGAAGACCAGAAGAGCAAGAGTGAATCCGGGATCAAGAGACTAAGCTGTCTCAAACTTCACAACGTAATCGCAAAAGAGGATCACCGAACCATTTGGGTCACCCTCATGATAGCAGGGTCCCAAGTCAAAATGGAATTGGATACAGGATCAGCCCTGACCGTCATGAATCGATGAGACTATGAGCGGCTATTCTCACACATACCCTTGAAAGAGACATCGATTGTCTTGAAGACGTATACGGGGCAGAAAGTGTACCCCAGAGGGAAAATAAGGGTGCCTGTCGAATACAACGGCAAGGAAATACAGAAATTGTATCTGTACATACTGCAAGATGGTGGACCACCGTTATTGGGACGTGAATGGATCAGAAAGATAAGTTTAGACTGGCACTCCATTCAGGCACTGACTGTGGCTGGTAAAAAGGATGGCGACGTCACACCTGGAAGATTGTCAAAAATCTTAGCTAACGCTAAAGAGGTATTTCAACAAGAACTGGGAATTCTTAAAGGCGTAACCGTCTCGATAAAAATAGAAGAGAATGCAATTCACAAGTTTTTCAAAGGAAGACCGGTACCGTATGCAATTCGCCCAGCCGCCGAGGCAGAGCTGGTGGATCTGGAGAATGCAAGCGTGTTATCTAAGGTAGACTGGAGCGAGTGGGCGACACCCATCGTTCCTGTCATGAAAAAAACGTTAAACAATAAGTCTGAGGAGCCAAGGAAGGTTCGCATCTGTGGGGACTTCAAGGTGACGGTGAACCCAATCCTTCACACAGTACAGTATCCCCTCCCGAGGACAGAAGATATTTTCACCTCACTATCTGGAGGGAAGCGTTTTACAAAAATTGACCTAGCACAAGCATATTTGCAGATGGAGGTTGAAGAATCCTCTAGGAAGTATCTCACAATAAACACTCACAAAGGTCTTTACCAGTATAATCGACTGGTATTCGGAGTAGCATCAGCTCTGGCGATATGGCAAAGAGCGATGGAACAAGTCCTGCAAGGGATTCCGGGACTCAGTGTTACTTGGACGACATCCTAGTGACAGGTGAAAATGACAGTGAACACCTTGCCAACCTAGAGCAGGTGCTCACTAGACTAAGAGAACATGGGCTACGAGCCAATCGCCCCAAGTGCGAGTTTTTTAAGAAACAGATATCGTATTGTGGCCACGTGATTGATGAAGAGGGGTTACATAAGTCCCCTGACAAAATTGAAGCGGTAGTTAAGGCTCCAGCGCCTGAAAATGTGTCGCAACTGAGGTCATTCCTCGGATTGGTGAATTACTACCATAAGTTTTTGCCGAATTTGTCCACAATTCTGCACCCACTGAACGCCCTACTACAAACGGGAGTAGCATGGAAATGGAGCGATGAATGTAAGTGGGCCTTTCAGAAGGGTAAAGACCTAATCACTTCAAGAGAAGTATTGGCTCACTACAACCCATCACTACTGGCGTGTGATGCGTCTCCCTATGGCATTGGAGCGGTACTGTCACATAAATTCCTTGATGGTTCAGAGAGGCCGATAGCTTTTGCGTCACGCTCGTTAACTTCAGTCGAGCGTAACTACGCCCAGATTGACAGAGAGGCCCTCGGCCTGGTGTGGGGGGGGGTGAAGAAGTTCAATCACTGCCTGCACTTTCAGAAATTTACTCCACTAACAGATCATCAACCTCTTGTCTCCATTTTCAACCCTCAAAAGGGCGTCCCGATAATGACAGCACAATGGCTACAGAGGTGGTCCCTTTTCCTAGGGGCACACCAATATGACATCGAGTACAAAGGAACTAAACAGCATGGGAATGCTGATGGATTGTCGCGCCTACCGTTGCCGACGGTGGAAGAAGCACCTGCAGTGGATCCTGTGGAGATATTCCACTTGACCATAGTCAAATGTCTACCTGTGACGAATGCAAACATAGAAAAGGAAACACGAAATGGCCCGACACTCTCCAGGGTCTATGATTTAACGGTGAAGGGATGGCCAGCACATGGCGAACCACTGTTGCCAGCATTCTCGCCGAGAAGAGAACAGCTGTCAGTGTGCAGAGGAACCTTGATGTGTGGATCCAGAGTAGTAATTCCACCCAAATTGAAGGATAGAGTGCTCAATGAGCTTCATGAGGGTCATCTGGGAGGGGTTTGTGTGGTGGCTGGGAATCAATAGAGAAATCGAAGAGATGACCAAGAGCTGTACAGGATGCCAGAAGGTCCAAAACGCCCCACCACAAGCCCCTCTACATCCATGGGAGTAGCCCTCATCTCCATGGCAAAGGTTACACATTGATTTTGCTGGTCCATTTATGGACTCGATGTTTTTAATTGCGGTGGATGCACATTCAAAGTGGCCAGAGGTAATAAAAATGTCCTCAACCACCACAGAAAAAACTATCACAGTCTTACGAACCATATTCGCCAGAAATGGGCTGCCTGAACAGATTTGCTCCGACAATGGACCACAGTTTGTGTCTGAAGAGTTCCGGAGGTTCTTAAAGAACAATGGTGTTAAGCATTACACATCCGCACCATATCATCCAGCCACCAATGGATTGGCTGAGAGGTTCATTCAAACATTCAAGAAGGCTATCAAGGCAATGTGTAATGAAGACATACCCCTACAACACAAGGTGGATAACTTCTTGTTTGCCTACCGGAATGCGACACATGTGGTTACCAACCAAACTCCAGCCATGATGTTCTTCAATCGAAGACTACGATGCCACTTGGATTTGGTTAAGCCAAATATCAGAAGAGATGTGGAGAACAGGCAGTTTCAGAATATGAATGAAAGGCCGACCAGGAGTTTTAAGATAGGTCAACCAGTTTTGGCCCGGGACTACCGCACAGAGAAATGGCAGCCAGGAACGATCTGCACACGGCAAGGACCTCTAATGTATACCGTGGACGTTGGAGAGAGCATTGTAAGACGCCATGCTGACCAGATTCTAGAGTCACTGGAAAACGTCAAATCTACACCACGATCCGATACACCTGGTGATGAAACTGAAGTGCCAATTGCATCTACCTCAGAATCGGTGATATTGGAAGCGGACGAACCAAACAACGACGTTGATCCCGAATCAACTTTGCCAGAAGAATTTGATACCCCAAAGAGGCGTTATCCAGACAGAATCAGGAAGCCTCCTCAAAGACTGAACTTATAATTGCTTAACTTCAGCTAATGTATATAGCAACTGTAATTGTAAATATGTTATTTAATTATTAATCGAATGTCATGTACTGTTTAGCTAAAAGGGGAGGAATTGTAGTGTATGTACTTTGCAGAAGGAACTATATTCTGCAGCCCCTGTATACTGCAATACCAGTAGTGACCACCCCTGTATATAAGCCTGTGTAGTAACTTTGCATAGTAGTTCCAGTTTTGTCTCCACTCAGTAAACACCTGTTGTAACCAACTCCTGCAGTCCGTGTCTCAATTACACACGGACATAATAATGGTAATGGTAGAGTGAGGGATATGCCGGGCCATGAGGTTACAGATTGTGGTTGAATACAATTCTGCTGCTGCTGATGGCCCACAGCGCCTCATGGATGCCCAGTTTTGAGTTGCCAGATCTGTTCGAAATCTGTCCCATTTAGCACGGTGGTAGTGCCACACAACACGGTGGAGGGTATCCTCAACATGAAGACGGGACTTCGTCTCCACAAGGACTGTGCGGTGGTCACTTCCACCAATGCTGTCATGGACAGATGCATCTGCAACAGGTAGATTGGTGAGGACGAGATCAAGTAGGTTTTTCCCTCTTGTTGGTTCCCTCACCACCTGTCGCAGACCCAGTCTGGCAGCTATGTGCTTTAGGACTCGGCCAGCTCGGTCAGTTGTGGTGCTACCGAGCCACTCTTGGTGATGGACATTGAAGTCCCCCACCCAGAGGACATTTTGTGCCCTTGCTACTCTCAGTGCTTCTTCCAATTGGTGTTCAACATGAAGGAGTATTGATTCATCAGCTGAGGGAGGGCGGTAGGTCGTAATCAGCAGGAGGTTTCCTTGCCCATGTTTGACTTGATACCATGAGACCTCATGGGGTCCTGAGTCAATGTTGAGGACTCCCAGGGCTACTCCCTCCCGACTGTATACCACGGTGCCACCACCTCTGGTGGGTCTGTCCTGCCGGTGGGACAGGACATACCCAGGGATGGTGATGGTGGTGTCTGGGACATTGGTTGCAAGGTATGATTCGGTAATTATGACTATGTCAGGCTGTTGCTTGACTAGTCTGTGGGACAGCTCTTCCAATTTTGGCACAAGCCCCCAGATGTTGGTAAGGAGGACTTTGCAGGGTCGACAGGGCTGGGTTTGCCGTTGTCGTTGCCGAGTGGTCCGTCTGGTTTTATTCTTATTGTTTTTCGTAGCGGTTGTTTACAACTGAGTGGCTTGCTAGGCCATTAAGAGTCAACCACATTGCTGTGGGTCTGGAGTCACATGTAGGCCAGACCAGGTAAGGACGGCAGATTTCCTTCCTTAAAGGACATTAGTGAACCAGATGGGTTTTTGCAACAATCGAATCATGGTCGCCATTACTAAGACTAACATTTAATTCCACCAGCTGCCGTGGTGGGATTTGAATCCATATCCTCAGAGCATTTGACTAAGCCTCTGGCTTACTAGTCTAGTGACATAACCACTACGCCACCGTCGGAGGTGAGGTGGAGGAGACAGAGGGAAGTGTTTAAGAAGACGGTTAGCAGTAGAGAAAAGAAGCTGGGTATATCTGTGCATTCCAGAATGATTCTGGAATAGTGAGCAATTTTGGCAGACGAGAGCAGGACCCGATAATGCTTTATGTGGTCCAGCCAGATCTGGCGGTGAATGGCTAAACCAGTTGTCCGCCATATCCGTTCAAGTCTGTGTCCCTTGGACTTGAGGGAGTGAAGATGTGGGCCGTACCGGGGGCTGTACTATGACCCCTCATTCTAAACTCTCCAGCCAGGGGAAACAGCCTCTTAGCAACTACCCTTTCAAGCCCTCTAAGAATTTTATACATTTCAATGAGATCACCTCTCATTCTTCTAAACTCCAGAGAATATAGGCCCATTCTACTCAATCTCAGAGTCATAGATTCATAGAGTCATAATGGCACAGAAGAAAGCCATTTGGCCCATCGAGTCTGTGCCGGCTCTCTGTAGAGCAGTCCAGTTAGTCCCATTCCCCCGCTCTATCCCTGTAGCCCTGCAAGTTTATTTCCCTCAAGTGCCTATCCAGCCTCCTCTTGAAATCATTGAGTGTCTCCGCTTCCACCACTTCCGTTAGCAGCGAGTTCCAGGTCCTCATCACTTGTTACGTTAAAAAGTTTTTCCTTACATCCCCCCTGTATCTCTTGCCCAATACCTTAAATCTGTGTCCCCTAGTCCTTGTACCATCAACTAGTGGTAACAGCCTTTCCCCGTTTAGCCTATCCAAACCCGCCATAATCTTGTATACCTCTGTCAAATCACCCCACAATCTTCTTTGTTCTAATGAAAACAAATCCAGCTTCTCCAAGCTGTCCTTGTACCTAAGGTCCCCCATCCCCGGAACCATTCTGGTAAATCTCCTCTGCACCCTCTCAAGGGCCTTCACATCCTTCCTAAAGTGTGGTGACCAGAACTGGATGCAATACTCCAGTTGTGGCCTAACCAGCGCTCTATAAAGGTTCAGCATAACTTCTCTACTTTTGTACTCAATACCTCTATTTATGAAGCCCAAGATCCCATATGCTTTGCTAACCATTCTCTCAATATGTCCTGCCACCTTCAGGGAACTATGCACATTAACTCCCAGGTCCCTCTGGCCCTGCACACTCTTTAAAACTGTGCCATTAAGTGTATATTGCCTCTCCCTGTTCCTTCTGCCAAAATGCATCACCTCACACTTCTCTGTATTAAATTTCATCTGCCACTTGTCTGCCCATTCTGCTAGCCTTTCTATGTCCTGTTGCAGTCCATTGGTGTCATACTCACTGTTTGCCACACCCCCAAGTTTGGTGTCATCGGCAAATTTTGAAATTCTACTCTGTATTCCAATATCCAGGTCATATATATAAAAAAAAGCAGTGGCCCCAGCACTGAACCTTGGGGAACATCACTGTCTACCATCCTCCAGTCTGAAAAACAGCCATTTACCACAACTCACTGTTTTCTGTCCTTAAGCCAATTCTTTATCCAAGCTGCCACTGACCCACCTATTCCATGAGCCTCAATTTTGTTAACCAACCTTCTATGTGATACTTTGTCAAACGCCTTCCTAAAATCCATGCAGACAACATCCATTGCATTCCCTTCATCAATCCTCTCTGTTACTTCATCAAAAAATTCAATTAGATTAGTCAAACACGATCTACCTTTTACAAATCCATGTTGGCTCTCCTTAATTGGCTTAACCCTCTCCAAATGCCTGTTAATTTTTTCCTTGATTTTTGTTTCTAAAACTTTACCCACCACTGATGTTAAACTGATCAGCCTGTAGTTACTAGGATTGTCCTTACACCCTTTCTTGAACAATGGGGTCACATTTGCCACTTTCCAATCCTCAGGCACCTCCCCCGCATCTAGGGAAGATTGGAAAATTATGGCAAGGCCTTCTGCTATCTCCTCCCCCAATTCCCTTAGCAACCTGGGATGCAAGCCATCTGGACCAGGCAACTTATCCACTCGAAGCATACCCAGCCTTTCTAGTACATCGGTCAATCAATTTTCACCCCTTCCATTGCTTCTACCTTTTCCACTTCTACCGATATTTTGTCAGCATCCACCTCCTTAGTAAATACCGATACAAAGTACTCACTGAGTATTCTAGCCTTGCCCTGTGCCTCTAAGCATATATCACCTTCTTTGTCCCTAATAGGCCCCACCCCACCTCTTACTACCCGCTTAATGTTTACATGCCGGTAGAAGATTTTTGGGTTCCCTTTTATGTTAACCACCATTCTACTCTCATATTCTCTCTTTGCCAATCTTATTTTCATCTTCACTTCCCCTCTCAACTTATTGTATTTGGTCTGGTTCTCCCTTGAAGAATTCACCTGACATACATCATACACCCTCTTTTTTTGTTTTATCATCTTCTCTATCTCCCTCGTCATCCAAGGAGCCCTTGCTTTGGTTCCCTTACCCTTCTCTTTTGTTGGAATGTACCTAGCCTGTAATTGGAGATCACCCATTGTTCCGTTACAGTTTTTCCTGTCAGTCTTTGGTTCCATTTTATCCTGGCTAGATCCTTTCGCATCCCATTGAGGTTAGCCCTATTCCAGTTTAGAAGTTCCACTTTAGATTGTTCCTTGCACCTCTCCATTGCTAATCTCTCCTCATAGGACAGCCTTCTCATCCCAGGAATCAATTCAGTGAACCTTTGTTGCACACTCCCTAAGGCAAGTATATCCTTCCTTAGGTAGAGACCAAACCTGTGCACAGTACTCCAGGTGTGGTCTCACCAAAGCCCTATATAATTGCAGCAAGACTTGCTTACTCTTATACTCCAACCCTCTTGCAATAATGGCTGACATACTGATGTAAGAAAAAGGAGTCTCACACATCAAGTAACTTTAAAGTAAGCTTTAAGCAATTTATAATCACGCTATATACAAGAGAGGTCTTCACCATGCCTCTGGTAGAAGCCCTTTACAATACTGAGCAGTTCAGTATTTATACCAGTCCAACAGGAAGTGACGTATGACAGGAAGTGATGTATGTACAAAGTTCACAGTTCACAGGAAGTGATGTGTGCATAACTTCCCGGAAGTTATTATTATTATCACACATACCATTTGCCTTCTTAATTGCTTGCTGTACCTGCATGTTAACTTTCTGTGATTCATGTACAAGACACCCAAATCCCTCTAAACACCAACATTTACTAGTCTCTCAACTAAAAAATATTCTGCTTTTCTATTTTTCCTACTAAAGAGGATTATTTCACATTTCCCCACATTATACTCCATCTACCACCTTCTTGCCGAATCACTTAGGTGGTCTATATCCCTTTGCAAATTCTTTGCATCCTCCTCACAGCTTACTTTCCCACCTAGCTTTGTACCGTCAGCAAACTTGGACCGATATTACACTCGGTTCACTCATCTAAGTCATTTCTGAATGGGAAACTTTTGGAGGCGGGACTCCCACTTGTTGGGTTTCAGTCCCACCTCCATCAGCTTCTGGCCAACCAGTGGGATTTTCCCCTGATTGACCTTGTTAAGCCCACCCGGCGGGCTTAGCAGGCCAATTAGGGTAAAGGCAGTTGCAGAGTACGTCAACGTATGACGTGTCATCTGTCAAGAATTTTTGAAAGAAGAAATGTTGCGAATGGAACTGAACACTGTGCAATCATCAGTGAACACCCCCCTCTTCTAATCTTATGATGAAGGAAAGGTCATTGATGAAGCAGCTGAAGATGGTTGGACCTAGGACACTGCTCTGAGGAACTCCTGCAGCGATGTCCTGGTGCTGAGATGATTGACCTCCAACAACCACAACCATCTTCCTTTGTGCTAGGTATGACTCCAGCCAGTGAAGAGTTTTCCCCCCGATTCCCATTGACTTCAGTTTTACTAGGGCTCCTTGAAGCCACACTCGGTCAAATGCTGCCTTGATGTCAAGGGCAGTCACTCTCACCTCACCTCTGGAATTCAGCTCTTTTGTCCATGTTTGGACCAAGGCTGTAATGAGGTCTGGAGCCAAGTGGTCCTGGCGGAACCCAAACTGAGCATCAATGAGTAGGTTATTGGTGAGTAAGTGTCACTTGATAGCACTGTCGACGACACCTTCTATCACTTTGCTGATGATTGAGAGTAGACTGATGGGGCGGTAATTGGCTGGATTGGATTTGTCCTGCTTTTTGCGGACAGGACATACCTGGGCAGTTTTCCACATTGTCGGATAGATGCCAGTTTTGTAGCTGTACTGGAACAGCTTGGCTAGAGTCTTCAGCACGACTGCCAGAATGTTGTCAGGGCCCATAACCTTTGCTGTATCCAGTGTGTTCAGCCGTTTATTGATATCACATGGAGTGAATCGAATTGGCTGAAGACTGGCTTCTGTGATGGTGGGGACCTCAGGAGGAGGCCGATATGGATCATCCACTCGGCACTTCTGGCTGAAGATGGCTGCAAACGCTTCAGCCTTGTCTATTGCACTCGCATGCTGGGCTCCGCCATCATTGAGGATGGGGATATTCATGGAGCCTCCTCCTCCAGTTAGTTGTTTAATGGTCCACCACCATTCACGACTGGATGTAGCAGGACTGCAGAGCTTTGATCTGATCTGTTGGTTATGGGATCGCTTAGCTCTGTCTATAGCATGCTGTTTATGCTGTTTAGCATGCAGGTAGTCCTGTGTTGCAGCTTCACCAGGTTGGCACCTCATTTTTAGATACACCTGGTGCTGCTCCTGGCATGCTCTTCTGCGCTCCTCATTACACCAGGGTTGGTCCCCCTGGTTTGATGTTAATGGTAGAGTGAGAGATATGCCAGGCCATGAGGTTGCAGATTGTGGTGGAATACATTTCTGCTGCTGCTGATGGCCCACAGCGCCTCATGGATGCCCAATTTTGAGCTGCCAGATCTGTTCTGAATCTATCCCATTTCACACGGTGGTAGTGCCACACAACATGATGAAGGGTGTCCTCAGTGTGAAGACGGGACTTCGTCTCCACAATGACTGTGTGATGGTCACTGCTACCAATACTGTCATGGACAGATGTATCTGCGACAGGTAGACTGGTGAGGGCGAGGTCAAGTAGGTTTTTCCCTCGTGTTGGTTCTCTCACCACCTGTCGCAGGTCCTGACTGGCAGTTATGTCCTTCAGAACTCGGCCAGCTCGGTCAGTAGTGTTGCTACCGAGCCACTCTTGGTGTTCAATTCCTGAGGAAGCCCTACCTGCCACCCCCATGTCTGGAAGCAATTTTTTTCAGTACCTTATTTTAACTGACACGAAAAGTACTGCAAGACCAGCCAGACCATTCCCTGTAGAGTACTTATTTAAAGTTTAGCCAAGTGTAGGAAACCTCCAAAAATACATATAATTGCAACAGCCGCCAGAAGAAATAATCCAGTACCTAACCTGTAAGTACTTCATGATCTCTTTAAATAGCGCTGGTCGGGGGTCCTTCATTCTGTTTAATATCGTGTTCAGCTGTGTGAGGTTAAGACAGGGTGTTGGCTAGAGTGTGGAGTTGCAAAACTGCAGCGGTGGCTTCAAATCACTGTTGCACAGTGATTGGCATCACAATCTCCCTGCTCTGCTTGCTGCCAGCGGTCGTTAGTCATGCGCGCAAACCCCTTTACCAAGATGGTGTCCTGCGCGTTTCCAGCATTTCGGACCCCATTTTCAAGTCTTAGTTGGCTGCATAGCACCTAAACACAGTTGCTAAATGGTCCAATTTAACCCCCATGAAGTTTTAAAATAAATAAGGAGTTATATAAAATACAAATATTGTGATTTTACTTCATAAGAATATCTGAAACTCTCTTCAGCTATAGCACAAATAGCTGCTACAAGAAACTGAAAGTGAAGACACATGCAAAGTGGAGAGATGGCATCCCTAGTCTTGCTGGGCTATTTTTTGTATATGGAGCCTAATAGACACAAAATTCATGCGATCACTCACAGCATTTCTATATCTAAAACCAGCTCCAACTGCAGAATCATCGAACCTCATTTTTTTAGGTCTATATTCCGTTAAATGGGCCAGACTAGTTTACATTTTGGAGTGTAGCTGATTGTGCACATACAGGTACTGTATATCGTGCAAAGGTACGTTAAGTTAACACACAAACATTGAGTAAAGATTGCAAACCAGCAAATATCTGGACTCTGTGGTGTTTCTTTATTACTATTTTACAATAAAAATGATACCCCAATGTTACCATTTTGCTACAGCATGCAGGCAGGCAAGTTCTTTGTGAATGATGAGCATACTATTGTGGATGATTTTCAAATAGGCAAAATGTGTTATGCAGACCAGAGCACTGTCTAGAAGAACACTAGTGATTTAAAGTCAGGTGACAGCACTGAGCAAACCGCCGCTGATGCAATCCCATTTGCGAGGTTATCAAACACATGGTGATAAAAATGTATCAAACGCATTATTCGATAACAATATGTTATGTGGACACTTGCTGTATTTTCTACAAAATAGGTGTCAAATAGCCATAAAAATGCTGGTCATCAATAACACTTTCATGTACTATTTCTACATGGATGAAACTATATTCTTACATTCTGTTTTACTGTATGAACCTCTTAAGTTTGTAGTATACATTTCTGCCAACAAATACATTTCCAAAAAGCACAGGCTTAAAGCCTTCACTTGATGATTCAAACTGGGTTCACAAATAGGGATTACCACACACCTACTAATACAGTTATAAATTAGTTTATTACAGAGCTGGAGTCTGCACCAATGCCTCTAGGTTAGATGAGAAAGATGAAAGCTGTATATCTTGTGCTTCCAGATTGATTAACACATGTTAATACAAATAATGTAGAAGAAAATGTCATTCTTGATCTCTTCATGTGTTGACAGAGTAATTGAGCCAGATGTAAGAAGCTTTATCAAATAATCATTAATCTCCCTGCTGCAGTTGTGAGCACAATATTGATTTCAGGTCCTATACTGAATTATCCAAACAAATTCTCCACATTTGCCACAGCTGGCTAGTCATTAATTCTGACAATTATTCAGGGCAAGTTCAGAAACAAGCAAAACCACTCTTTTATTCCCCTCTTGAAAATAAATCCTAATTTCTTGTGGCAATGACACATGTCCCTTAAGGGAAGAAAAATGTATTGCAGTACTCTGGGAGAAGTAATGAGATGTATTAACATATACTGTGAAAGTGATATGCAAACATACAGTTAGCACTTATTGCTGAGGTCCATTTTGACTTCAGACAGCATTGATACTTTTACCAATTAATGAGCCGTGAACATGCTATTGCTAACCCCCAACTGATGGTGTGTCTTCCTTTGAGAATTATTTAAACAGCAAAAATAGCAAATACATTTATGAGAAGTTATTATTAATTATGAAATTATCATTTAGTTGTCTGAATTTTCCAAGCATTACACTAAACTCCATTTGGAGAGAAGTCCTCATTTTAGAATCAATTAGAGTTTAGCGTAAAACTTGAAGGATTCAGGCAAATGGCGGACAGTTTTACAACGAAGGCACAGCAAATAAGTCTCAGCCATCGGTTAATGAAAAAATACCTTGCATGCCAGCAATATGGTTTATGAAACAGCAATCATAACATGAATATGTTAAAATGGAATAAACATCCACAAAGAAGTATAATTTAGTGTGTCGACACGAAAAGGACGATGAGGCCTTGGATCCTCTAGTATGCAGCTGCTGCTGCTGTAAATGTAGAATATAGTTAGAGTACTCATCTGAGTCACGGCAGGCTAGAAATTCATGTACTTACCGCCACTCCATAACGCCATGAAATGGTGCTAAAATGGTGGCCGCCGCTCTTTCACTAGCTGGTGGTGGATCCCGTGACGGCTGCCATATTCCTCTTTCCCTTTGTGCTGCCGGTAACTGGCAGCACCCTGGAAAAAAAATGGAGGTATGGTGACGTCAATCGCCGTGCAACGCCAACTTAACGTAACCAACACGAACTTCGATCCTAGTGCTAAATTCAGCGCGGGGTCCTAAGCACGCCAGGTTAACCTGGCATGCAAGGAGCCGGACAGTGGTGATGTCTGCAGCTCTTAAAGGGACACACACATCATTCAGGTGTTTGGACTGGTTGTTTTTGATTTTATTGAAGTGGTGGCTTGCTGCAATAGATGTGAAAAGTTTTTTAAGTGTGTAGGGAGTGCTGCTGGATGCTTGCAAGGGCTCAGATGCTAAATGAAGGCCTTTGAGAAGACAGAACTTGATGCGAATACTCAGCAGGTCAGGTAACATTCATGGAGAGTGTTGAGTCTGTGGTTTCAATTGCAGTTATACTGAATAACAGGACACAGACTACAGAAGTAAGTAAACAGGTCTTTAGTGATTGAGGGTCAGGGCTGAACTGGGATACACTTTGCTCTGCAGGGTTTATATACCGGTGTGGTCACCACCGGTACTACAATGTACAGGAGCCATCAAAAAGTAGTCCATCACCTTAAGGTATCCTCTTAAGGTGGTACAGGTTACATACACTACAATTCCTCCCCTTTTAGCTTAACAGTGTACACCCCAAATTAAACATTACATGGATAACATATATACAATTTACACACAACTGTTCAAAGATTCAGTCTCTGAGGAGGCCTCCTGATCCGGCCCGGATAACGCCTTTCAGGGGTCTCTGGTTCTCGTTGCTGGGGTGACTCATCCACTTGATCTCCTATGGATTGAACATCATCAGGTACGTTCGAGTCTGAGGTAGATGCTACAGGCTCAATAAGTTCTTCAACTGGTGTCTCTGCCGTAGACCTGGGGTCAACCCTTGTTCTCGATTCCACAAGTTGGTCAGCATGATGTCGTATTACGTTCTCTCCAACATCTACCGTGTACATCAAGGGTCCTTGTCGTGCACGAATTGTTCCAGGTTGCCATTTATCATCCCTATAGTCCCTGGCCAACACTGGTTGTCCTATTTCGAAACTACGAGTGGCCTTGTTATTTACATGCTGGAATTGCTTGTTTTCGACTTCCCTTTGCACATTGGGTTTTAACAAATCCAACCGGGACCGCAACCTTCTGTTATAGAACATTATGGCAGGGCTTTGATTTGTCACTGAATGCGTGGCATTTCGATACGCCATCAGGAAATTGTCCACCTTGTGTTGTAGTGGAATATGGTCTTCACTCATGGCCTTTATCGCCTTTTTGAATGTTTGAACAAATCTCTCAGCCAACCCATTTGTAGCCGGATGATATGGGGCAGATGTATAGTGTTTCACCCCATTCTTTTTCATGAATTTCTGGAATTCTTCTGACACGAACTGTGGTCCGTTGTCTGAACATATTTGCTCTGGCAACCCATTCCTTGCAAATATGGTTCTTAGAACTGCGATCGTCTTCTCAGAGGTAGTGGTCGACATCTTAATCACTTCTGGCCATTTAGAATGTGCGTCTACTGCTATCAAAAACATGGAATCCATGAATGGACCTGCAAAGTCGATATGCACACATTGCCATGGGGCTGAAGGCCATTCCCACGGATGCAGCGGTGCAATTGGAGGTGCATTTTGAACTTTTTGACACCCTGAGCAGCTTTTAGTCAGATCCTCTATTTGTTTGTCGATACTTGGCCACCACACATAAGCCCAAGCAAGGCTTTTCATCTTGACTCCCCCCAGATGACCTTCGTGCAATTCTTTCAGAACTCTCTCTCTTAATTTTGGAGGAATAATCACCCTTGTTCCATACATCAATGTTCATTGACATACGGACAGCTGTTCTCGTCTGGCTGAGAATGCTGGTAACAGTGGTTCGCCATGTGCTGGCCATCCCTTCACTGTCAAGTTGTAGACCTGAGACAGTGTCGGGTCATTTCGGGTCTCTCTCTCAATACCCGCATTGGTGACTGGTAAGCATTCGATGATGGTCGAGTGAAATATCTCTACAGGGTCAACTGCCGGTGCCTCTTCCGCTGTAGGTAGTGGCAGGCGCAACAGCCCATCAGCATTACCATGTTGTTTTGTACCTTTGAATTCAATATCATATTGATGTGCCCCTAGGAAAAGGGACCATCTCTGAAGCCTCTGCGCCGTCATTACCGGAACACCCTTCTTAGGGTTGAAAATGGAAACCAACGGCTGGTGATCTGTCAGCAGCGTAAACTTTTGGCCTTGCAGGTAATGGTTAAATTTCTTAACTCCTCACATGAGGCTGAGAGCCTCCCTATCTATCTGAGCATAGTTGCGCTCAGCGGAGGTCAATGATCTGGATGCGAAAGCGACTGGCCTTTCCGAGCCACCTGGAAACTTATGTGAGAGCACTGCCCCAATACCATATGGAGAAGCATCACAAGCTAAGCGAATAGGCAGCGTTGGGTTAAAGTGAGCCAACACTTCCTTAGAGGTGATCAGTGCTTTGCTCTTTTGAAAAGCCCGCTTACAATCATCACTCCACTTCCATGGTATTCCCATTTGCAAAAGAGTGTTTAGCGGGTGTAACACCGTGGATAAATTTGGAAGAACTTATGGTAATAGTTAACCAACCCGGGGAACGACCTCAACTGGGATACATTCTCCGGTGCAGGAGCTTTTACAACAGCGTCGATCTTGTCAGGTGACTTATGGAGCCCCTCCCGGTCAATGACGTGGCCGCAGTACGAGATTCGCTTTTGAAAGAACTCGCATTTCTGGCGATTAACTCTGAGCCCATATTCTTTCAATCTGATGACCACCTGCTCCAAATTCGCGAGGTGATCGTTATCGTTATCTCCTGTAATCAGGATGTCATCCAGGTAGCATTGTGTGCCTGGAATTCCCTGCAATACCTGCTCCATGGCCCTTTGCCAAATCGCTGGAGCCGATGCCACTCCAAAAACCAGTCTATTATACCGATATAAGCCCTTATGCGTGTTGATCATGAGATACTGACGTGACGCTTCATCAACTTCCATCTGTAGGTACGCCTGCGCCAGGTCTATCTTAGTGAAGTGTTTCCCGCCAGACAGCGAAGCGAAGATATCTTCAATCCGCGGAAGCGGATATTGCACCATGTGAAGAACTGGATTAACAGTGATCTTGAAATCGCCACAGATGCGAACCTTCCCAGGTTCCCCCGGCTTGTTGCTCAACAAACGCTTCATGACAGGAACAATGGGTGTAGCCCATTCGCTCCAGTCCACCTTGGACAGTACCCCTGAACGTTCTAACCCTTCCAGCTCTGCTTCCACAGCAGGTCGTATCGCATAAGGCACCGGTCTGGATATGAAAAATTTTGGGTTTGCATGTTCTTCAACCTTGATAGTTGCCGTAATTCCTTTCAGTGTTCCAAGTCCTTGTTGGAACACCTCCTTAGCATCGTCTAAGATTTTGGACAGTCGTTTAGGTTTGACGTCGTCCTCCTTACAGGCATCTACAGTCAGTGCTTGTATGGAATGCCAGTCCACATTTATTCTCCGGATCCATTCCCGTCCCAGTAGTGGCAGACCTCCATCAGGTAACACATACAAGTCCATTTTCTGAAATTCTTTACCATTGTAGACCACGTTTACTTTTATCTTTCGTTTGGGGTATACTATTTTCCCCGTGTATGTTTTCAATACAATCTCCGTATCCCTCAGGGGAATGTGCGATAATAACCTTTTGTAATCTTGCTTATTCATGACCGTTAATGCCGACCCAGTGTCCAATTCCATCTTCACTTGGACTCCTGCTATCCGAAGCGTGACCCAGATAGTTTGGTGGTCTGCTGTGTTACCCACATTATGTATTTTCAGACAACCCAGTTGCTTACTGCTGGAGTCTGAATCCGTCTTCTGTTCATCCGAACTGTTCTCTGTCACCTTGTGTACTTTTTTGTACTTCTCCTGCGGTGACTTTTTGCTGCTGGTCTTCTTTCCTGACCGGCATACTCTCGCTATGTGACCAAGTTTGCCACATTGCCTGCATTCTTTATCTTTGAACCAGCACTGGTTCTGGTCATGCGTTGTCCTTCCACAACAATAGCACTTTACTGTGCCCAATGCCATTTCATTGGTGCTGAATTCCAATGGCCTTTGCTGTATCTCTGCAGCACCTCGTGCTGCTGCCTCGTGGGATGCTGCAATGCTGAAAGCTTTGTCCAGCGTAAGATCCTTTTCCTCCAGCAGTCGCTTCTGGGTTCCTTCCCTTAGGAGCCCACACACAAACTTATCTCTCAATGCGTCTGCTGGTCCTGTTCCGAACTGGCAGTACTTTGATAACTTGTGCAGTTCTGTTAGGAATTCAGCGTTGCTTTCTTCTTTAAGTTGAATTCTTTTGTAGAATTTAAATCGTTCCGCTATCAGCAGTGGCGTGGGGTTTAAATGCTCCTGCAGGATAGTAACAATATCCGCGAAACTCTTCCCTACCAGTTTGTCTGGTGTTACAAGGTTCCTTAATAACCCGTACATCTTCGCACCCATTGAGTTTAATAGGGTTAGTGCTTTCTTATCCTCCGGTACCTCATTCATTGTACAGTACACATAAGTGGCCCAATCGTCCACATCGTTATCAAAAGCAGTGATGTTACCCGTTTTTGGCATCCTTGCTGAGTTTCTCCTTCCCCTTTGAATATTATTATTATTATTATTTATTTATTTATTTTCAAAATGGCGGCTTTTCCCGCGCTTGGCGGCTTTTCCCGCGCTTGTATTCTTCCCCCGCCGACTCAAAATGGCGATTCCCGCGCTGTTGCCATCCACGCCTCCCAGCGGTCCTTTATTTTCCCCTGTGTTGCTGCTCTTGTTCCCCCGCCGCTCCCGCGGTCCCTGTGGCCATAAACGCTTTTCTGGCTGCTGCGCGTCTCTGCCCGATTGCAGTCCGGCCCCTGACACCGGCTGCGGTCGTGTTCTCCGCCCTTTTCGTTGTTTTCCCTCCCCTTCTCCCACTGACAACTCGGCCGACTTCCCCCCATGCTGCTCGATCGGGCTTACCCGCCGCTGTCGTAGAAGGGATGCTCACTGATGCTTGACTTCGTGGTCAGCAAACCAACCCGGGTTTCCGATGGCCTCCCGTGCGATGCAGGATCTGGAGGGCGGATGCCCTTTTTCGACGCCCGTTCCTGAGGACGAAGCTTCCTTTGATGCAAAACTGCCGCAAGGTAAGATCAGACTCGTCGCCACTGTTGAGTCTGTGGTTTCAATTGCAGTTATACTGAATAACAGGACACAGACTACAGAAGTAAGTAAACAGGTCTTTAGTGATTGAGGGTCAGGGCTGAACTGGGATACACTTTGCTCTGCAGGGTTTATATACCGGTGTGGTCACCACCGGTACTACAATGTACAGGAGCCATCAAAAAGTAGTCCATCACCTTAAGGTATCCTCTTAAGGTGGTACAGGTTACATACACTACAGAGAGAAAAACAGGGTTCATATCTCAGGTCGACATGCTGCCTGACCAACTGAGTATTTCCAGCATTTTATGCTGTAATTTCACATTTACAGCATCCGCTTGTGGAGGGAAGAGGAGGAAGCCGAAGAGGAGGGAATTAGATGGAAGGATGCATCCCTGACAGCCCCCTTGTGGCTGGGATATCTGGGATGGACACAGCTGCCTGCGGTCCCAATGGTTGGGCAGGCTGCCTCTTCTTGTTGACCCACTGGCTGGGCAGGCTGCATTTCTTGGGTGTGTGAAATGAGGAAGGCGCAAGGGTGGAGTTGTGCTGATGTAAGGGCGGGAAAACAAGAGGCGCATGCCAGAAGGAGGATAACATACGAGGATACCCGCATCTTGTATCCTTTCAGCCCCACCGCTGGCCTAGGGCTCAACCATGTCCCTGCCAAGAATGGCCTGCACTGTCTCCTCCAAGGGGGTGAGGTGAGGCCAGGAATGGGAGATGTGCCTCATTGGTGCAGATTGTTGGTAGGTGAGTGATTGGGGGTTGTGCATTGAGAGTGTGAGGCTAGTGGTGCAGTTGGTAGGAGACAGCTTTTAAAGATGCATTCACTGACCTTGACCAGTGGTCTGAGGTCATGAAGCTTCTTTGGGCACTGGAGCCAGGTGCTGGTGGCTACACTGCTGGCAGTGATGGCCTTAGTGATGAACGCCCACATCATTCTTTCTGGAGGGCCTCCTGGCCCCTGTGGGGAGAGGGCCACTCTTGCAGTGTTGGCTACCTGCACAAATCTGGAGTGCTGCGTGTAAGACCCTTGGTGCCCCTTCCCTGGCTTGCTGAGCCATTTGTGTTAGTGCTGAGGCAGTTTTCCCATTTGTTTAGTCAGGAACGTAATTCAGCTTTAACAGCTGAATAATCACATTTGGAACTTCTTTTAAATATTGAATATTTCTGAAAAAGGCAGAAAGGGCTGAAAAATGTATTGATTCACTGCATTTTATTTTGTATTGCTTCAATGTGCATGGCCCCTTTAAATCTCAGACCTCTTCATTGCCCACAATTCCTTGCGAGCTCCACAGCTTCGCTCAGAGGCTGTGGAAGCTGCAATGCCGGACCTGGACAGAAACTTTGTCCCGGATCCCTCCAGCAACGCCACCAGGACGGCGTTGCACGGAAGGTGAGCGCTGCGCCACCAATCTCCATTCCCCCAGGCCAATTTCACTCAGTTAGCGTTGCGGCCATTTCCAGCAGCCGTTAACTACAGTTGCCAGTGACACCATCAACTTTGCTGGCGAACACGAATTTCGCCCCCCCCATGTTTTAAATTGAGGCATCCTCTATATAGCAGTGGTAGGTCACCTGTCTACATAGGAAAAGCATTAAAAAACTGACTATTCTGTTTATAGACTATTCCCGCATCATTAAGGGGCATTGCTTGGACAATTACTTCTTCTAACTCATCATAAATACTAGGATGAATCAGCAAGCGGTCCAAAAAAATGCTTTCATAATCAACGGTTGGGGGAAAAGGATGGGAACCTTTGAGAAATTAGGGCCTAGAAATTCACTAGCCTTAGCGCCGCTTTTGAGGCGCTAGAGGGACTAGCGCCAGAGTTATGGCCAGTTCAAAAATTCCCTGGGGCCCTAAAGCGGCGTTGCACCGGTAGCGCTGCGCCGGCACCGATGACGTCATCGGTGTGCGCAGCCTCCCGGTTGCCATGCCGACGGGCCCCAGCGCCGAAATTCAGTTGCGGCCGCCTCGCCCGTGGCAGCCGCAACTAAGACTCTGGCAACAGAGTCCAACATGTGTTTGCACCGGCGCATTAAAGGCCCCGCGGCGGCCGGCCGCTTTCCCGCCGGCCGCCTGCCCGCAGCTCCCTCCCCGGACTTCTCCCCCCCCCCCCCCGGAACAGATGCAAGCCCGGCACTTGTCCGAGGTGCCGGGCTCATTTTTGAAGAGATTTGCGCGGGCCGCGGCCGGGTGCAGGCAGCTCCTCCTTAACGGAAGGAGGAGGCCTGCACTTCCCGAGCCTGCCGCACCGCAGCGGGCGCCGCAGCGCCGGAATAGCGCCGCAATGCGGCGCGTTGCGCCAGTTTTCAGGCGCTAAAACCCTTCAGTAGCGCCGGCAGCCGTTTGGGCGCGGCGCTACTGAATTTTTGGCGCGCGCAAAGGGACTTAGCGCCGGCGCTAACTTCCGGCACTAAAGCCCTGGCGCAGCGCAAACTCAATTTCTAGGCCTAGGTGTTTAAAATAGAAACCAACAAGAGGCCAGAATTGGAGGAGCACAGAGACTATGGAGGGTTGTGGGGCTGGAGGAGGTTACAGCGATAGGGAGGGACGAGACCATGGACGTATTTGAAAACAAGGATGCAAATTTTAAAATCGAGGTGTTGCTGAACTGGGAGCCAATGTAGGTCAGCGAATACAGGGGTGATGGGTGAACAGGACTTGGTGCGAGTTAGGATATGAGCAGCAGAGTTTTGGATGAGTTCACGTTTATGGAGGTTTATGCAGATATAAAGCATGCAAGGTAGATAACTTCTCTACAACCTTCAGCAAGATAGTTATATCACTGTAATGTTTGACTTACAGAATTGCAATATGGTACAATTTCAATGCAGGCTGAATCAGGTAATACATTCAAAGATACATACTGTTGTGAAAAGGACTGCTCATCTTTACTAAAGATTTTTATAAACCAATAATTACTTTGGTATATGTTAAATATTACACCACATACATGTGTTTTCATCACCTGAACCCCAAAATGAGTCGAGTACAGGCTGAGATTCTGGGGACATCCAACTCAGAGATGAGTTTTTTCATCTCTCAGATGAATGCCCACATGTTGGACATCACCACTTCTGTTGATGTAAACAGAAAAGAGCTTGGTGAGAATAAACATCCAGAAAGTATGGACCAATGATGGCTGCAGTGGTAACTTCATTGGCCCTGGGACTGAGTAACATTGGGGCACTACTCCAGCATCTCTGACTGCTGCTAAGTGTGACGTGGTATCCAAAGAGGCTGCACTTAGGACTAGGGAGTCTCAATAGAAAGAATACATCATAATGGAGGATTGCATCTGCCTTTCAGATGTACGTTGTTTTATCTTCAGAAATATTGATAGTGGCCATGAAGTGCCAAAATGGATCACTTCAGAAGTACGGCATTGGAACTTACAACAGCATTCTGACTCTGATGTCACATTTCGTCTACTGCAAGACAAGAAATCCTCCATGGTAACTGTTTGAGGCAATCCTTGCTCCACAATCAGAGAGTTCCCATGATCCTTCCACCATTCCCTATGAACAGTCACTTCCCACCAGTTGCACCTCCACCAGAAGGGCAACACAGAGGGCAGCACTACAGATACATAGGTGAGAGGCACATACTTTGCACAGGAGGAAGCCGTGCAATACACACAGTAGGCATATATTTCACTCATGCCAAATATGCAGTGGATTTGCTAAAATCACAATTTTTGCTTGTATCTTTGCTGTGACATGTATTTCTGAACAGTCACAAGGAAATAGTAAGTTTAAGGTTTTTTTTATTCATTTACGGGATGTGGGCATCGCTGGCAAGGCCAGCATTTAATGCCCATCTCTAAAATGTAATAATGGTTGATGCTGGCTCAAAAGGATAATGTCTAGCTTAGCTATGTCTGGTGATTTCGTGTATCCTGTAACTATATTTTCCTGTGGGTGCAAGGTTGTGTATTTGTGGCCAGGTATTACAGAGACATTTTTAACCAGGATACAGGAGATTCTCTTCACAGAAATGCAGTCTTACCAAATCTTCCATCTATCTTATTCCTCGTCTAAAGATCATGGAGACAATTTGCACCTTCACTGTTTGGGCGGTAAACGGACAGTATTTTGCTTTTGTAAGAGTGGATTGCCCACCTGTTATAGAACTCACACTATTTTCATTCCCATTGAAATCAAACACATCTGCTCCGCCAGTTTACTGCCCAAGCAGTGAAGGTGAAAATTACCTGCCATAGGACAAACCTCAACACTGCTGTTTCTTTGCTGGGTTTAGCAAAGACTTTGTTCCCTTAACACCAGCTCTACGCTGGACTCATGGGGTACAATCCACAGGTCTCCTAAGCATGCAGGAACTGTAAGAAGGTTACCTCTGAATTAATTCAATCAACACCCCTCCCAAATTGGTAGATTATCAACAGTTTCAGCAATCACCTTCCAACCTCAGAAACAGTTGTTGGAAATTTGTAACTTCCATCTTCAATCGATAAACAGGTCAACCAATTGCATGACAGCTATTTTAAGGAACCATATTTATGATGGCCACAACTGACCACATTGATAGGAGCTAACAGGCTTATCTTGTTTGTTCTTGTTTTCCATTTTTTGTTTACATCAATAATTTATTTTTTTATTTTAATACACTTGAAAAAGTCAAGTGTGATTTTCCTGGGAAGATTTACTAGCAACAGTCGATTAATTTTGCATTTAGTGGAAATGGTAAAATCCAACAGAAATGGAGTTTAATGTTTTTCTAGTAGCAACGGTATCAGATGTGGAGCTATTGCTACAGTTTTGCAGAAGAGAAGGATAGTCCACAAGGATCAATAAGTCAATAAGTCATTATTTGATTTTTCCCTCTCAGGACCCATGCTGCACTATCAATTTGATATTCTCAGATCAGCTGAGACAGGCAGTAGTGAAGAGTTTTTGAGTCTGAAGATGGCTCAAAGTCTGAGTGATGATTACAGAGGTTGGAAATTGCAAATCAAATGCAAGGGTGCTACAGTTAAAAGCAAGAAAACCTTCATATGTTTTGGAAAGAAGTCATGGAAAGCATAGATGGATTAAGTTAATAACTGAGTGCTACAATTTTACTGCGGAAGCAGCCAGTGTAATAGACCCCAACATTTCATGCCAGTTTCAGCATTCCTGGGACCTAAAATCAGGGCACCTCACTTTACTGGCCAACAAATTAGGACTATTTCCACCAGTTTCCACCCCAAACACAACACATCTGAATTTCCAAATGCGCTTTGGCCATCCTGTGAATTGTCTCCCTGCAGCTGATTTAAATATATTTAAATGAAGGCCAATGGCACTACAGCCCCAAATTTCCTGTATTTACACTCACAGTAGAGTAGGGGTAAGTTAGAATGACAAATATAAGATGCAGATGTTGCAAATCCGCTGAGACAAGGGGGAAGTAAGGAATGTTTGAGCCTGAAGACTAGAGATTACAGAGGTCGGAACAACTTTTGGGAGCGTCTCTTTCTGCTTTGAGCCTGGGCAGCTTTAGCCTGCTGGTGAGACTGCGAGACCACGGGGAGATTTTGACCCCACCCCCACAAGATTGATAATATCAAAATTCATTCTAATTTCAATTTATAATGTAAATATTAGGCTAAATACAGACATGAACTTTGGCAGAAATAATTCAAAATTAACATGAACTTTGATTGTGCAAGTAGTATTGCTGTATTTAAATTGATACATTCGCCTTATTTTGCTCAGATTAGGAGGACATGAATTAATTTACCAATCATGCACTTCATGTGAGCCACATGTGTGAAAGCAATTGAGGTAGAGTAGTGGTGTTTGTGATTACTGTGGACTGCCTGGAAAATGTAAACAATGTTATAAAAAAGGATGGCGGAAGAGGTGGTCCTGCTTGTGAAGGAGGTTCTCAGACTCTTCCTCTGTCTACGCTGCTCTTTTGTACCATTGTTTACATTGTCTAATCAGCTGCGTTAGCATAACTCCTATTTGTTGACTTTATTGGGTCAAGTGCCTGGTTTCCTGCCTATTTAGTTGCTTAATTCTGATTATTGTAACAGTGTAATGGCTGGGCATCTTAATACCAGTAGTAAGTGTAGATGCTGTTGATCAATAATTGTTTGGGTGGTATTTGTAGGGGGTGGTGTCTGGGGTCAGCGTCACCTCTGACTTATGAATGGTTTGAATCGCTCCCACTCCCTTGGTTCTAGACCTTGGACTTATTTAGGGGTTGTGATAAAAGTGCAGCAGACAACTGGTTTTGGTGCAAGAACTTTGAATTTTATTTGAGAAAAGAAAATACAACACAATAATAACACTCTAATAAAATGGGGAAACACTTTGACATACACGAGGGAAAATTACAGTAGACAAATATCTCACCCCTCCCAATCCCACCTTACTAGCTAAGTTAGGCTCTAAAAGGACCAGGGATAATGCTCACCAAACGACTCCTTGATGGTTGAGCTGGTTCACGATTTCGGGGTTCGCTAGATGTGTTGGTTGGGGCCTGCCATACCCCGGACGCGGTAGAGGACATCACCTGCACATCTGGTCAGTCTTCGCGAGTCCACAGATGTGGTAGGATGCGTATTGGATCTATCAGGTGAGTACCCAATTTTCTTTGGTTAGAATTAGGGCTCAAGAGTCTTTTCGAATGAAAACTTACCCAGGGGTAAGTCAGAATAGTTTGTAGAGTGGAAAAAAACTTGTGGATCTTCGGTTTCTTCCGAGTTGGTTTTCCGTTGGTCGCGGTGGCCCAATATTACCCGGTTGGCTGAGGGTAATATTTGGTTGGTTGTTTTGTGGGGCCCTTGGTGCCACGAGGTGTCCGATGGTGTGTTACTTCTTCTTCTTCGAGAGAGAACTGTTTCGAGATGTTTGCTTCTTGATCTTGATGTTATTCGATGATGGCTCTTCTTGAACTCCTTTTTTCAACTTGTACTTGGAACTGTTTTTCACTTCTTGAACTGGCCTCCAATTATACTAATCGAGGCCTGCTAATCTGCGTGCCAAATCAGTCTCGGTTCATCGTTAGATTTTGGTGGGCTCGATTTAACATTGAGTTGTGTAATTTGTTTAAGCGGTTTCGGGATGGTTTCCTGAGCTGTTGAGCTCTTATTTAATTGTAGTGAAATGTCCTCAGTGTTTGAGTTTCCTGTGGGGTCTGAGATTCTTTGTAGGTTTCGAAGCGATTTGTTTTATGCATGTTTTTGGATGGGTCCTGCAATTTGGATGGCGACTGCTCGTCCGTGGGTCTATTGTTATAATGTAAATTGTCTGATAGGGGCTGAGTGACGTTTACAGTTCCCCCAGACAGTTTGATTAACTGATTAACTCCAATACTCAAACTGTCTATTACAGAGGTTGATCCCAAATCTTTGTTGCAGCCTTTTTCTTCCATTGCAGGCTCAAACATGCCCCCTTTTAAAATGCCAAGTCTGTTTTTGACCTTGAATCTCCCTGTTAGGCCCAACATGCTTTTTATCCTCCTGAAGTTTTTAGCAAGGGTCCAAAGTCATTTTTAATAGGGTTTTCTTCCCGTTTTGGGGATCTGTTAATTTTGAGAATCTTACAGTCCCCCCTGTGATACTTTACTTGCTAGAGTATCATACTGGGTGAGCAAAATTCTTGATCCTCGAGAGCCAACCTTCCCCTGTAGTTTGCCTATCTAAAACCCCAAAACATACATTCACTTTTAGGTGTAGTGTTCAGATGCATACACAGGTAAAAAAAATTGGTTACATTCATATCCAAGCGCGGAGGGGGTCCAACACCCTGCACCACTTGGAAAAAAAATATGCTACATACATACAAAAGAAAAATACATGCACACAATCTTTATTTTTAATAACGATTAAGGCTAGTCTCATACCTGGTCATAGACTTTATTGTAATGCTCATCCCATGCTCTCTCATGTTGGGATCGGAGCATTGTGTCCCTCCCCTTGCACTTTGTGCATAGTAAATAGAAAACTATACCGAGCTGGCAGACCACTAAAATGTGGGAAGCCATTCTGATCCAAGAAGGGATTTCTATATTTTCAAAAATATCCCACCAGGGTGGAACTACGATATCCAAGATCTTGGCTCCTATCTCGACTGTCTTCTGTTCTAGTGTGTAGAAATGTTTTTGTGATATAACAACTGCTTTTAGTAGGGCGGTAAGATGTTCGGGTAGAGGGGGTATTTCATAGCCGAAATGTGTGACATAGTTTTGCAGGTTGGTGATGTTTTCAGTTACAATGAGGTGAACAGTGGAGGGTTCAGGAATGGGGACAATCCATTCCTGGGCCACTTGAACTTCTGCCTCGGGTTTAAAGCAGAAACTGCTGTCACTTACCGAACACCAGATGTGCTGTCCATGCTGGTAGTGGGCCGCACTTGTGGTGACACAATATGTCCCACCTCCTATGAATGCTACCTGTGGGGGAACATGGTCTTGTGCCATTACCTCCATGGTACAGTTGATAGGTCGTGCACCAGCAGTTTTAAACCCGCACTGTGGTCTAGAATAGGCATTCAAGTGCTGGGGACACAGTATTATGTGTGCACCCCGGCTCCGGCACCCAGAGAGGTCTAGGTCTGTACCTGTCATAGCGTGCTCCCACTTTATGACATAAGGTGGGATCTGTAGGGGGGCATCTTTTTCCTGGTTTACGGTAATTTACCTGGTCAAGCAGCTTTTTGCTGCTGCACTCTAACCAATCCCAAACAGCGGTTTCGAATCGCTAAACCCACCCTTCCAGTTCTGGCTGGAGGAACTTATAATTAATGATATATTAAAACGTACAAAATGGTCTGGATGCGAGAAAATCAACTTTATTAACTAAAGAAAACGACACCACATGATCAAAGCAATAAAGAGACTACACCACACGATCAATGTAAAATTGCTTTAACAGGGGGAGGCAGATGGCAAAAATGAGGGATAAATGGCTACAATGTAGGTCTTACAATCTTAGCAATTTCCCTTAAATTACCACCCCTCTAACTCCTTACTAGATTGCCTTGCTGAGGAGTCAGAAACCTGCTCACCTGTGGTCCAAACAGAGAGAAGAGCTCACCTGCAGTCCAAGGAAAATAAGAGAGAGATATGCTTCTGAGAAGCTATCTTTATATCCTGGGAGCTCCTGCTGTTTTGGCGCTGAAAAGGTCTGTGTGCAAATTCGCGCCAAAAAGTTCGAATACACAAGAGAAAGGCCATGAACTTCCTCCATTCATACATGAGACATCATGTAGTAGAGTCAATTTCAGTGAATGGATGTGTGTAATCAACCCAATTGTGCTTGCTGTCCGATGATTGGCTGATTCAAACGGGCTAGTTCCCAGTGGCCAAACTGCTCCCATTGTCTGGCATGGGTTTGGATGGATTACCCATTCTTTTAAACTGTTCCCCCCTTGTCTGTGCATGGCTTTGAATGGAGTTGAATTACTGTGTAAACAGCTTGGGAGGCTATAGTAAACAAAGCCATTTCCTGTGGACAGCTTTAAGTGGTTTGATCAGTTTCTGTAAACACATCGATTGTATTGGCAGGGCGGGGGAACTCCCCCCCCCCGACCGGACCCGCCCATGCTACGGGGTGACTGACAGCCCGGCTCCATTCAAATGCTAACAGAAACCCCCCTTTGATTGGCAGGTCTTTCTCACAGACACACTTACAAGCTGCTATTGTCTCCTGCCATGCGGTCCGACAGCCATTTTAAGCCCTGGAATATTAAAACAGTCCAAAACTCCATCTTTTAATAAAATGATTTTCCTCTCAAAGTGTGCGATTTTCACACAGTTCTTTGATTCCACTGTCCAAGTGCCGCTCTGCCTACGAGCTTTTCAATGCAGCCTTTTTGCAGTTCTGGGTATGTTTTAAAGCATTGTCCAACCCAGAGACAATTTAAATCACACAATTCTTCGTATTAATTTTTCCCGATCTTCGGGGCTGAGGGGATTTTTGCGAACACCTACAGATCGCGGCGAAACTGACGTGTGCACCCCCTTGAATGATTCCAATGTTCTCCACCCTGTATACCAGTGCGGGTCGGGCTGTCCCACTCATGACCAGCATCCTCACTACTATCCCCATGATAGTGTGATTGGAATGACGACAATCTACTGGGACAGGGTAGGCTTCAGAGGCTAGACAGAGCTGACACGGGCTCAGCGAATTACTAAATGGGTGGAGGTCTGCAAGGTGCTTGTTGCTGACCCAGGAGGGGATTAAACCTTTCTTTAAATTCTCCAGGTTGCTATGGCCCTCGCCCAGCAACCATGCCCCGTATAGCACACACACCTCATTCTGTGCAGCCTGATCTGAAGCATTCCTGTCCTCCCGTATGAGTGCATTTTTTGTTTTAGCATGTCTCTCCAGCTCAGCAATGATTTCTTTTAAATGGACCATCATAGCTTGGTCCTTGTGTAGCTCTGAGCCTAGCACAGTGTTCTCCTCTGTTAGGATCTTTCGTAATTGGGTTTTTAGACCATCTATCTGTGTTTGCAGTTCTATATCATCCAGGCTATTTATGACAGAGGATCCTGTGTTATGTGGTGAAAATATCGTTCCAGGTTCCCCTTCTTTGTCTCCCTGCGCCCATAGTGTACTCAGCGTGTAATGTGTACAGCTCTGCTTTGTCTATGTTGGCAAAGTCAAATTCGTAAAATTTCCTAAACATTTCCTTTAGTAGGGCCTGGTATAACCGTTCTGTCTCCTTAGGGCACCATTCAGTTAAGTGTACTTCAGTAAGGTTTAGGATCACTGAAGCTACTGCATAGTGTACCCCCTGGTTTAGTACTTTTTCAGTCGGCACTAGCACTAACCCATTCCCTGTTCCCTTGGTGGTGGTAGGACCCCTCTCTATTACTGTCCATGATGTCGGGGTCGTGGGCAGGGGCTTTCGGGTGCGTGCTATGAGTTCAGTGGCGTTGACTGGGATCGGGGAGTGTGGGAGCACGTACGCATGCAGGCTAGAATCCCACCCCATCCCCTTCCCGGTATCTTGCCATTGTCTGGAGAAGATGATGGATATGCCTGTGGGGCAGGCTCTCTCTGATCCCCACATGCAAATGTAGATTCCCTGTTCTGACTCCCACCACTTATCCCAACACACACTCACTCCCCCTTGGGTCCCTGTGATCGTCCGATGGGTGTTGTTCCCCAGTCGTTCCCAGTCGGCTGTACGGTCCCCATGTCCCTGCTCAGTTTCCTGAGCCACCACCACCTATCCAGGGGAACCCGTCCCCTGCATGTAAGACACACACATTTCCCCTCAGTAACACTGACCCTTGTAGCAATGACCTGTACCCTGGGCCACGGGATGGAGTCCTCCCCGTAGGTAAACCTGGTCTGGCGGGAGTATTGTGTCAAGTTAGACCCCAGCCACCCTGGCCACCTTCCATCATGGAAGTAAATGGCGAGATCCTCCACACTCGGTTCACCACCCCCAGTGGTAACGATCAGTGCTCTCTCTCCCGAGCACCCATAAATGTGGGAGTCCTCCACGTCACCTCGGTCACCGATGCTCATCCCTACCAGGGCGAGCAGGAGCAGAACCCTCCTCATGCCGATTTCCTCTCTGTAGGGACACATAAAACAGATAGCCATGTCCTGAGAAGGTTCTCTGGCTTGACAAGTGATCAAGTCTCGAAATTTAAACTTACTTATTGTAAAATAATTAAATAATAATAAACCTAAAACTACCAAAACTGTAAAAAAAAAACAACTAACATTCATCAGAAAGCTATGTACATCCGCCGCCCGTCTCCGGACGGCCAGACTAATTCCTGTTTGCCCTCTGTCTTTTGTGGCCTCTGGGCAGCTTGTACGCCTGGGCTTAAGGTGACCTGTGCCACCGGACCCCGAGAGTCCTTCTTAAAACAACTGGGAGTTTTCCTGAATCCCAGATGATCGGGGGAGTATCCCCTCTTATACTGCAGCACACTACCCCCTTCTGTGTAGCTGCCGAGTCCCTGTCCTGTCCTGTGGGTTCCCCGCAGCCTGAGGCTGCAGGCTGGGGATTCCTCTTGCTTTCCTTGCCCAACGCTACCTCTCCTGTGAGCCCCTCACCGTTGGAGGCTGCAGGCAGGGGATCCCTGTCCTTAGATTGATCTCTGACCTTGGGCATTCCTTTTCGGGTTGCGACCCCTCCAGGGCTGAACCGTTTAAACTGGTACACTGGTGACCATGGTGGCTTAGGCTGTGGTATGCGAGGAGACCTTCTTAGGGCTCCGGTTACTGGGGGTGTGTCCCAAATAATTGGTGGGATGGCCCCTCCAGTGACACAAGCCACTGCCCCACCGGTGCGGTCTGTGAGTCTGCCACAGCTGCTGGCTGAGGATCTCTATCTTTAGTGCGGTTCACCCTTGCTGGCCGTTCCCCTTTCTTGGGTTTAAACAGTTTACATTGATTAATGTGGAACAACTTTGTGCGGCGGGGCATCTTTATGGCATAGACCATGGGGCTGGCCTTGTCTACAATGCTGTATGGCCCCATGTACAATGGTTCAGAACTCCCTAACCGGGCAAAGTTCCTCACCATGACCTGATCCCCTATTTCCCACTCGTGGTGCCTGCGGGGTTCTAGCAGCAGTCGGTTACTCTGGTGCTGTTTTCCCATGTTGCTAGCAGCCTGCCAGTGAATCTGTTTAAGGTGTACAAACAGATTCCTGATGAAGCTGTCCCGGTTCACCTCTCTGAGCTGACCTTCCGTGAGCACTGGGGCTAGCACATGGGTGGGGGTCCACATAACCCTACCAGTCATGAGCTCGTGTGGGGAATACCCCGTGCTTTTTGACTGGCTGGCTCGGATCCCCATTAGGACCAACGGTAAGACTTCTACCCACTTCTTGGGTGAGTCTCCCGTCTCCTTATGCAGCCTTTCTTTGATGGTACGGTTTAAACACTCCACAGGACCCGATGACTGCGGGTTGTAGGTGACGTGCCATTTCCCCTCGATGCCGAGTACCATGAGGGTCTCTTGCATGACCTGCCCGGTAAAATGACTCCCTTGGTCGGGCTCCACATACTGCGATAGTCCCCATCGTGAGAACACTTCCCTGACCAGGATCTTAGCTGTACCCAATGCGGTAGCTGTTCGGCAGGGAAAAGTTTCCACCCACTTTGAAAACACATCCACCAGGACTAGGCAGAATTTGTAGCCTCCTTTGGCGGTGGGTAGGGGCCCGATGTAATCGATCTGGATCGACTGCCATGGTCCCTCTACCCTCCTGATGTGTCCCAAAGATACCTTCCTTTTCTGGGGGTCAGGGTTATTGGCAGCACACACCAGACAGCCGGCACAAAACTTGCGGACGTGTTCCCTCAGTCCTGGCCACCATCCTGCCTGTTCCACCCGTTGCCAGGTGGTCTCAGGCCCGGGATGCCCCGCTCCTGGACCCTCATGGGCCAGTTGGAGGAATTCCCTTTGGTGCTGCTGCGGCACTACCCACTGCTCCCCCCTGCCGCGCTAGCATCCAGAACAGCATGCCTTCCTTAACGGTGATGGCTGCTGTGCCGTACGGTCCCTCTAACTTTTCCCCTTTTGTGCGCGCGTTCAGGATGGTTCTGAGGATGGGATCCTGGGCTTAGGCCTGCTTTAAGTCCGGGACCAAAGCTACCCACTGTGTGCCTCCCTTGTCCCAGATTGCAGCTACCGAACCTGTTTGGTAGGGATCCCAGAACTCTCCTTCCCTGCTTGGCCAATTTGTCTGCCTTTTGGTTGCCCTCCCGCATGGGCTCTGTCTTTGAATGGGCTTTAACTTTATGGATATAGACCTTTCCTTCCTCCCCCATGGCTGCCATGATTTTCTCCAGCAGAGGCTTGATTGCCAGGGGTCTCCCGTCAGCGGAGGTATATCTGCGACGGGACCAGATGGCCAGGTATTCCGTACACGAATTGCATGTGAACATGCTGTCCGAGCAAATCGTGAACGGGGTAGGGAATTTCTCGGGGTGTGTAACCATGTACACTACCGCAGACAGTTCAGCTTGCTGGGCGCTCATGGTGCTGGGGAGTTTAATTGCCAGGGCAATGTCCGCCCCGGGTCATAAACTCCACACTCTGTAAGTCACTCACCAGCAGATACTGTGCTCGAACCGTCCACATAGATTTCGCAGCCTGTGGGGTGTATCCCGGCCCGAAAACCTATGTTGACTTCCCATACCCCTTCAATGGAACACCGGTGGGCCGTCCCTGGATAAATCATGTTGGCCGCGAGCTTCGGCTCGCAGAGACATTTCACCTTTAGTTCCATCTGGGAGAGAAGGAGGGTCCAGTGAGCAATGCGGGCACTGCTTACTGTCCCATCTTTAATTCTCCCATCTAGGAGCCTCCGGGTGGGCGTGTGATGGGTGAGGAGGGTGATGGGCGAAGTACCTGTGAAGATCAATGATCTTTTCACAGCCCAGTGAGTGGCAAGGAGGTGCCACTCACAGTTGGAATAGCCCTTCTCCACATCTGTGAGTATCCTGGAGGAGTAAACCACCAGTCTCAGCTGGCCGTGCTGCTCTTGGAGCAGCACTGCACTCAGGCTGTCCCCGCTGGCTGCTACCTCCAGGAAAAACTCTTTTCCCCCATCAATAGCCCCTAGAGCTGGCGCGGTCTGCAGATCTTGTTTGAGTTTTACGAATGCTGCCTCGCAACCCTCATCCCAAACCCACTCCACTCCCTTGTGTAGGAGTCGGAGCAGAGGGGCTACTGTGGCTGCGTAATCCTCAATAAAACCTCTGCAGTACCCAGTTAGCCCCAGAAAAGATCTCACTCCTGTGACTGTGTTGGGGGCTGGTAACTCCTGCACTGCTTCCCTTCTAGCTTTGTCGATGGCCCTTTCCCCTGCGCACAGCCAGCCCTAGGAATTTTACTTCCTGTTGGCCAATCTGTACCTTCTTCGGGTTTATTTAAAACCTTCTTGCCTGAGCAGCTCCAGCAGTTCAGCCAGTAGTGGACCATGTTCCTCTCCCTCATCGGTGAATAGGAGCAGGTCACCCACTGTGGTAAACCACTTTATCGTTACACTATAGTTATCACTGTTGTATTGTTATCACCGTTGTATCACGATACGAGGTCGCCTCTTGTCGCGCTGTTATACCTGGGCTGACCACCTCCGACTCCGCCCATGGCTCCACCTACCTGCCCAGGTATAAAGGTAGTCGACTGGCTGGTATTCCTCCTTGTTGGACCCGATCACCCACGAGGGTGGGCTCTGTTATTTAGTCAATAAAAACCTTTAGTTACGTTCCTAACTCGTCGCCTTTTATTGGACGAATTGATAGGTATATCAATTTTATTGACTAAATTTTAAAGATGTCTACTACTGGCCAGCCAGAAGCCCTCCCAGAAGCACAGCCACACCAGCCGGCTTGGCTGCAAGCCCTCAAACCACCGTACCTGGATCTAAACCCACAGGCAGCAAACGCAGCCCTCAACTTCAAACACTGGCTGGACTGCTTCGAATCCTACCTGGAAGAATCCGGCGCCCCGCAGAGATCCAAACTAAGACTTCTGAACGCCCAAGCGAGCCCGAGAGTATACGCACTCATACAGGACACGACTACGTACGAGGCCGCTATCAACCTACTGAAACAGCAGTACCGCAGCCCGGTAAATTACATGTACACCAGGCACCTCCTAAGATCCCGCCCGCAACAGCCAGGAGAGTCTGTAGCTGAATTTTTACGGGCGCTAAGAGCACTCGGCAGGAACTGTGACTTTAAAGCGGTGACGGCTGTTGAAAATACGGAAGATAATATCCGCGATGCCTTTGTGAAAGGCCTACGGTCCGACTACTCACGGCAAAGACTGCTTGAAGCTAAAGACCTCGACCTGGACAAAGCTGAAGCCCTCGCTCTCTCCCTGGAGGTGGCCCATCAGGACCAGGAGGCGTTTTCCAGGTACTGCTCACGACCCTGGGACTCGGGCCCGACCCCTACCGCAATACCCTTCGCAGCGCCGCCCCCGGGACCTACCTCAGCGTCGGCGTCCCGGACCCGACCGGGCCCGCCACCCCCGGTACCGGCTCCGACATCGGGCACCCGCGATCGGGCCGCCGGCTGCTTCTTTTGCGGCCAGGAGAAGCACCCGAGGTCGCGCTGCCCAGCCAGGAACTCTACCTGCACAACCTGCAGGAAGAAAGGCCATTTCTCTAAGGCCTGCAGGAGCGGATCTTCAGAGGCCAGCAGTGCCTCATGCGAACTGTGGGGGCGGCCATCTTCTTTCACGGCAACTGAGGCCAGTATCCCCACACGTGAGTCATGGGGGCGGCCATCTTTGATCAAGGCAACCGACCCCAATAGTGCCTCATGTGAGTTATGGGGGCAGCCATCTTCTCCGCCATTTTGTCCTACCTCGTGGGAGACGCCATTTTACCCACCACGCCCGACTGCCACCGGGCCCCCGGACCCGACGACCGCCTCGCCCGCAGACGACAACGACTCGCTTACCTACACGCTAGCCTCCGTCACTCTGGATCAAGCCCGCCCACACCACCTGTCCAAGTCGATGATGGACATCAAAGTAAACGGCCACGCCACGACCTGCCTGTTCGACAGCGGAAGCACGGAGAGCTTCATCCACCCAGACACGGTGAGCCACTACTCCCTCCCTGTCCTGCCAACGCGCAACCGAATCTCGATGGCATCGAGGTCCCACGCCACGGACATTAGCGGCTACTGTGCTGTGACCTTGTCGGTTAAGGGTACAGAGTATAAAAACTTTAAACTCCTCGTCCTCCCCCAGCTCTGCGCTGCCGTCCTACTAGGGCTGGACTTCCAATCCCACCTCCAAAGTGTAACCCTAGCATACGGTGGACCCCTCCCCCCACTCACAGTCGACAACCAGCGAAGGTTAAACCGCCCACCGCGTAACACCTGCAGCCTATCCACCCTCAAGGTGCCGCCACCTTCCCTGTTCGCTAACCTCACCCCCGACTGCAAACCCGTCGCTACCAAGAGCAGGCGGTACAGCGCTGGGGACAGAGCTTTCATTTGCTCTGAGGTGCAGCGTCTCCTGAAGGAGGGCATCATCGAGGGGAGCAACAGCCCCTGGCGTGCCCAGGTCGTGGTCGTTAAGACCGGCGATAAAAATCGCCTGGTCATCGACTACAGCCAGACCATAAACAGATACACCCAGCTGGACGCATACCCCCTTCCCCGCATATCTGACATGGTCAATCAGATTGCACAATACCGCATATTCTCGACCATCGACCTTAAGTCGGCCTACCACCAACTCCCTATCCACCCCGAGGACCGCCAGTACACCGCCTTCGAGGCGAATGGGCGCCTATACCACTTCCTTAGGGTCCCCTTCGGTGTCACCAACGGGGTCTCGGTCTTCCAAAGGGAGATGGACCGGATGGTTGACCAGAACGGACTGCAGGCCACATTCCCCTACCTAGATAACGTCACCATCTGCGGCCGCGACCGGCAGGACCACGACGTGAATCTGGAGAAATTCCTCCGTACAGCCCAACGGCTGAACCTCACCTACAATAAGGAGAAATGTGTGTTTAACACCTCGCGCCTTGCCATCCTTGGCTGTGTAGTAGAGAACGGACTCATCGGCCCCGACCCCGAAAGAATGCGCCCCCTCATGGAGCTACCCCTCCCCCACTGCCCTAAGGCACTTAAGAGAACCCTGGGGCTCTTCGCCTACTATGCCCAATGGGTGCCCAATTATGCGGACAAAGTCAGACCCCTCATGAAGTCCACATCCTTCCCCCTTACGGAGGAAGCGTGCGCAGCCTTCTCCCTCATTAAGGGAGACATTGCCAAGGCCACTATGCACGCAGTGGATGAGTCCATCCCCTTCCAAGTCGAGAGCGATGCATCCGACTTCGCCCTAGCCGCCACCCTTAACCAGGAGGGGAGACCGGTGGCCTTCTTCTCAAGGACCCTACAGGGCCCTGAGATCCGACACTCGTCGGTCGAGAAGGAGGCCCAGGCGATTGTGGAGGCGGTACGACGCTGGAGGCACTACCTGGCAGGCAAACGATTTACCCTCCTTACCGACCAACGTTCGGTCGCTTTTATGTTTAATAACAAGCTGAGGGGCAAAATCAAGAATGACAAGATCTTGAGGTGGAGAATCGAGCTCTCCACCTACGATTATGATATCTTGTACCGGCCAGGTAAGCTGAACGAACCCCCCGATGCTCTGTCACGAATTACATGCGCCAGCGCGCAAAGTGATAGACTTCAGACCCTCCACAACGACCTCTGCCACCCCGGGGTCACCAGACTTTACCACTTCATTAAGGCCCGCAACCTGCCCTACTCCATCGAGGAGGTCAGGACCATAACCAGGAACTGCCAGACCTGCGCCGAGTGCAAACCGCACTTCTTTAGGCCGGACAGAGCAAGCCTGATCAAGGCCACCCGCCCCTTCGAGCGCCTGAGCATCGACTTTAAGGGGCCCCTCCCGTCCTCTGACCGTAATGTGTACTTCCTCAACATTGTTGATGAGTACTCCCGTTTCCCCTTTGCCTTCCCCTGCCCAGACATGACCAGTACCACGGTCATTAAATGCCTGAACGACCTCTTCGCCTTGTTCGGGTTCCCAAACTATATACATAGTGACCGGGGCTCCTCTTTCATGAGCGAGGAACTCCGTCAGTTCCTACTAGCGAGAGGTATTGCAGCAAGTAGGACCACCAGCTACAACCCCCAAGGGAACGGCCAGGTGGAAAGAGAGAACGCGACGGTATGGAAGGCCGTCCTCTTAGCCTTAAAGTCTAAGGGCCTCCCAACCTCCCGCTGGCAGGAAGTCCTCCCGACAGCGCTGCACTCCATCCGGTCACTACTTTGCACTGCCGTTAACGCCACCCCCCATGAACGAATGTTTGTTTTCCCCAGGAAGTCGACTACGGGAACCACTCTACCAACCTGGCTGACCTCTCCGGGGCCCGTCTTGCTGCGAAAGCACGTGAGGGCCCATAAAACAGACCCCCTGGTCGAAAGGGTGAACCTCCTGCACGCCAACCCCCAGTACGCCTACGTGGCTTACCCAGACGGGCGGGAGGACACTGTCTCCTTACGAGACCTCGCACCCTCGGGCACTCCGGAGACACCACCTTTACCCCCCCCCACCACCCCCCCAATTCCAGCCCAGGTAGACGGCATGCCGGAACCCCACGAGCCTTCGCCGACCACGCAGACACCAGCACTAACACCGGATAATGCAGCACCGCCGCTGCGACGATCGGAGAGGCTTACGAGGCCTCCGGACAGACTGACATACCAGAACTGGTAGTACACTTCACCCCGCCGGACTCAAATCTAAACAAGGGGTGAATGTGGTAAACCACTTTATCGTTACACTATAGTTATCACTGTTGTATTGTTATCACCGTTGTATCACGATACGAGGTCGCCTCTTGTCGCGCTGTTATACCTGGGCTGACCACCTCCGACTCCGCCCATGGCTCCACCTACCTGCCCAGGTATAAAGGTAGTCGACTGGCTGGTATTCCTCCTTGTTGGACCCGATCACCCACGAGGGTGGGCTCTGTTATTTAGTCAATAAAAACCTTTAGTTACGTTCCTAACTCGTCGCCTTTTATTGGACGAATTGATAGGTATATCACCCACATACTGTACTAACTGCCGGGGCCGGCTGAAGCCCTTCAAACAATTAGCCATGCATTGGTGAAAAATGCTAGGGCTGTTGTGGAAGCCCTGAGGTAGACAGTTCCAGGTGTATTGTTGGCCTTTAAAAGTGAAGGCGAACTTGTACTGGTCCTCTCTCTGTAAAGGGATGGACCAAAACCCCTTGGAAAGATCCAGCACTGTGAAGGTGGTCGCAGATGCTAGGATACTTCCAATGAGGTCGGCGACGGCTGTGACTGTGGGTGCACAGGCGGGGATGTTACGGCTGAGTACCCGATAGTCCACTGTGGCCCTCCAGGAGTTGTCTGGTTTTCTAACTGGCCACAGTGGAGAGTTTACGTGGGTGGCTATCGGTCTCAATACCCCTTGTTTTACTAAAGAAGCCATGGCCATTTCCATGTCTGCCTCCGCCTCCTTGGGGAAACTGTATTGCTTTTGTGGTCGGGTCATGGGGTCCCCGCTCACACTAAGCTCAACCCCGTTTACCCTCCCACAATCATGTTTATGAGTGACAAATGCGGCGAGGTGTGCTCGCACAAATGCCTGGTACTCCATCGGAGTGTTACTGACCATTAGTTCGAGGTCATAACCCTCCTTTGGTTTTACGGTGCACAAGGTCCCCTTGCCCTGTTTCTCTGGGATGACTGCCACTTCATTTTCCTTGCTGGTGCATGCTCCCCATAGACAGTGGTTCCTAAGAGCCACTAGAATCCTGTGGCCTATGATAAAATCAGCCCCCAGGATCCCCTTCCCTTCCTGCTCCCATTTCATTAAAACACAGGTCCACTTGGTGTGGAGTGCTCCTAAATGAATGGACAGCGGGATGGAGAATAAGCCAGCCTGCTCGTTACCTGTAAACCCCACTAAGCTGTACAGGACCCCGTTAGACAGAGGTGAGGCGGCGGGGTCATCTGAATAGACTATGGTGCTCGATGCTCCCGTGTCTAACAGATAGGTCCCTTTCACCTTTTCCACCTCAATCTTAACATGCGGCTTCTTCCCTGCATCATACTCAAGGGGACACAGGTAGACAAGCTGCGCTGGTTCCAGTCATACGTCTGGGTTGGTGGGGCAGATGGGGTTAAAGCACCAGTGACGGTGGCTAGCTTCCCTTGGCCAGTTAATATAACTCGGAGTGCAGCTACTATTGAATCAAGCGTGGGGGGAGAGGTCGGTATTTCTGTTTTTGGGACAGGAGCTGGGGAGTTCTTTCCTACGTTATTCTTCCACGGATTTCTACAGTCCCTTCTCCAATGCCCATTCTTCCCGCACCCGAAGCAGTTATGCTTCGTATCGGAAGGGTTACCCCCTTCCTGGTGCCATTCTTTCTTATTCTGGCTAGGTTTCATTTCATCTACCTTTCCTTTTGGTGGGTGTTCTTCTATCCCTCTGTCTGACCACTGTCTCCTCGGTGACCTGGGGACCTTTCGGGTCAAACCAAAGCTCAGCCTTGGCTCTGATCCGTGGCAAGCTGTTTGCCACCAGGCTTCGGAGCCAGTGGGCCAGCTCGTCCTGGTTCAGGTGAGCCCGGTTGAGATCCCCATTACAGGCACTCCTGTACACAGGCCACAGTCAGTCTGCGAAAGCCTGTGGGGTTGCCCCTGCTAGCTGTGTTGTCCTCTCCACCCGGGAGAAAGGACTACCATCATTCATACCCATGGCCTCCAGAACTTCCTCCCGGATAGCAGCGTACCTGC
Organism: Somniosus microcephalus; assembly: GCF_052327205.1. Taxonomy (NCBI): domain Eukaryota; kingdom Metazoa; phylum Chordata; class Chondrichthyes; order Squaliformes; family Somniosidae; genus Somniosus; species Somniosus microcephalus. The sequence goes on from NC_140997.1 coordinate 170,618,460, forward strand.
CCTGCCCTTTCTTGCTCTCCGCAGAGAGGGACTGGCACAATTTGCCATCCAGGGAGAAGAGGAGTATTTTTGCCATCTCGGAGTCATCGCACTCGTTGATGCCTGCTGCCTGTTCCACTTCCATGAAGTGGACCGAGGGGTCCCCCTTTTGGGTGAGTTTATTCAGGTGGCTTATCATAGCCCTAAGCTGTTGGGTACCATGGGGAACCACGAATTGGCTTTCAAGGGGTCCCTGACCCCCACCACCACCGGGCGGGCCAAAGTTTTGCTGCCGGGCCGGGCACATCGGCCCCGGCCTTGACCTTTCCTGCTTTGGCTCGCCCACCTCTCCCTGCTGCCAAACCGAGTTAAAACCCGGCGCCACAGGTGGTGGTGGTGTGCTCTCCCTGCCAGCCTCACAAATCGCACATCCCTCCTGCTGCCCAACCGGGTTGGTCCCCGGCGCCACAGGTGATGTCTGAACAGTTTCCCCTTCTACTTCCAGGTCCACCCAGGCCACACCCGGGCTCACTAGGCATACCATGCCTTTTGCTCTGGACAGAGCAAGGTTTAAACTATCGATCTGCTTCTGCCAGGGGCCGTGATCTCTCGCTTCAAACCCCCTAGTGCTTGCTATCTTATAAGCTGCCTGTACATAGATACATAGATACATAGAAGATAGGAGCAGGAGTAGGCCATTCGGCCCTTCGTGCCTGCTCCGCCATTCGATGAGATCATGGCTGATCCTTTAATTCAGTATCCCGTCCCCGCCTTCTCTCCGTAACCCTTAACCCCTTTTGCCCGTAGAAATATATCTAATTCCCTCTTAAATATATTTAATGAGCTGGCGTACACTGCCCTCTGTGGCAATGAGTTCCACAGGTTCACCACTCTCTGAGTGAAGAAATTCCCCCTCATCTCTGTCCTAAATGGTTTAGCCCTTATCCTTAAATTATGTCCTCTAGTTCTGTTCTCACCCGCCAAGGGAAACATTCCTTCTGCATCCAGTCTGTCTAGACCTGTCAGAATTTTATACACTTCTATGAGGTCCCCTCTCAATCTTCTAAACTCCAGTGTGTACATCCCTAAACTACATAGTCTCTCCTCATAGGTCATTCCCGCCATTCCTGGTATCAGCCTGGTGAATCGCCGCTGCACCCCCTCCATGGCAAGAACATCCTTCCTCAGATGAGGCGACCAAAACTGTACACAGTACTCGAGGTGTGGTCTCACCAGTGCCCTGTACAGCTGCAGCAAGGTATCCCTGTTCCTGTATTCTAACCCTTTTGCTATGAAGGCCAGCATACCGTTTGCCTTCTTGACCGCCTGTTGCACCTGCATGCTCGCCTTCAGTGACTGGTGTACAAGAACACCCAGGTCTCTCTGTACTTCCCCCTCTCCCAATCTATTGCCATTTAAATAATAATTTGCCCTCCCGTTCCTGCACCCAAGGTGGATAACTTCGCACTTGTCCACATTATAGTGCATCTGCCATTTATCCGCCCAATCGCCCAGTCTGTCCAAATCGCTCTGGAGCTTCCTGGTCTCTTCCTCTGAGCCCACCCCCCCTCCTAGTTTAGTGTCGTCTGCAAATTTGGAAATGCTGCATCCGACTCCCTGATCCAGGTCATTAATGTAAATTGTGAACAGCTGGGGGCCCAGGACAGATCCCTGTGGTACCCCACTTGTTACTGCCTGCCATTCAGAAAATGAGCCGTTTATTCCAACTCTCTGTTTTCTATCTGACAGCCAGTTCCCTATCCACGCCAAAACTTTCCCCTTTATCCCATGAGCCTCAATTTTCCATGCTAATCTTTTATGTGGGACCTTATCGAAGGCCTTTTGGAAGTCCAGGTACACCACATCTACTGGCTCTCCCCCATCTATTCTACCAGTTACTCCCTCAAAAAATTCCAATAGATTAGTCAAGCACGATTTACCCTTTGTAAATCCATGTTGACTCTGTCCTATCCTGTCCCCATTTGCTAAGTGCTCCGCTATTTCATCCTTAATGATGGACTCCAGCATTTTGCCCACAACTGATGTAAGGCTTACAGGTCTGTAATTACCTGCTTTTTCCCTACCCCCCTTTTTGAATAGTGGGGTAACGTTAGCTACCCTCCAATCCATCGGCACTGTTCCCGAGTCTAATGAATTCTGAAAAATCATCCTTAGTGCATCCGCTATCTCTAGGGCCACCTCCTTCAGTACCCTAGGATGCATGTTATCAGGCCCTGGGGATTTGTCCACCTTCAATCCCTTTAGCTTCCTTAACACCATATCCTTAGAGATATTGATTTGCGTCAGTTCCTCCTTTGCCAATGTCCCTATTTTTCCCGATATCCCAGGGAGGTTTTTTGTGTCTTCCTTCGTAAAGACTGACCCAAAGTATGCATTTAGTTGATCTGCCATTTCCTTATTTCCCATTATATATTCCCCCGTATCTGACTGCAATGGACCAACTTTGGTTTTCACCAGTCTTTTCCTTTTGATATATTTATAAAAGCTTTTGGAGTTAGTTTTTATATTTTCCGCCAGCTTGTTTTCGTAAGCTATTTTGCCCCTCTTGATCATGCCCTTTGCCCTCCTCTCTCAACCTCTCCTCCTGTTCTTTTATTTGCCTGGCAAGGCAGGCGTTCTCTTCTCGTAACATTAGTGTTGTGTCTCCTTGTGTTCTTTATACTATAAATAATACAGACACTTTTAGCTCATTTTAGTTACTGCTTTTACTAGCTGTATTCTTGCCTTGTTTCTGTGCTGCCGCATGGTGCGGAGTGATACAAGATGTCCGACCTGCACTGTGCACTGCCCGTGCACAGTGTGCCACATAGCAATATAACTACACCATACCAAAGTAGTTCCATTTAACGATGTGATACTATAACAATGTAACATCCCTCTTTCTCAAAAAACTAAAACATGAAATTTAACAATTTAAATTAACAAATATTATATCTAAACTATTATTATCAACTACAAAGAATCGTGAGTTATTTATTTTATTCACGATATCGCTCAGGTGGTTGGATGTTGTCCCTCCATCTTGTGGATTTGGTTGTGACCATTCCTCTCTGCGGTGTTTTGGTGTGTTCCACTCTTGTTGTTGTTGTTGCTGTCGCCTTTGGAGTTGGAGTGTGCATGCTTGTGGTTGTTTGATTTGTAGCGCTTGTTTCTGGTGTTGTACTGCTTGTGGTAGCTGGTGTTGTCAATGTTGCTGATGTTGTCTGCTGCTTATCCAGTTCAGGTGAAGGTCTGATGTGGAGTCTGTTCCATCTGTACTGGTTACCAGGTTCAGTCTCTACGAAGTAGGATCTTGGAGTATCAGCTTTTCCAATGACCTTGGCTGGATTCCAGGCTTTCAACACCGGGTCTTGCACATGCACTGATTGTCCATTCAGCAATTCTGGTAGTGTCTTTGCATGTTTATCGTAATGTTTGCTTCCTACGATTTGTGCTTCTGCCAGCTTTTGTCTGAAGTCCGCCTGGTCCTGGGGAGGATGTATTTTTGCTGGTAGTGTAGTCTTAAACTTCCTCCCATTCAGCAATTCCGCAGGTGATTTCATGTCTGCTTTCAGTGGTGTTGATCTGAGTGATAGGAGGGCAAGGTCTTGGTCTTCCCCCATCTCACTACTTTTGATGAGAGTTCTCTTGACAGTCTGGATCTGTCTTTCGATGAACCCATGTCCCCTTGGGAAATGTGGGGATGAGGTTACTATTTTGAACCCATACTTTTCTGCCAGAGCTCTGAATTCACTCGATGTGAACTGGGTTCCATTGTCACAGATTACCTTTTCCGGGATTCCTTGTTCAGCAAACAAGCTCTTTGCAATTCTGGTGGTAGTTGTGGCTCTCAAGTCTTTCATCCTTTTCACAAAAGGAAACTTGGAATAGTAATCTGCCACTATGAGATACCATTCTTGATTGCACATGAAGAGGTCTGCCCCAACAGTGTGCCATGGTCTTGACGGTATTTCACTAGGTATCATCTCCTCTTTCTGTTGTGTATTTCTGTATTTCTGGCATATACACATGCAGAGACCATCTGTTCGATATTTTTGAACATGCCTATCCAGTATACAGCTGATCTGGCTCTCAGCTTGCATTTCTCCATTCCCATGTGGCCTTCATGTATGAGATGGAGAAGTTGTGTCTGCATCGTCTTTGGCACGATGATCCTCGATCCAGCAAGGAGAATACCGTCTTCCACTGCAATATCGTCTTTAATTGTCCAGTATTGACGAATTGCCGCCTGTACCTGCTGGATTCTCTCCGGCCACCCCTGTATTACTTGTTGTGTGAGTAGTTGCAACTCCTCATCTTTGCTAGTCTCATCTCTGATTTGACTGAGCTTTGTAGGGGTAACATTCACTAGGTGGTGGATTTTTACTGTTCGGCCCTCCACCTCGTGTTTCTCATATGGTGACAATCGAGACAACGCATCTGCTAGCACCATTTCCCTTCCTGGCTTATATTTAAGCGTGAAGTCATAGCTTTGGATCCTTAGAAGTAGTCTTTGCAGTCTTGCGGGCGCTTTGCACAGATTCTTCTTATAGATCTGTTCTCGTGGACGATGGTCACTCTCTATTGTAAATCGCCTGCCATATAGGTATGTATGGAATTTCTCGCATCCGTACACTACTGCTAGTAGTTCTCTTTCTATGTTGGCGTATCTCGTCTCGGCTGACATCAAGGCCTTTGATGCGAAAGCTATCGGCTTTCCTTCCTGCACCAGAGCTGCCCCTAGTCCTCTGGTAGAAGCGTCTACTTGCAAAATGACTGGTTTTTTTCTGTCATAATATGACAGACTTGTTTCTTTGCACAACAGTTGTTTAAGTTGTTTGCAATTCCTTTCGTGTGATTCAGACCACTGGTATTCGGCGTCTTCTTTCAATAGCTGTCTGAGATTTGTTGTATGTTCCGACATGTGTGGGATGAAAGAACTCATGTATCGGACCAAGCCGACGTAACTCCTTAGCTCTTTCTTGTCTTTGGGTGGTTTCATTTCAGCAATCACTGCAACCTTCTCTGGATTTGGCTTGACTCCCTCTGGTGTATAAATCATACTGAAGAATTGGCATTCCTTGACTTTGACTATGCACTTATCTGCATTTAACTTGATGCCAGCCTTCCTGGTACTCTCCATGGCCTCATGTAGGTGCATGTCATGGTCTCTTTCATCTGCTCCATAGATCTGAATATCATCAGCTATTCCTATAGCTCCTTCACAGCCTCTGTATGTCTCGTCTATTTTCTGTTGAAAGATATCTTGACTGATCTTTAGCCCGAATGGTAGCCACAGGAATTTGTAACACCCAAATGGTGTGTTGAATGTTGTCAGTGTTGTTGATTCCTCATCCAACTTCACGTTCCAATATCCATTTCTGGCATCTAGTTTTGAGAAAACCTTGGCTCCTGCCAGTGATGACGTAATCTCCACTAGCGTTGGGGTGGGATAGTGGTCCCTCTTTATCGCCTGGTTTAGATCTTTGGGGTCCAAACATATTCTGAGACGCCCGTTTGGCTTTTCTCGTACCACAATTGAGTTTACCCAGCCTTTACGATCACTCCCTTTTCTTCCATCTCCTTTAGCTCTCTTTCAAGCTTTGTCTTCAGCTCGATGGGTACTTTTCATGGAGCATGGATAACGGGCTTTACCTCTGGATCGATGGTGATGTGGTATTGGAAATCTCGAAACATCCCACTCTATCATCGAAACATCCCACTCTATCATCGAAACATTCCGGATACATGTCTATCAAGTCTTTTTTACTCTTGATTTGTGGACGGTTCTCCAGTGGAGTGTTGCTGTCTATCTTCAGTGGCGTTTCTGTCAGCTCGTGATGCACTGAGATCAATCTCAACTTCTCGCAGCTGTTTAATCCCAGGATCGCTGGCCCCTCAGTGTCGGTGACATAGAACATGCAGTTGATGTTCTTTCTTTTATGTGTCCCTTTGATAAAGGTTATTCCGAGTTGTTTAATCTCACTCCCCCCCCGTATGCTGTCAGCGTGACATTACTTGCCTTTAAACAACCATTTTTCGGGTAGCCATCTTCTCTCAGGTTTTCGGGAAAGATCTGCTGGCACAGTCTCAATGGGAGAATGTTGCTCTGAGCCCCTGTGTCCAGCTTCAACTTTAAGTTGATGGTTTTGGGCCGACCTTTGACCTTTTTTTTGATTTGGATGATGGTGTGCAATTCTCTCCTCGGAGTATTTTCCGCTCTGGACATCTCGTGAAGCTGTATCTTTATGGTTTCGATGTTTAGTGCATTGTCGTGATCATGATCATCATCCTGCTCATCCATGGCATGGATATTGTGTTTCTTTCTCTGGTTCTGCTGTCTGCCTTTGTTTTTGATGTATGTTCCTTCTTTCCTCGTTCTGCACCTCTTTTCCCAATGGTTTAGTTTGCCACATGCATTGCAGCTTGTTCCATATGCTGGACATTTCCTCTTGTCTGTGTAATTGTGCGGTCTTCCACAATTTCTGCACATGTTTCCCCTGTTGTCATGTGCATGTCTTTGTGTGTTGTACTTTTCTCTCACTGCATCCATTCTGTTGTCCGTCTCAGAAGCCGTCCGCATGTCAGCCGTTTGAGAAATCAGCATTTTCATTTGCTGCTTCATGGCTTCATGAGCTCTCACAGTATCTACAGCCTCTGTTATTCTGAGCTTTTCTTTTCCTATCAGGGCTTTTTGTACCTCTACATGCGCTGACCCCCATATTAGCTGGTCAACAAGCCTTTCTTCCATTTCCTTAAATTTACACTTGCTGGCTTCATTTCTCAGCCTTGTCAGGAAATTGTCAGCTGTTTCACCGTGTTCCTGTCTTAGACTTTGGAATTTGTATCTGTGTATACGGTGATTGGATTTAGGCTCTAGATGGTTGCTGAATTTATCAAAAATTGTCGCAGGGTTTTCCTTTTCCTCTTCAGTCAAACTCCAGCTATTATACTAATCTAGACCTTTTTCTCCTGTCCACAACAGAATGTAACTAACCTTTTCCTCATTGGTAGCGCCCTTCAGGAAGTTTTTGAATGTAAGCTCACATTTCTGTTTGAACTTGCGGAATGCTTCTACTATATCGTTGGCTTCCCAGTTCATGAGGGGTTGCATTTGCACGGTCGTCATTTTAGTTTCCCATATGATTCACTCTCAAATCACCGCAGACATCGGCACTCACAATCAGCTCATAAAATCACTTTTCGTCTTATTCGTAGTTCGTATAGCACAATTTTGTACTCACTTATACCGCTGCCACCATGTTGTGTCTCCTTGTGTTCTTATACTATAAATAATACAGACACTTTTAGCTCATTTTAGTTACTGCTTTTACTAGCTGTATTCTTGCCTTGTTTCTGTGCTGCCGCATGGTGCGGAGTGATACAAGATGTCCGACCTGCACTGTGCACTGCCCGTGCACAGTGTGCCACATAGCAATATAACTACACCATACCAAAGTAGTTACATATCAAAGTAGTTCCATTTAACGATGTGATACTATAACAATGTAACAATTAGTTCATTACTTTTTGCCTCGGTGACCTGACACCGAAAGTATTCCTGTCTGTTCCTATGCTTTTCCACTATCTGCATCTTTTCCTGGTTTTGGGCATTTAATTCTTCCAATAATCCTTCCCCTGCTAGAGCCCTTGCTTGAGACAGCTGAGCTGATTCCCGCAGCTCTTCTGTTAGTGCCTCAATGCGCTTATCTAAAAGCTGGATCTGTCGCTGGGAGCAGACCAACCAGATGGCTTTCTCCGCAGACTTTTTATGATCCTTGCTCTCAGTCCATTTGGCTGCAGCGTCCATGGGACGCTCAGTGCGCAACAGACTGAGCACCCATTTCTTGGTGATATTTACCTTCTCAAATACATAAGAGGAAATCCTCTCTTCCATCTTCGTTCTCTCCTCAAAAACAGTGTTTACTGCATCACATCCCCTTTGCCAAGGTCCTGCCGTGGTCGTCATTATGTAGGGGGTGGTGTCTGGGGTCAGCTTCACCTCTGACTTATGAACAGTTCAAATCGCTCCCACTCCCTTGGTTCTAGACCTTGGACTTATTTGGGGGTTGTGATAAAAGTGCAGCAGACAACTGGTTTTGGTGCAAGAACTTAGAATTTTATTTGAGAGAAGAAAATACAACACAATAATAACACTCTAATAAAATGGGGAAACACTTCGACATACACGAGGGAAAATTACAGTAGACAAATATCTCACCCCTCCCAATCCCACCTTACTAGCTAAGTTAGGCTCTAAAAGGACCAGGGATAATGCTCACCAAACGACTCCTTGACGGTTGAGCTGGTTCGCGATTTCGGGGTTCACTAGATGTGTCGGTTGGGGTCTGCCATACCCCGGACGCAGTAGAGCACTTTACCTGCGTATCTGGTCAGTCTTCGTGAGTCCACAGATGTGGTAGGATACGTATTGGATCTATCAGGTGAGTACCCAATTTTCTTTGGTTAGAAATAGGGCTTAGAGTCTTTTCAAATGAAAACTTACCCAGGGGTAAGTCAGAATAGTTTGTAGAGTGGAAAAAAACTTGTGGATCTTCGGTTTCTTCCGAGTTGGTTTTCCGTTGGTCGCGGTGGCCCAATATTACCTGGTTGGCTGAGGGTAATATTTGGTTGGTTGTTTCGTGGGGCCCTTGGTGCCGCGAGGTGTCCGATGTTGTGTTACTTCTTCTTCTTCGAGAGAGAACTGTTTCGAGATGTTTGCTTCTTGATCTTGATGTTATTCGATGATGGCTCTTCTTGAACTCCTTTTTTCAACTTGTACTTGGAACTGTTTTTCACTTCTTGAACAGGCCTCCAATTATACTAATCGAGGCCTGCTAATCTGCGTGCCAAATCAGTCTCAGTTCATCGTTAGATTTTGGCGGGCTCGATTTAACATTGAGTTGTGTATTTGTTTAAGCGGTTTCGGGATGGCTCCCTGAGCTGTTGAAGTTGTTTAAGAATGTGAGAAGTGGTTTTGGGATGGTTTCCTGAACTGTTGAGCTCTTATTTAATTGTAGTGAAATGTCCTCAGTGTTTGAGTTTCCTGTGGGGCCTGAGATTCTTTGTAGGTTTCGAAGCGATTTGTTTTATGCATGTTTTTGGATGGGTCCTGCAATTTGGATGGCGACTGCTCGTCCGTGGGTCTATTGTTATAATGTAAATTGTCTGATAGGGGCTGAGTAACGTTTACAGTTCCCCCAGACAGTTTGATTAACTGATTAACTCCAATACTCAAACTGTCTATTACAGAGGTTGATCCCAAATCTTTGTTGCAGCCTTTTTCTTCAATTGCAGGCTCAAACATGCCCCCTTTTAAAATGCCAAGTCTGTTTTTGACCTTGAATCTCCCTGTTAGGCCCAACATGCTTTTTATCCTCCTGACGTTTTTAGCAAGGGTCCAAAGTCATTTTTAATAGGGCTTTCTTCCCATTTTGGGGGATCTGTTAATTTTGAGAATCTTACAGTAATATATTACACTGTAGGAGTCTAAATGTAGGAGTCTACGTACTCCTTGCAAAAAATACTGAACTCGGAGAGGTTCAACAGAAAAGGTTTAATTGTTGAGGCTGCATGCTGAACACAAAATGGAGTCAGAGACTACACCAAGTACAACTCTCTTTCGTCAGTGCACAGCTTTGACTGCTCCTCCCCCGCTCTGGGCTTAACTATGTTGCAGATCGAGTTTCTTAAAGGTGTGATCCTTCTTAAAGGCATGACGCCTGATTTATAGTCTACGGACCGGAAAGCATATTGTGTCAATTCTGTGATCGGTACGCCACACAGCTCCCCCCAGAATCCGCTAGTAGGGAGTGTACGAACTGGCGTGGTGGCTTGATGGCACGGCCGGAACGACTCTTGGCGGTTGGTGTTGGGAGCGGGGCGGTCGGACGCGTCGGGCTCCTAGGCGGTCTGCCCCGCGTTGGGGGTTGGCCCACTTGAACGGGTTCATCGGGCTCTAGGTGCGCCAGCTTGAGCCGGTCAACCGACACCTTGTCAGTTCTGCCGCCCACTTCGAGGAGGAAGAACTTGTTCCCCATCTGGAGTACCTTGTAGGGTCCGTCGTATGGGGGCCGTAGAGGTCCTCGGTGGCTGTCATGGTGCACGAAAACAAATTTGCCCATGTGCAGGCTAGGTGGTACGCGGGTTGCTGGTTCGCCGTGCCGGCCGGTGGGTACCGGAGCGAACTGTTGTGCTCGGTTGGCGAAAGCACGGCGTTGCTGGTCAGCTGACCAGGGGGTCGTGGCGGTGGGCAGGAACTCTCCGGGTACGCGCAGTGGCTGGCCGTACACGATTTCCGCCGTCGAGGCTTGCAGGTCTCCCTTGACCGCGGAGCGTAGGCCGAGTAGCACCCACGGGAGGCGGTCGATCCAAGCCTCATCCTCGAGGCTGGCGTGGAGGGACGCCTTCATGGACCTGTAGAATCGCTCGCACAGTCCGTTGGCTCTGGGGTGGTAAGCCGTGGTGCAGTGAACGGCCACCCCGAGGTTTTGGGTGATGGCGGCCCACAGATCAGAGGTGAACTGCGGGCCTCTATCCGACGTCATGTCGGAGGGGACGCCGAACCGAGCGACCCAGGTACCGATGAATGCCCTCGCGATGTCGGCGGTGGTGGTGGACGTCAGTGGAATGGCCTTGGGCCAGCGGGTGGTATGGTCCACGATTGTCAGCAGGTGCGTGTGACCTTGTGATGGCGGCAGGGGGCCGACGAGGTCGATGTGGACGTGGTCGAACCTTCTTTCTGGCACGGTGAACTCCTCGAGTGGGGCTTTGACGTGTTGGTGGATTTTGGCACGCTGGCAAGCTATGCAGGATCTGGCCCAGACGCGCACATCTTTGCGCAGGCCGCGCCAGACAAATCGGTTGGCCACCAGTCTAATGGACGCGCGGGTGCCGTGGACGATGTCGAACACCCGTTTTCACCAGGACGCCGGGGCTACGGGGCGGGGTTGCGCCAAGGAGGTGTTGCATTTGACTGTGACGGCGGACGGGCCGCAGGCGACGTCGGTCAGTCGCAGCCCTGGGAGGGTTGTGGGCACGGAGAGCAGATCGGGGTCGGTGCGTTGCTCCGCTGCCAGTTGAGCATAGTCCACTGCCAGGTGGGCACCGTGGACGGCGGGGCGGGATAGGCAGTCGGCCACCACGTTGTCTCGACCGGAGACGTGCCGGATGTCCGTGGTGAATTCGGACACCGCGGCGAGCTGGCGTTGTTGCCTGGCTGACCACGGGTCCGCAGATTTCGCCATTGCGAATGTCAGGGGTTTGTGGTCGACAAACGCGGTGAAGGGGCCGCCCTCCAGAAGAAATCTGAAATGGCGGACTGCCAGGTACAGTGCGAGGAGCTCACGGCCAAAGGTGCTGTATTTGGCCTCCGGGGGGCACAGTTGGCGGCTGAAAAAAGCCAGCGGTTGCCAGGCCCCATCGACCCACTATTCGTACACGGCGCCGACCACGTGGTCGGAGGCGTCCGTGGTGAGGGCCACCCTGGCGTTGGGCTGTGGGTGAGTGAGCATGGTGGCGTCGGCGAGCGCCTTTTTGGTCGAGTCGAAAGCGGTCAACATGTCCGCCGACCACTCGATCGCCATCCTGTCTTTCTTACCTCGGAGGGCTTCGTATAGGGGCCGCATGAGGGAGGCCGCTCCGGGAATGAAGCGGTTGTAAAAGTTGATCATCCCCAAGAACTCCTGGAGGCCTTTGATGGTGGTAGGCCGGGGGAACTGCTGGACGGCTTGCACCTTGGCGGGCAGGGGAATGGCTCTGTCCTGCGTGATGTGGTGGCCGAGGAATTCGATCCTGCTGAGACCGAATTGGCACTTGGCTGGGCTGATGATGAGCCCGTGCTCACTGAGCCGCTGGAACAGGGTGCGGAGGTGCTCGATGTGTTCCTGCTTGGAGGAACTAGCTACCAGGATGTCATCCAGGTAGACAAAGAGGAACTTCAGGTCCCGGAGGACCGAGTCCATGAGCCGCTGGAAGGCCTGGGCAGCGTTTTTGAGGCCGAAGGGCATTCGGAGGAACTCGAATAGCCCAAAAGGGGTGACTATGGCCGTCTTGGGAACGTCCGTGGGGTGGACTGGCACCTGATGGTAACCGCGCACCAGGTCGACTTTGGAGAAGACTGAGTGGCCGGCCAGTCTAGCCGAGAAGTCTTGAATGTGCGGTATGGGGTACCGATCCGGCATGGTGGCGTTGTTTAGGTGCCGGTAGTCCCCGCAGGGGCGCCATCCCCCGTTGGGTTTGGTGACGATGTGGAGTCCCAGGGGCTGCTGGAGCGGCGGCTAATGCCGAGCTGTTCCATTGTGGCGAACTCGGCCCGCACGATCTCCAGCTTGGCCGGGTCCAGCCTGCGGGCGTGGGCATACACCGGTGGGCCAGTGGTGGGGATGAAGTGTTCTACCCCATGCTTAGCAACCTTCGCGGAGAAGGTCGGGTTGGTGAGGGCTGGGAACTCTGCCAGGAGTGCTGAGTCGTCGTCCGTTGAGCGGGCGCGGCACTGCCACGCCATTTTGGCGGGTTGGGGGGGGCCATGGCGCCCGGGACAGGTGACATGGTGTTCATGTCCACGAGGCGGCGCCGAGGCATGTCGACCAACAGGCCATGGGCGCACAGGAAATCCGCACCGAGGTGCGGGGAGAGCACCTTGGCGGTGATAAACTCCCAGTGGTAGCGGCGGCCTGCGAGGTCGATGGTGACGGTGCGGGTGCCGTACGTCCGGATGTCGGTGCCATTGGCAGCAGCCAGCGCAGGGCCGCGGCCGCCTCGCTAGATCTCGAGGGCAGACGCGGGGATGATGCTGCGCTGCGCGCCCGTGTCGCATAGGGAACGGCGTCCGGAGGCGCTGTCCGTAACGTACAGCAGCGTGCCTGCTTGCCCCACGGCCATCGTGTAGGCTGGTGTGGGGGCGTTTGGAAACATGCAGGGATGGCTGCAGCGGCGTGCCTGTGCGCCGAACCAGGTATGGAAGTAGCAGTAGCCCTGGGTCGGAGGGCTTGGGGGATGTAGGGGCCTGGGGGGCCTCGTGGCCGAGCTGTGTGGCCGCGCAATAGAGGGTGGAGCGCGCGCCGACGCTGCGGAGGCCAGGTCGGGGGTGACAGTGTGGTTGGAGCTGGCGGACAGGAGCTTATCGGCTTCGTCGGCCAGGGCCTCGAGGTCCGTGAGGCTGGACGCCACGATCGCCGGGCGGATGCTGGGAGGTAGTTGGCGGATAAAGAGCATGCGGAAGAGGAAGCCGGGTGGTTTCTCGTCGGTCAGAGCAAGCATGTGTGAGAGTAAGTCTGATGGCGTGGAGTCACCGAGGCCCGGGAGGCCAAGAAGGTGGCAGTTGCGCAAGAATTGGGAGGCTGTGAATTTTTTAATGAGCGCGGCCTTGAGATGTGCGTACTTGCCTTCCTCCGGAGGGTTTTGTAGTGTTGTCCAGACTTTCGTGATTGTGGAGCTGCCCAGGGAGGCGAGGAGGTAGTCGTACATCGTTACGTCGGCGGTGATGCCGCGGAATCGGAATTGCGATTCGGCTTGAAGGAACCAGGCGGTGGCCAGGTTCTCCCAGAACTCCGGCAGCTTCACAGAAACTGCGTTTGTGTCAGCCATGGTTACGCTTAGGAGTCGTCCTGAGCGTCGGGGTCACCAATGTAGGAGTCTACGTACTCCTAGCAAAAAATACTGAACTCGGAGAGGTTCAACAGAAAAGGTTAATTGTTGAGGCTGCATGCTGAACACAAAATGGAGTCAGAGACTACACCAAGTACAACTCTCTTTCATCAGTGCACAGCTTCGACTGCTCTTCCCCCGCTCTGGGCTTAACTATGTTGCAGATCGAGTTTCTTAAAGGTGTGATCCTTCTTAAAGGCATGACGCCTGATTTATAGTCTACGGACCGGAAAGCGGATTGTGTCCGTTCTGTGATCGGTACGCCACAACACTTTCCATTGAATAATTGTCTGAGTGCCTTAATGTTGGAAAATTATAACATTGTTCCCAATCTTTTATCATATCAGTCAGTGGAAACAAATTCAATCAATTACCTTGGTATATATATTTATACACCTAATACTACTTTTTCCCACTATAGTTATATAAGATTATTACGGCAAATTAACACTCAAAGAAACATGAATATTAAGCAACCAGAAGGTCTTGCTCACTAAAGTTTGGGATAATTGTTGCTGTTCCTAAAATTTCTTATATTCTTATTACAGCCTTTGGTTCTTAACCAGTACAAGAAGGAACTAAAGCAGAAGTTTGCAGTCATTATTTGGCACAAAGACGTAAAATGTAATAATAAAGATCAATATAAGTTAAAAAAATTAATACATTAGGGCAGTTTGTGAGTTTAGGTAACAACAAGAAGAACCTGTATTTATATAGTGCCTGTAACATAGGAAAATGTTCAACAGCGCTTCTTTGACACTGAGCCAACGGAGGAGATATTAGGACTATAAGCTTGATCAGACAGGTAGGTTTTAAGGAGGGTCTTAGAGCAGGAGAGAGGTGGAGATGCAGAGAGGTTTAGGGAGGGAATTCCAGAGCTTGGGGCCTATATGGCAGAAGGCGCGGATGTCAATAGAGGGGGCAAAGGGAGTGGAGGATGCACAGCAGGCCAGAGTTGGAGGAATGCAGTTCTTGGAGGCTTGTAGGGGTCAACAGTGAGAGGGATGGGAAGGAGTTTGGAAAAATTGCCCCCAGCAGGTATGCTGGGTGGAAATGTCAGTGAGAGAGGAGGATGCGGCAGTTGGGGTTTCTGTTCATAAGGAGGCAGTGACGAGTGCCTTGATGGGCTTTTCAGAGAATGTCGATAGAAGCACAGAGGGAAGATATGGACTTATCCAAAAGGGATTCAAGCCTGGGATGGCGGCAGAAAAGTAGGAAGGTAGATGAATATTGAAGGGCTGGGGTAGGAATTTGGAGGTAATGAAAGTAAGCATGACTGGGTAACAGAAAGAGGAAGAGAAAGGAGAGAAGGGCCCAAGAGGGAAAAAGAGACAAAGAAAAAGGAAGATAGTAGTAGTGGGCATGGGTCTGGAGTGACAGAGGAAATACAGGTTACATAGGCATGGCAAAGATTAGGAGAGATAAGTTCTGGTTGCAAACGGAAGAGAAAGTGGAGACAATTAGAGAGTTCAAAGTCAGAGGTCTTACGGTGGGATGAAGTTGGCTTGTAGATAGGGTGGAGTCAGCTTGGAGCACCAACAAACTAATGTCCAGGTTCAGAGACAGGTGTGAAGGGTGAGTGAATCCAGGAACTATTTGTGGGCAGAGTGTCAGTGGGAACATTGCAAAAGGTTTTTGGAAAGCCAAAGAAACATGGAGAATTGGCCATGAGCCAGTATAGGTTGATCCAGGGGTCCAGCGGAGGTGACTGGCAGTCTCGGTGATTAATCGTGCACACCAGCGGATCCAGTATAGAAACATAGAAGATAGGAGCAGGAGTAGGCCATTCGGCCCCTCGAGCCTGCTCCGCCATTTAATGAGATCATGGCTGATCATCCAAATTCAGTACCCTGTCCCTGCTTTCTCCCCATAGCCCTTGTTCCCTTTAGCCTTAAGAAATATATCCAGCTCTTTCTTGAATATATTTAATGAATTGGCCTCAACTGCCTTTTGTGGTAGAGAATTCCATAGGCTCACCACTCTCTGGGTGAAGAAATTCCTCCTCATCTCTGTCCTAAATGGCTTACCCCTTATCTTTAGACCGTGGCCCCTGGTTCTGGACTCCCCCGCCACTGGGAACATTCTTCCTGCATCTAGTCTGTCCAGTCCTGTAGGAATTTTATAAGTTTCAATGAGATTCCTTCTCATTCTTCTAAACTCTAGCGAATATAAGCCCAATTGACCCAACCTCTCCTCATACGTCATTCCTGCTATCCCAGGTATCAGTCTGGTGAATCTTCGCTGCAATCCCTCCATGGCAAGAACATCCTTCCTCAGATAAGGTGACCAAAACTGCACACAATACTCAAGGTGTGGTCTTACCAAGGCCGTGTACAACTGCAGCAAGACATCCTTGCTCCTGTAATCAAATCCTCTCGCTATGAAGGCCAACATACCATTTGCCTTCTTAACCGCCTGCTGCACCTGCATGCTTACCTTCAGCAACTGGTGCATAAGGACACTCAGGTCTCGATGCACTTCCCCTTCTCCCAATCTATTGCCGTTCAGATAATAATCTGCCTTCCTGTTTTTGACACCAAAGTGGATAACCTCACATTTATCCACATTATACTGCATCTGCCATGCATCTGCCCAATCACCCAACCTGTCCAAATCATACTGAAGTTTCTCCGCATTCTCCTCACAGCACACACGCCCACCTAGCTTTGTGTCGTCTGCAAACTTGGAGATATTACATCTAGTTCCCTGGTCTAGATCATTAATATATATTGTGAATAGCTGGGGTCCTAGCACCGATCCCTGCGGTACCCCACTCATCACTGCCTGCCACTCGGAAAAAGACCAGTTTATTCCAACTCTTTGCTTCCTGTCTGCCACCAGTTCTCTCTCCAAGTCAGTACCTTACCCCCAAGTTTACACGCTAATCTCTTATGCGGGACCTTATCGAAAGCCTCCTGAAAGTCCAAATACACCACATCCACTGGTTCTCCCTGATGCGCTATCAATGGTGGATGAGTCCGCCTCCCGATGATCTAAGTCCAGGCATGCTGGTGTGAGGATCTTCTCCATTATAAAAATGTTGTTAATAAAATTGATGCGCTATCAATTACTCATAAAAGACTGAGAGTTAAGAGAGTAACTAAAGGCTTTTATTAACAAAAGAATGAAGGTCTGCCTCGAGTGGTCGACCGGTCCAGAAATACAAAGGGCTGGGGAGCAGTCACCTTTATACTAGGACTTGTGGGAGGAGTCAGCCAAGGCATGTCCAGGCATGTACACAGTGGAATACAAACAGTGGTTTACCACACTCCCTTATCTATTCTACCAGTTACATCCTCAAAAAATTCCAGTAGATTAGTCAAGCATGATTTACCTTTTGTAAATCCATGTTGATTTTGTCCAATCCTGTCACTGTTTTCCAAGTGCTCTGCTATTACATCTTTTATAATGGACTGTAGCATTTTTCCCACTACCGATGTCAGGTTTACCGGCCTATAATTCCCCATTTTCTCTCTACCACCTTTTTTAAATAGTGGGGTTACATTAGCTACCCTCCAATCCATGGGAACTGTGCCAGAATCTATAGAATTTTGGAAGATGATCAGCAATACATCTACTATTTCTAGGGCCACTTCCTTAAGTACCCTAGGATGTAGATTATCAGGCCCTGGGGATTTATCAGCCTTCAATCCCATCAATTTCCCTAACACCATTTCCCTACAAATACTGATTTCATTCAGTTCTTCTCTCTCATTAGACCCTATGTTCCCCGACATCTCGGGGAGGTTATTTTTGTCCTCCTTTGTGAAGACAGAACCAAAGTATGTATTTAATTGGTCTTCCATTTCTTTGTTCCTCATTATAAATTCCCCTGATTCAAACTGCAAGGGACCTACACTTGACTTCACCAATCTTTTTCTCTTCACATATCTATAGAAGCTTTTACAGTCAGTTTTTATTTTCCCTGAAAGCTTACTCTCATACTCTATTTTCCCCCTCTTAATTAATCCTTTTGTCCTCCTTTGCTGAATCCTAAACTGCTCCCAATCCTCAGGTTTGCTGCTTTTTCTGGCCAATTTATATGTCCTCTCCTTGGATCTTATGCTATCCCTAATTTCCCTTGTTAGCCACGGTTGCGCCTCCTTTTTTGTTTTATTTTTATGCCAGACAGGGATGAACAAATTCTGTAGTTCATCCATGCGATCTTTAAATGTTTGCCATTGCCTATCCACCGTCAACCCTTTGAGTAACGTTCCCCAATCCATCCTAGCCATCTCGCGCCTTATACCATCATAATTTCCTTTAATTAAATTCAGGACCCTAGTCTCTGAGTCAACTACTTCACTCTACATCTTAATGAAGAATTCTATCATATTATGATTCCTCCTCCCCAAGGGGCCTCGCACAAGATTGCTAATCAATCCTTTCTCATTACCGAATACCCAGTCTAAGATGGCCTGATTTCTAGTTGGTTCCTCGACATATTGGTCCAGGAAACCATCCCGTATACACTCTAGGAATTCCTCCTCCACAGTATTATTACTAATTTGGTTAGCCCAATCTATATGTAGATTAAAGTCACCCATGATAACTGCCAGTGGAGGGATGAATGGCAGCGACAAAGAAAAGCAGGCAGAAAGCGGCACAGAAAATTTCATTCAGCAGCAGTGGAGCAGAATTCCGAGCAGGAAGGGAACCAGCAGGGACGGATCAGAGCTAGCTCAGTGAAAAGTTCCCAGCCAAAAAATCAATACAAGCATATTCTGAGAGTAAAAACAGAAAATGCTAGAAAATAAAGCAGGTCTGGTAACATCTGTGGGGAAAGAAACATAGGGTTAGCATTTCAGGTTGATGACCTCAAATCAAATCAAATCAAATCAACTTTTATTGTCATTGTTAGTGCACAAGTGCAGTACAACGAAATGTAGGCTTGCGGCTCCCGAGAGTGTACAATTTGGATTAGGACACTTAAACATTTCAACATACATTTGTACATATATATTAGCATAAATATGACCATAATAAAGTGAATAAAGTGCATCGGCAGATGTGCAGGCTTTAGTGTTTATTTGTGGAGTTCAGTAGGATGACAGCCCTGGGAAAGAAGCTGTTCCTAAATCTGGTCGTACGGGTGCGAATGCATCTGTAGCGTCTTCCAGATGGTAGGAGGGCGAACAGACTGTGGCTGGGGTGGGTAGGGTCTTTGATGATGGTCCGTGCCCTCCGTAGGCAGCGTTTCTGATATATATGTTCTATGGTCGGTAGCCGGGTGCCGGTAATGCGTTGGGCAGTTTTGACTACCCGCTGCAGGGCTTTCCGGTCATGGGAGCTACAGCCGCCGTACCATACCGTGATACAGTTTGTCAGGATGCTCTCTATAGTGCAGCGGTAGAAGTTGCATCACAATTGACAAAAGGTCATCAAGCTGAAACGTTAACCCTATGTTTTTTCTACACAAATGCTGCTTGGCCTGTGGAATGATTGCAACATTTTCTGTTTTTATTTCATATTTCTAGCAGCTGCAGTAATTTGCTTTTTATTTTAATGTTCTAAGAGTACTTGGATTAAAAACATAAAAGACATAGCTACAATTATAACCAATACTTGGGTTTTATTTTGATTAGCGATATTGATACTAGTGAAGGTCTAGAGGCCTAATTTTCAAGTTTTGATCTTCAAACTCTAACATTAATTAGGATCTGGGTTATTGATGATGCCGGGTATTACAAACAGTTTCAGACATTTATCTTCCTTTGAACAGCTCAATAGTAATTCCAGTCGACAGATATGTTAGTCTGGATTGCAATGCCCTATGTGTAAAAGGGATGTTAATGCCAAATGGCAGGTAGTTAACAGAATACAGTAGTGTAGTGGTTTATGTTACTACACTCATAATCTAGATGCCTACCCTAATAATGCAGAGAAAGTGAGTTCAATTCTCACCATGTCAGTATCAGAAGTTGAATTCAGTTTTTTTAAGAAAAAGCTGGTAACAGTAGTGAAGCAGTTTGGTGGTCACTTTTAATGTCCTTTAGGGAAGGAAAGCTGCTGTCCTTACCCTGGCCTATAGTTGACTCCAGTTCCACACCAACATAGTTGACTCTGAACTGTACTCTGAAGTGGCCTGGCAAGTCACTCAGTTGTAATAAACCTCTACAAATGGCCCACCATCAGCAGCTCAGGACAACTAGGGTTGAGCAATAAATGCCAGCCTTGCACGAACAGCCCACATTCCAAGAATGAATACAAATAAGTACAGGAATTTAGAAATTAATTTTACACTGAGAAACACAAAGAATGGTACAGTTAATACATGTAGGATTAGAGTAACATGATGGATATTATATATAGATAGTATATGTACATGTAAGAGTTTAGGAACACTGATATAAGGAATTACATGGGAGTTTTGAACGTGCTTGTATTGCCACTGTTTCATTCAGAGTCCACGTGAGCACATTGTAAATAATAGTTTTATTTGTAGAAATGTATTTTTATTTGACTAATAGTTATAAAACCTGGACTATTTCCATGAATGACTATTATGAGGGCCGCTAAAGGAAGACTTGGATCAACAGAGCTAAATAACAAAGACCCCAACAATTCACAGGACACAACTCCAGCAGTTATGTTGGCATTGCACCCACCAGTACTGAACCCACGTGAGCATGCACGGCACCTAATCTGTATAGGGCAGGCAGGTTGCCTCATGCAGCGAGAAAATCTGGCACCTGCCTGCTATTGGGGGTGTGTTGCCCAGGCCCCTTCACCCTTGTTCCTGGCCACCTTCCCCCCTGGCTCCTTTTCACAGCAGGCTGATCAAGAATTTTTTTTCAAATAGTTCACCAGTCCTGGGGTCCAGGCCATTTATGGACCAGCCTGCTGGTGTGGCCCACTTCCACAAATCTGGAGACCAGGACACCTCATCTCACTGAACACATGAGCCTTTGTACTCCACCAGATCCCGCATGAGCCAGCAAAGTGAAAGCTCCCAAAAGAAAAGAAAGACTTGCATTTATATAGCACCTTTCACAATCTCAGGACGTCCCAAAGCACTTTACAGCCAATGAAGTACTTTTGAAGTGTAGTCATTGTTAGTGTAAGGAGAGCCCACCACCTACTCTACCGTCTGCTGACACCCGTCTTCTAAGGGGCGGGCAGAGGTTCCATTACTTACAAGGCAGGCCAGAAAATCCTAGTAACAGCAGAGACCTGGCACAACCAGATCCTTGCCATTTTCTGCTGGGTTCTGTTTGTTTCCCGCCAGAGTTATGTTGGGAGAGCAATGGAAGCTCCAGATTTTCAGGGCTGCAGATCCAAAAACATGGAGGGAAACAAGTGAAAATGAGAAACAGCAATAAATCAGAAAAGTAACAGCTGAAAATATAAATAAAGTAAGAAAACCAGAGGAAATATTTTTAAAAAAAAATCAAATAAATAAGGAATGAGCACAATTCAAACGCAAAACCTTTACGTTGATACAAAGAAAGAGCAATGAAAAGAAAGGCAGGACAAATTTTGGAAAGCTTATTATGATACAAAAAAAGATTGGTAAATGAACTTTATGCAAGATACATACAGTATTTGATTTGGGTATTGGTAATACTGACAAAATTGTGGTTATTTGGTCTCACAGTTCTTTAGAAGAAAATGCTTTTTAAGGAACTGCTGCTACATCATATCTTTTCCTAGGTCATGAATTCTCTTATTTCTTGTTTCAACCAACACTACCAAAACAGATTCACTTGTCCTTCATCTCATTGCCTTTTGTAGAAGCTTGCTTTGTGCAATTCACATTGACCTACATAGCAACACTTCACTTCAAGGAGTCATTCATTGCATGTGAAGCACTTTAAGACATGTGTGCGAGAGATGATAAGGTGCTATATGAAACGAAGTCTTTATTTTTCTTTATTTCTACAATACAAATATTTTCCATTTCTGGTGGACTTTAAGTAATGAGGCATTTTACTTTGTGCAGCTGGAGGTATAAAAGGAATATTTGTCCAAATCATCAGGATTTTCCTCAGTTTTAATCTCTTCAATCATTTATCTACGTCTGGTGAAGATGGATAGTTGAATATAAGTAAATCTACTAAATCACACAGACATAATATGAAGTAACCACAGTATAGGACCACTTATAATTTACTTTGTGCGAGAGACTCCTCCAGTAGCAGACACAAACGAGTCCCATGTGTGTTATATAATAATATCAGCTTAAACATATGAATTTCATCATTTAACATTTTCCAGATCAAAAGACTTGTAACATTGCTGTAAAAGTAGTAAATCCGAACAGTTTGGCACATGCACAGATCCGAAAAATAATTAGCCATCAGGGAAATTACATAAAGCACTTTAAAGCAGAACTTGCAGAAGCAACATGCCATCATTATGACTCGATACATTATACATTTGTATTGCACCTTCCATTATTTGGTGGCTGACTTGTACACATTTAAATCTCTTCAACTCCCAAAAGAGATGAAGACATTTTTTTTTAAACCATCGGCCAGGAAATTCCTCGGAGTTGCTCCCGCTCCGCCTCCGTAACTTCGCCAGAAGTGTGGCGTAAAGCCCGTTTACACTCCGAGTTTGTCGCCATTGTTCAATGTAAATTAATAACTTAATTAATAATTTCTTGCAATAAACTAATAACAAGGAAATGCTGGATGGTTTGAAGTTTTATCATTTGGGAAGAACATTGCTATACCGATCTTTGTGTACTGGTACAAGTCAGTTCTAAATAGTTAAGAACTGGTGTAAATCTTGCCAGAATGGTAATGTGCTAATAGCACTCAATTTTCATGGGTCAGATTTTGAAAAGGTTCAAAAGAAAGACTTGCATTTATATAGCACCTTTCATGACCACAGGATGTCTCAAAGTGCTTTACAGCCAATGAAGTACTTTTGAAGTGTAGTCACTGTTGTAATGTGGGAAGCGAGGCCGCCAATCTGTGCACAGCAAGCTCCCACAAACAGCAATGTGATAATGACCAGATAATCAGTTTTTGTTATGTGGATTGAGGGATAAGTATTGGCCAGGACACCGGGGATAACTCCCCTGCTCTTCTTCGAAATAGTGCCATGGGATCTTTTAAGTCCACCTGAGAAAGCAGACAGGGTCTCGGTTTAACGTCACTTCAAAAGGCACTTCAAGCCATTTCCCCAAGACTGAAAGGAGAGAGGTTGAAGAGACAACAAGCAAAAATGAAATGAAAGAAAACCAAATGTGCAGGCAGATTCTGCAGACAAGTGATGGAGTAGCCCAGCACCCTGTTTGATGGCTGCTGAAATGGAGGTGCTCCCGTGAGGAGGAAGGGCTGGGTTGATACTCCATGGGATGGCATCATTCACACAAGTCAGCAGTGCAGCATGCCTGAAAGGAGATGGAACCAGACTAGAGAGTGTCACTGTCTGTGCCAGCCCTATGTGCATTTTAGCAGAATATTCCCTGACAGCAGATGGTACAGATCTGAATCTGGCTCTTGGCTGACATGGAGCCTGTGAAGACAGCTCCCTACAGTCATTGCCAGGCAGATGTGACAGTGCCTGCAAATATGGTTGGCGGCATCTTGGTGGGTGCAGCCAATCTGGCTTTGCCTGCTAATGATCATGTCTTCTTTCATGCAGCAGCACTGAAGGCCTGACATATTGTGATTGTGGTGCTTCTGAAGAACCATCCAGCAAAATGGTTAGTTTGGTTTATAGCATCATAGAATCATAGAAATTTACAGCACAGAAGGAGGCCATTTCGGCCCATCATGTCCATGCTGGCCAACAAAGAGCTATCTAGCCTAATCCCACTTCCCAGCTCTTGGTCCGTAGCCCATGTATGTTATCAGACCTGCTGTTGCAGCCTATCTGGAGCTTCCATGTGCAATAACGCTCTGCCAAAGTGAGATATGTGCCCCTCTATCCACAGATGTTGATGTGAGGGTATCGGCTGGACATCGCTGGCACAGCCTGACCTGTCCGGCATCTCTCTGCTCCTCGTCCTCTTCCAAAAAGTTCAGATATATTGGCATTCCCACCGGGAAATCCATTGGTGGCACTAACAGAACTGGAAGAAAAAATAATAAGCGGCAAAGAAAATACTGCAAAATCTCATGGGAGAACTCTTTGTGGCAGCAGTAAAAAGAAACAAACAAAAAAAAAACCAAGAAAATCAGTGCAGAAACAGCCTTAAAGTTGTTCATTTTGTCTTCTTGCATAGCTTAACCTGCAGCAGATCCCCTAGAAACCCTGGATGCCCATTATGCCTGGGCATGATTTGGAAGTGGTGTCCCAGTGTAAAGGCAGGAAAAAGACATTACTTCTAAATCATTTGACGATTATGATGAAACCCCTGTCCTAACACCGAGCAGAATTGCATGTTGTATGATAGAGACGAAGGGGGCGATTTTGCCAATGGGGGAGCGTTGGAGGCGGGACTGCTGCTTGTCGGGTTTCAGTCCCGCCCCCAACTACGTCCGGCCAACCCACGCTATTTTCCCTTGATTGACCTTGTTAAGCCCGCCCAGCTTAAGGGGAAGCCAGTTACAGAGAACGTCAGCGTATGACGTTTCATCTGTCAAATTGTCATCGTTTGACAGCTCTGTGAAGCTGTCAAACACTGACATTCTCTGTTGTGTGGTGAGTTCTTGTACTCAAGGCTCACCAAACCACTTTTGTGAGCAGAAAGCAGATGACTGTTGCATCGGAGAATGCAGCAGCCATTCTGTCATCTCTGCCATTGAGATACTGGAGCCTCCACATCCCCAAGGATTGAAGCCAGCAAGGTAAGGAAACTTTTTCTATCATTTTTAACTCACCTCACATACTTACCTCTCCACACTTGCACCCATCACTCACCTCCACAGCACACTTTTGGACCCCTCTGACCCCCGCAGACCCACTGCTCGCCTCGGTGACCCTGGCAGGGTTTCCCGACGTCAGGAAGCCCGCACCTCTGCTGGAAAATGGGGATAATCCTCTTAACTGCCTGTTAACTACCTGTCGTGTAGCCACCTCCTGGGAAGATGACACGGAGGCAGGTTCAGGGCGGGATGGGTACCCGCCCCCAGATTCTGCCATTTTCCTGGCAGTCCCGCCTCCAAACCCGCCTCCCCAGGGCTGGCAAAATCATCCCCTTAGTGTTACGAGTCCACACCCTCTTTGCTAGTTTGTTACATCCTGTGAACTGACGTGAATGGGGCATAACTAACATAACAATTGGCCCCATAATATCCACGTTTGAATAAAATGCAATGGGAGGCTTTTTGAAGTTAATAAAATGTTTTATTTTGCTTTTATTAATGAGTGTTAACATTTATTAACAAATGTATTTATTTACATTACATTTTTTCTTCTGTGCTTTCTATTTTTATACATGCACAGGAACGGTTTCTAATGTGGGATTTCTGCATGCAACAGTTCTCTGTTATGATGAAATCTGAATTGCTAATGAAGGCAGAAAATGAAATATGAATATGACAAGTCCAGCATTCTCACGCCACAAATACAGTACTGTACAGGTATGTCACCATCTGGCTGCATTGCTGCTCTTACTGCACTACAGTATTAAACCACTAACGTTTCTCATCTTCTATTGACAAAGGTCATAAATAGAGTTATGCAGATTCAACATCAAATCAGTTTGAATTGAATAGAATACCTAGCACAAAAGAAGATGGTTGTGGTGGTTGAAGGTTAATCATCACAGCTCCAGGACATCGCTGCAGGAGTTCCCCACGGCAGTGTCCTAGGCCCAACCTACTTCAGCTGCTTCATCAGTGACCTTCCCTCCAACATAAGGTCAGAAATGGGGATGTTCGCTGATGACTGCACAGTGTTCAGCGCCATTCGCAACTCCTCAGATAATGAAGCAGTCCATGCCCGCATGCAACAAGACCTGGAAGACGTTCAGGCTTGGGCTGATAAGTGGCAAGTAACATTTGCGCCACACAAGTGCCAGGCAATGACTGTCTCCAACAAGCGATAGTCTAACCACCTCCCCTTGACATTCAACGGCATTACCATCGCTGAATCCCCCACCATCAACGTCCTGGGGGTCACCATTGACCAGAAACTTAACTGAACCAGCCACATAAATACTGTGGCAACAAGAGCAGGTCAGAGTCTAGGTATTCTGCAGCGAGTGTCTCACCTCCTGACTCGCCAAAGCCTTTCCACCATCTACAAGGCACAAGTAAGGAGTGTGATGGAATACTCTCCACTTGCCTGGACGAGTGCAGCTCCAACAACACTCAAGAAGCTTGACATCATCCAAGTCAAAGCAGCCCGCTTGATTGGCACCCCATCCACCACCTGAAACATTCACTCCCTCCACCACCGGCGTACCGTGGTTGCAGTGTGTACCATCTACAAGATGCACTGCAGCAACTCACCAAGGCTTCTTCGGCAGCACCTCCCAAACACGCGACCTCTTCCACCTAGAAGGCCAAGGGCAGCAGGCACATGGGAACACCAAGTTCCCCTCCAAGTCACACGCCATCCTGACTTGGAAATATATCGCCGATCCTTCATCGTTGCTGGGTCAAAATCCTGGAACTCCCTCCCCAACAACACTGTGGGAGTACCTGTACCACACGGACTGCAGCGGTTCAAGGAGGCGGCTCACCACCACCTTCTCAAAGGCAATTAGGGATGGGCAATAAATGCTGGCCTTGCCAGCGATGCCCACATCCCATAAATGAATTTAAAAAAAAGTTTACATGGTTGTAGTGTTATAGTCATGGGCTAGTACTAATCATAGTTGTATATTAATCCACAGAGAATTTGAAACACGTGAAAATAAATAATGATTAAGAAGTATGGTATGCAATAGAATCAAAGGGAACATAAACCAGAAGTACAGTGAGATTTAAACAATATTTCTATATGTCGATGTACTGTCCTGGAATTGAGGGTTGGACAGCCAAACAAACAAAGGGCAAGTCTTTAATAAACTGAATTATCATCAATTTCTCGCCACAGTACACAAACAAGTGCACCACCATTATTCAATCCAAATGGGTCCTTTAAAAATTTAAATGAGTGATTTTTTGGGCATTTAGGCTTGAAACAGCCTGAAATGGAATACAGCCGGTTATGTGAAAATACCCTTAATGGCGTTAAATTATCCTCAAATGCGTTTCAAAGGATGGTCATCAGCGGCCAATCAAAACAGAGGACAAGGATAACTGAATAGGTTAGATATCGTATAATTAAATGCAATAAGGCCCTTTCATTTAAAAAAATCAAGAACTAATATATCTTGAAAAATCATATGCAACAGTAGCTGCTAAGCTAAAAAAAACAGTTCACTTCCATTTTTTAGAAGTCATTCAACATCAGCAGAAAATAAACTTCTCTATAACAGATGGAAGCATTATCCTCATTATTCAGCTGTACAAGTGCTTGCCTACCTCTGCCAAACATTGACTGCAGCCATAAAAAGAACAAATTCTTCTTTAGTCTCTCTTGACACACACACTGATACCTCATATGCTCCCACCACCATCTGGCACCTTAATATGTAAATCATTATCCCTGAGAAACACAACTCAACTTTGGCTTAATTGTTTATCTCCTGCCTATTCAATAGCAATGTACCATCACCAAGATAAACTCAGAACAATTTCTATCTTTGTGCAACAAGGGTGCATTTCAAAATATTTGTTCTGTATTACAACAGTTTATTAAAAAATATCAACAACACTAAATAGTCCCATAGCAGAGCACCATATAATAATTCCAATTATCACGCGACGTGCACAGCCTAGAACAATTGACTCAGATTTAAGTGAACAGAAATTGTGTAAATCAATTTGTTTGTATAGTTTAAATGGTGCTGCTTAGGTGGGAACAAAGCTCTCCCTATAGGGGAAGATTTCCCCTGTGTCCTGTGTGTATCAAAATTATAAAAGCATATATAAAAAACACATCTGCAATATTGCTACACCTGGTGCCCTGAGGAAATATTTCCCTTACATGCACTGAACATTTGTTTTCTAATAGTTGGCAACATTCCAGTCAACACTCAGATGCACCCAATGGCCAGAATTTTCCCATTGGAGAGCGTGTGGATTTGGGGGCGGGGCTTAAAAGTGCAGAAATTGACAGCGCATCGGGAACCAGCGCCATCCCGCTGACTTCCACATTTAACTCGGATGCGTTTTGAGGCTCACCATGGACCCGCTCAGGAGAGGCGGGTGACCTCATTGAAGTACTTAACTGCTCACTTACAGACCCTTACCTGCCTTTTAACCTCAGGTTTGGGCTTTAACTTGTTGCACACGGGGTTCATGCACCTCGGGAACCTTGCCTGTGAAGGGGAGGCAGAAGCTCCGTGGCCATTGTGTGAGTTCATAAAGTGACAGCTGGAAGAAAAAAATACTCACCCCTCATACCTGCTTCCTTGCCTAATCGAGAGGCTCTTGCTGACACCATTTTGTGCAGAGATTTAGCTTTTAGGAGTTTGCAGGTCATTTCTGCAACCTCGGAGTTCACTCTCACCACATTGCTAGTCACTCTCACTACATTGTAGGATTGTGCCTCTGATCGCTACTTTACCTGGCATCTGTCAGATCAGCATGGGATGCTGTCTCACCTTGGACCTCAGAATCGGACCAAGATGAGCCCCCGCACCAACAACACCAGCAGCAGTAGCAACAGCCACAACAGCAGCCTTCTCCTCAATAACCTGATGCTCCACAGGGGAGAGGGGATCAGCACAGGGATGCACCTCGCCGGAGGCGATACCCCCAACACAGAGTATACAGGCAGAGGATGAGCTTCCTGGACATGACTGAGTAGCAGTGCTTCAGGAGGCTGAGACTATTGCGCCAGGTCATCGCAGACATTTGTAGCTTGCTGGAACAAGGCCTGCTGCCCAGAGGACCTGGTGGACATGCCTTACCAGTGGCTGTCAAAGTCACCACCGCCCTCAACTTCTTCGCCTCAGGCTCCTTCCAGGGATCTGCAGCAGACATTTGCAGGATCTTGCAGTCGGCCACCCACAGATGCATCACCCAGGTGACTGATGCCATGTTTCACAAGTCAGCCAATTACATATGCTTTGTCACTGATGAAGCCAGCATTACTGAGCGAACACTCTGCTTTGCAGCTCAGGCTGGCTTCCCACATGTGCAGGGCATTATCGACTGCACACATGTGGCTATCAAGGCACCAGGCACCAGGGGTGGCTCTGCTGCACAGGACGGGAGGAAAAAGAGGGGTAGAGCTATAGTAATAGGGGATTCTATTGCAAGGGGAATAGATAGGCATTTCTGCAGCCACAAACGAGACTCCAGGCTGGTGTGTTGCCTCCCTGGTGCAAGGGTCAAGGGTGTCTCAGAGCGGCTGCAGAACATCTTGGAAGGGGAGGGTGAACAGTCAGTTGTCGTGGTGCATATAGGTACCAACGATATAGGTAAAAAATGGGATGAGGTCCTAAAAGCTGAATATAGGGAGTTAGGAGGTAAATTAAAAAATAGGACCTCAAAGGTAGTAATCTCAGGATTGCTACCAGTGCTACATGCTAGTCAGAGTAGAAATAGAAGAATATTTCAGATGAATACGTGGCTAGAGGAATGGTGCCAGGGGGAGGGATTCAAATTCCTGGGACATTGGAACCGGTTCTGGGGGAGGTGGGACCAGTTCAAACCGGACGGTTTGCACCTGGGCAGGGCCGGGACCGATGTCCTAGGCGGAGTGTTTGCCAGTGCTGTGGGGGAGGGTTTAAACTAAAATGGCAGCGGGTTGGGAACCTGAACAGGGGGACAGAGGAAAGGGAAACAAGGATAAAAGCAAAAGATAGGAAGAAGAAAAACAAAAGTGGCAGTCAGAGAAATCAACGGTTCAAATCAAACATGGCCACAGTAAATAATAATTCTAATAGGTCTAAAAGCGTTAAAAAAACAAGCCTGAAGGCTTTGTGTCTTAATGCGAGGAGCATTCGTAAAAAGGTGGATGAATTAGCTGCGCAAATAGAGGTAAACGAATATGATTTGATTGGGATTACGGAAACATGGCTCCAGGGTGGCCAAGGCTGGGAACTCAACATCCAGGGGTATTCAATATTCAGGAAAGATAGACAAAAAGGAAAGGGAGGTGGGGTAGCATTACTGGCTAAAGAAGGGACTAACACAATTGTAAGGAAGAATATTAGCTCTGATGATGTGGAATCTGTATGGGTAGAACTGAGAAATACCAAGGGGCAGAAAATGTTAGTGGGAGTGGTATATAGACCTCCAAACAGTAACGTGGAGGGTGGGGATGGCATTAAAAGGGAAATTAGAGAAGCATGCAAAAAGGGCACAGCAGTCATCATGGGTGACTTTAATCTACATATAGATTGGGCTAACCAAATTAGTAACAATACTGTGGAGGGGGAATTCCTGGAGTGTTTACGGGATGGTTTCCTAGACCAATATGTCGAGGAACTAACCAGAGATCAGGCCATCTTAGACTGGGTATTATGTAACAAAAAAGGATTAATGATCAATCTTGTTGTACGAGGCCCCTTGGGTCGGAGCGATCATAATATGATCGAATTCTTAATTAAGATAGAGAATGAAGTAGTTGACTCAGAGACTAGGGTCCTGAATTTAAATAAAGGAAACTATGATGGTCTGAGGCGTGAATTGGGTAGGATTGATTGGGGAATTTCACTCAAAGGGTTAACGGTGGATAGGCAATGGTAAACATTCAAAGACTGTATGGACGAACTACAGAATTTGTTCATCCCAGTTTGGCATAAAAATAAAACAAAAAAGGTGACTCAACCGTAGCTAACGAGGGAAATTAGGGATAGCATAAGATAGATCCAAGGAGAGACGTATAAATTGGCCAAAAAAAGCAGTAATCCAGAGGATTGGGAGCAGTTTAAGATTCAACAAAGGAGGACAAAGGGATTAATTAAGAAAGGAAAAATAGAATATGAGAGTAAGCTTTCAGGGAACATAAAAACTGACTGTAAAAGCTTTTATAGATATGTGAAGAGAAAAAGATTGGTGAAGTCCCTTGCAGTCAGAATCAGGGGAATTTATAATGGGGAACAAAGAAATGGCAGCCCAACTAAATACATATTTTGGTTTTGTCTTCACAAAGGAGGACACAAATAACCTCCCAGAAATGTCGGGGAACATAGGGTCTGATGAAAGGGAGGAACTGAAAGAAATCAGTATTTGTAGGGAAATGGTGTTAGGGAAATTGATGGGATTGAAGGCTGATAAATCCCCAGGGCCTGATAATCTACATCCTAGGGTACTTAAGGAAGTGGCCCTAGAAATAGTAGATGCATTGCTGATCATCTTCCAACATTCGATGGAATCTGGAACAGTACCCATGGATTGGAGGGTAGCTAATGTTACCCCACTCTTCGAAAAAGGTGGTAGAGAGAAAACGGGGAATTACAGACCAGTAAGCCTGACATCGGTCTGGGGAAAATGCTAGAGTCCATTATAAAAGATGTAATAGCAGAGCACTTGGTAAACAGTGACAGGATCGGACAAAGTCAACATGGATTTACAAAAGGTAAATCGTGCTTGACTAATCTACTGGAATTTTTTGAGGATGTAACTAGTAAAATAGATAAGGGAGAACCAGTGGATGTGGTGTACTTGGACTTTCAGAAGGCTTTCGATAAAGTCCCACATAAGAGATTAGCGTGTGAAGTTAAGGCACATGGGATTGGGGGCAAGGTATTGACTTGGATAGAGAACTGGTTGGCAGATAGAAAACAAAGAGTTGGAATAAACGGGTCTTTTTCCGAGCGGCAGGCAGTGACTAGTGGGGTACCGCAGGGATCGGTCCTTGGACCCCAGCTATTCATAATATATATTAATGATCTAGACAAGGTTAACTAGATGTAATATCTCCAAATTTGCAGACGACACAAAGCTGGGTGGGCGTGTGTGCTGTGAGGAGGATTCCAAGAAACTGCAGGATGATTTGGACAGGTTGGGTGATTGGGCAGAAGCATGGCAGATGCAATATAACGTGGATAAATGTGAGGTTATCCACTTTGGTGGCAAAAACAGGAAGGCAGATTATTATCTGAATGGCAATAGATTGGGAGAAGGGGAAGTGCAACGAGACCTGGGTGTCCTTGTGCACCAGTCACTGAAGGTAAGCATGCAGGTGCAGCAGGCGGTTAAGAAGGCAAATGGTATGTTGGCCTTCATAGCGAGAGGGTTTGAGTACAAGAACAAGGATGTCTTGCTGCAGTTGTACAGGGCCTTGGTGAGACCACATCTTGAGTATTTTGTGCAGTTTTGGTCGCCTTATCTGAGGAAGGATAATCTTGCCATGGAAGGAGTTCAGCGAAGATTCACCAGGCTGATACCTGGGATGGCAGGAATGACGTATGAGGAGAGATTGGGTCGATTGGGCTTGTACTCACTGGAGTTTAGAAGAATGAGAGGGGATCTCATTGAAACTTTTAAAATTCTGGCAGGACTGGACAGACTAGATGCAGGGAGGATGTTCCCGATGATTGGGGAATCCAGAATCACGGGCCACAGTCTAAGGATAAGGGGTAGGCCTTTTAGGACAGAAATAAGGATGAATTTCTTCACCCAGAGAGTGGCGAACCTGTGGAATTCTCTACCACAGAAGGCAGTAGAGGCCAATTCATTAAATATATTCAAGAAGGAGTTGGATATATTTCTTATGGCTAAAGGGATATGGGGAGAAAGCAGGGACCGGGTACTGAATTTGGATGATCAGCCATGATCGCATTGAATGGCAGAGCAGGCTAGTGGGGCCGGATGGCCAATCCTGCTCCTACCTTCTATGTTTCTATACACTGTTAAATCCGGGTATCTTTAGGTAGAGTGTCCTTCAATAAATCGACAGAGACTGCAGAGGAACAATCAACAGGTGTTTACTGGATGAGGGTTGCTCTAAAACTAACAGTACAGATCCCTACTCAGGGTTTATAGACAGGTGTGGTCACTGCCGGTACTACAGTATACAGGAGCTGCAAAAAGTAGTTCTCCCCTTAAAGGTACATACACTACAATTCCTCCCCTTTTAGATTAACAGTACCATAACATTCATTTAACAATGAACACTTTTAACATGCAACATTAACTGAAAATAGTCCATTTATAAATTCAGTCTTTGGGGCGGCTTCCTGATCCTTTCTGAATAGCGCCTTTCCTGAGTGTCTTGCTCTTGGTGCGGAGGCGATTCTGTCCCCCTGTCGTCGGTTGGTTCATCAGCTTCTGATGCTACTGTTTCTGGGGTAGATGCTACCTGTATGTCGGGTTCATCACCAGGTACGCGAGACATGGGGTTGACTCGTTCCTGTGACGCTAGGATCTGGTCGACATGGCGTCTCACAATGTTCTCCCCAACATCCACTGTGTACATTAGTGGCCCCTGCCGTGTGCATATCGTTCCTGGTTGCCATTTCTCTGTTCGGTAGTCGCGGGCCAAGACTGGTTGCCCTACATTGAAGCTCCTTGTCGGCTTCTCATTGATGTGCTGGAATTGCTTATTCTCAACATTTCTTCGTACATTTGGTCTGAGCAAATCCAGACGAGATCTCAACCTTCGGTTAAAGAACATCATGGCCGGGTTCAGGTTGGTAACTGCATGTGTCGCATTTCTGTAGGCTAACAGGAAATTGTCCACCTTATGCTGCAGTGGAATGTCGTCATCGCACATGGCCCTTACTGCCTTTTTAAAGGTTTGTATGAACCTCTCAGCCAATCCATTTGTGGCTGGATGATACGGGGCGGATGTGTAATGCCTTACCCCATTCCTTCTCATAAATTTCCGAAACTCTTCGGACACAAACTGTGGTCCGTTATCAGAGCAAATCTGCTCTGGCAAGCCGTTCCTGGCAAATATGGTCCGTAGGACTGCAATCGTTTTCTCCATGGTGGTGGAGGACATTTTGATCACCTCAGGCCATTTCGAGTGCGCATCCACGGCTATTAAGAACATTGAGTCCATGAATGGACCAGCAAAATCAATATGCACCCATTGCCATGGAGAGGAGGGCCACTCCCATGGGTGTAGAGGGGCATGTGGTGGTGCATTTTGGACCTTCTGGCATCCTGAGCAGCTCTTTGTCAGGTCCTCGATTTGCTGATCGATCCCCGGCCACCACACATAAGCCCTAGCAAGGCTTTTCATTTTCACCCCTCCCAGATGGCCTTCGTGAAACTCATTGAGCACTCTCTCCCTTAACTTGGGTGGAATTACCACTCGGGATCCACACATCAAAGTCCCCTGGCATACTGACAGCTGTTCTCTTCTGGATGAGAATGCTGGCAACAGCGAGTCGCCATGTGTTGGCCATCCCTTCACCGTCAAATCATATACCCGAGACAGTGTCGGGTCATTTCGGGTCTCCTTCTCTATATCCGCGTTAGTTACTGGCAAGCGTTCAATTATAGTCGAATAAAATATTTCGACAGGGTCCACTGCTGGTGCTTCCTCCACAGTAGGCAGTGGCAGGCGTGATAGCCCATCAGCGTTTCCATGCTGTGTCGTGCCCTTATACTCTATTTCATATTGGTTCACCCCTAGAAAAAGGGACCATCTTTGTAGCCGTTGCGCAGTCATCACCGGAACGCCCTTCTTTGGATTAAAGATGGAGACAAGTGGTTGGTGGTCAGTCAGCAAGGTGAACTTCTGCCCGTGCAGATAGTGGTTGAACTTTTTCACTCCCCACACTAGGCTGAGGGCCTCCCTGTCAATCTGGGCGTAGTTACGCTCGGCTGAGGTTAGTGACCGAGACGCAAAGGCTACTGGCCTCTCCAAGCCGTCCGGGAATTTGTGCGACAGCACCGCTCAATACCATAGGGTGATGCATCACACGCCAACCGAATTGGTAGTGCTGGGTTGAAATGAGCCAACACCTCTTTTGATGTGGTCAATTCTTTGCACTTCTGGAAAGCTCGTTTACATTCGTCATTCCACTTCCATGGCACCCCCGTTTGCAGTAGGGTGTTCAGTGGGTGTAGTACTGTAGACAAATTTGGCAAGAACTTATGGTAGTAGTTCACCAGCCCGAGGAACGACCTCAGTTGTGACACATTTTCCGGTGCTGGAGCCTTGACTACTGCCTCAATCTTTTCAGGGGACTTATGTAACCCCTCTTCATCAATAACGTGGCCACAATACGAGATCTGCTTCTGGAAAAACTCGCATTTGTGGCGATTAGCTCGGAGCCCATATTCCTTCAATCTAGTGAGCACCTGCTCCAGGTTGGCGAGGTGCTCACTGTCATTTTCGCCCGTGACCAGGATGTCGTCCAAATAACACTGGGTCCCTGGAATCCCTTGCAGGACTTGATCCATTGCCCTTTGCCAAATAGCTGGAGCTGATGCTACCCCGAACACCAGCCGGTTGTATTGGTAGAGCCCTTTGTGAGTGTTGATCGTGAGGTACTGTTTCGAGGCTTCTTCTACCTCCATTTGCAGGTACGCCTGGGCCAGATCAATCTTAGTGAAGCGTTTTCCTCCAGGTAGCGAGGCAAAAATATCTTCAACCCGCGGAAGCGGATATTGTACCGTGTGAAGGACTGGTTTCACTGTCACCTTAAAGTCCCCACAGATGCGAACCTTCTTTGGTTCCCCA
This sequence comes from Somniosus microcephalus, assembly GCF_052327205.1. Classification (NCBI taxonomy): domain Eukaryota; kingdom Metazoa; phylum Chordata; class Chondrichthyes; order Squaliformes; family Somniosidae; genus Somniosus; species Somniosus microcephalus. The sequence goes on from NC_140997.1 coordinate 170,653,632, forward strand.
GGCGTATTACTCAACGACCTCTTCATTACAGGAACGATGGGTGTAGCCCACTCGCTCCAGTCCACTTTGGACAGTACTCCAGAACGTTCCAAACCTTCCAGCTCTGCTTCGACGGCTGGTCGGATCGCATAAGGCATCGGTCTGTCCTTAAAAAACTTTGGGCTTGCATTTTCCTCTATTTTGATCATCGCTGTTATGCCTTTTAGTGTTCCGAGTCCCTCCTGGAACACTTCTTGTGCGTCAGTTAGCATTTTTGACAGTCGTCCAGGTGTGACGTCGTCATCCTTTTTGGCATCTACCGTCAGTGCTTGTATGGCATGCCAATCTAACTGTATCTTCCGGATCCATTCACGTCCTAGTAGTGGTGGTCCTCCATCTGGCAATACATATAGGTCCATTTTTGGTGTTTCCTTGCCGTTGTATATCACGTTTGCCCTTATTTTTCCTTTGGGGTAGACTTTTTGCCCCATGTACGTCTTCAAGACAATCTCTGTATCTCTCAAGGGTATATGTGAGAATAGCCGCTTGTCATCCCTTCGGTTTATGACTGCTAGGGCTGATCCTGTGTCCAATTCCATTTTCACTTGGACTCTGTCTATCTTGAGCGTGACCCAGATAGTTTGGTGATCCTCCATTTTGATTACATTATGTAGTTTCAGACAACCCAGCTCCTTGCTTCCGGAGTCTGTATCACTTTTCTGTTCGTCTGAACTACTCTCCGTCGCCTTATGTACCTTTTTGTACTTCTCCTGTGGAGATTTCTTGCTGCTGGTTTTCTTTCCCGACCTGCAGACTCTTGCTATGTGTCCTACTTTTCCACACTGTCTGCACACTTGGTCCTTGAACCAACAATCCTTATGGTCGTGTGTTGTTCTGCCGCAGCAATAACACTTCACTGCTCCATATGACATTTCATTTGTGCCATAATCTTGCGGTCTCCATTGTATCTCTGCAGCGCCCCGTGCAGCTGCTTCGTGTGATACTGCCATGCTGAAAGCCTTGTCCAGCGTAAGATCCTTTTCTGATAGAAGCCGTTTCTGGGTTCCTTCACTTTGAAGCCCACACACAAACTTGTCCCTTAAAGTATCTGCTAGTCCCGTTCCAAACTGGCAGTGTTTCGATAGCTTGCGCAGTTCCGTTAAATACTCAGCATTACTTTCGTCTTTATGCTGGTTCCTTTTGTGAAACTTAAATCTTTCTGCTATCAGCAGCGGTGTGGGGTTTAAGTGGTCCTGTAGGATTGCCACTATGCTTTCAAAATCCTTTTCCACTGGCTTCTCTGGGGTTACTAGGTTTCGCAGTAAGCCATACGTTTTTGCACCCATGGAATTCAACAATACCAGTGCTTTCCTGGCATCTGGCACTTCATTCGCCTTGCAGTACACTTCTATGCGTTCTACATATGTCGCCCAATCTTCGACTTCATTGTCGAACGCTGTGACACTGCCACTCTTCGGCATCCCTGGGTGTGGTTAACTGGCTAAAAATGGTGTCTCCCGCGCTCTCCCTTCTTCTCCGCTGGCTCAAAATGGCGTCTCCCGCGCTTTCCTTTGTTCCCGCGCTCTCCCTTCTTCTCCACTGTGGCTAAAAATGGCGTCTCCCGCGCTCTCCCTTCTTCTCTGCTGCGGCCCAAATGGCGTCTCCCGCGCTTTCCTTTTTTCCCCCGCAGACGCTGCTCAGCCCTTGAACACCGGCCGCGCTCTGCGCATTTTCCTGCGCGCCTCTCTCATTGACGCTGCTCGGTCCAGAACGCCGGCTGCGCCCTGTGTGCTTTACCCTCTCCCTCTTTTTTTTTTTTCCGTCGACACCGCTTGGTCTTCAACCCCGGCTGCGCCCTGTGCGCTTTACCCTCTCTCGTTGACGCCGCTCGGTCTTCAACCCCAGCTGCACCCTGTGCACTTTACCCTCTCTCTTACCCATCGACGCTGCTCGGCCTTTTTCTGTGCTGTCGGTCAGCTCCCGCCACCGCTGTCCGGGAAGGGTCTGCGCTGTACCTGCTGCCAGCCCGCTGCGCTGGATCATCGCGACTGGAGAACCAAGCCCAGCTCTCCACAGCCTCCTCTGCGATGAGTTGCAGGTAGGTTTGAATCCACTCATCGCCACTGTTAAATCCGGGTATCTTTAGGTAGAGTGTCCTTCAATAAATCGACAGAGACTGCAGAGGAACAATCAACAGGTGTTTACTGGATGAGGGTTGCTCTAAAACTAACAGTACAGATCCCTACTCAGGGTTTATATACAGGTGTGGTCACTGCCGGTACTACAGTATACAGGAGCTGTAAAAAGTCGTTCTCCCCTTAAAGGTACATACACTACATACACCCACATCACCCAGGAGTGTTTGTGAATCGCAAGGGCTTCCACTCCCTCAATGTGCAGCTCGTCTGCAACCATAAAAAGGTCATCTTGCATGTGTGCGGCAGATTCCCCAGCAGCTGTCATGATTCTTTCGTGCTGCATCAGTCTATCCCTCTCAGCTCTTCGCACCTCCAAACAGACTTACCAGCTGGCTGCTTGAGACGAGGGATATCCACTGAACATGTGGCTGATGACACCATTGAGACGGCCTAGCAATGAGGTCAAGGAGCGTTATAATGACAGTCACATGTCCACCACAAGTATCATAGAGCAAGCAATCAGCATGATGAAGATGCACTTCTGGTGCCTTGACAGATCTGGAGGAGTCCTTCAGTACGCACCAGGCAGGGTCTCCAGAATCATTATTGTATGCTGTGCACTGCACAACATAGCGCAGCAGTGAGGATTGGAGCTGCAGGAGGAGCAAGGTGCAGAGTGCACAGCCTCTTTGGAGGAGGAGGAGAAACCTGAGGTGGAGATAGCACCAGCAGCAGTGCATATTGCTGCCTGGGAGGGGCTCATAATGGCCCGATTTACTTAACTTGCACCAGTGCACCCATATGGCTCCCAGAGGTTGGCTGTATCAACTCCCTCCCCACACCCCCACCCCACAACACCACAAAGCAGTCCTACAATGACCAAGCCATTCCTGTCACCCAAACCCCCATTGCTCGAGGTTAAGTAATGTCTCACCATTCACTCCAAGTGACAAAGCCATTTCCCAGGTAGCAGGCAAAAATGGACAAGACGGGAAAGTAGTGCAAAGAAATACATTTATGTACGTTATAAATATAACTGAAACTATACATTAACATTTTGTCATACACCCGTGTGCATAACCTTGTGCATCAAGGATTGTGTCTTTTTTCGTTTCCATGTGCAACTCCTATGGCTTCAGCAGAGGTAGAGGCAGGCTGCTCACTTCCCTGCTGCAACTGCTTTGACACTTTTGGTGGATGTCCTCTGGGTTTTGGAGTCAGTGAGGGCCCCACCAAAGACTGCTCCTCCTGCAACTGTGCAGGGGCAGACTCGGCCATCAGGATCCGAGGCAGCATGTGGGGCTCTGACTGAGGGGGAGGCAATGAGGGAGAAGTGGGAGCGCTTTGAGCCGAGCCCCCACTTCCATGTCCCTTCTCACCATCATCCCTCTCATGGGCCACCCGCGCCTCCCTGCTAGCAAGGTGCTGGAGAGCACTTTGCTGCACATCAGTGGGGCGATGAAGGCCCAAGTCTATGTTAATATCCCTCCCCGAGATGAGGTCAATGAGTGTCTGCAATCTGTTGTTCACAGCAAACATGTTCTTGTGTGACTGGCGCATTTGTTGCTCCATGCAGGTGGCTATCCTTTCCATGGAACAGCACATCATCGCCATCACCTGCGAGATGGTGGTGTTCGTGTTGGAGATGGACTCTTCCATTCTCTGTGCAGTCGCAGCTGCAAAAACTGCCAGAGCCTCGCGCAATTGCTGCTGCTCCTCCAAGATCACCATCTTTCTCAATGGCCCCCAAGGTTCAGCATCTGCATTCAGCTTAGCAGAGCTTGAAGTGTCCTGCACCCTCCAGTGAGGACTCTCCACTGCTATCCCTGTCTCCACCATCTGCTCTTGCTCACTTGTGATCGGTGAGACAACAGGTGACAACACTACGCTCTCTCACAGGACCCACCGAGGTGCACTTATCTGCGCTGGTGCTGGGTGCACTAGGGTCTGCTGACGGTGCACCCTCAGAAGTTGGTGCTTCCTCTGAGAAGTCATCTTCCTCCTCCGGCTGGACAGTGGGTTGGAGCGGGGGCACTTGATAGACCTGTAGGAGAGTAAAGAGATGAATTAGAAGTCTGATGATAAGAATGTGTAACGTTGCCATTAAGCACATGATGACATTTCACTGGCTGCTGACATCAAGTCACCATGAGTGCCATGTGGCTGTATGAGATTTATGTCTGTCACCAGGTTGCTGGGAGGTCCCCCTTGCTCCATCTCCCACCACCAGCAGCTCTGCAAGATTTCAAGCGCCTCCTCCTCTGCTGGAGTCAAATTGGTGAATATTGGAGGGCCACCTCTGGTTCCCTGCCTCTCCCTATTGTTTTGGGCTCTCTCGTCCTGCAAGGAGGGAAAGAAGAGAACTTTGAGTGAGAGTGATGGAATGAGTGTAAGGAATGGATAGGCTACATCTGTAAAGGGTAATTATGAGGGCGAGGCATGACATTGCCAAATGGCCTCCTTCAGTGGCGTTACTTCCTATGATTGCATTAGGATGAGTGAGAGTGTCAGTGGTGGTTAGTCATCAGACCCACTCCATTTAATTGGACCGGGAAACCCACATGACTGTTTCAATTGATGCAATTGAGTTAAGCGCGCAGTGCAGAACGTGCTGTTGAAAAGTTCGGGATGGTGACCCGCTATGCGGCCCACACCCACCCAACTGCCCCGATGTTCAGGTAAGGATTCCAGTCAATAAGTCTGCTTTAAGAAACAGCAGTTATGATGGATTATCTTTTTCAAATTAGTGCGCAATTTATTTAGTTTTAAGTCAGTATTTTTTCTTGTCAATTTATCTCGGACTTCTAAACAGAGTGGGTAGAAATTGGTCATTGTTGCACCTATTTTCTGGGCAGAAAACAGGGCCAAAAATACCCAATCTCGCAGAGTTATGCCCTGCACCCCAAGGATGCCTGGAATACATCTGATGCCATAGTGGCTTTGGACGATTTTCCAGTGTCCTGAACAGGTGCCTTAAACAGGCGTTATACCCCTTGCATATACAAATGAGGGGCCTAACGCCTATTTAAGAACCTCTCGCAGAATTTGTCAGCATAGAGCAGAGCAGGAGCCAGGCCTGCTTTGCACGGGTTTTGGTGGGGTTGCTGCAGCCTAACAAAAATCCACCACTGAGTACTTAAAAAAAAAATTACCTTCATGTGAAGCCGGGAAAAGCAGGCACACTCCTTCCGGCTCCATCAGCATTCCTGAGGGCCATTGTTGACCTGTGACCGATCCCCACCCCCCCTCCCCCCCCCCGCCACCCTCCTGGTCTTCTATCCCCTCCCCCCCTTCTTCTATCCCCTTCCCCCACCCACTTCCAGGACTTTCCTTAGGGCTGCTACCAGCAAAGGGAACACCCCAAATTGGATCAGGCCACAGGGGTAAGCTGCCTCTCGAGGCACAACAGGCACCGACAGCTCAACCCCTATTATTTAAAATGAGGCCCAAGGCCCAGTTTCAGGTAGTCTCTGGCCTCCTGGTTCAGGCGCGCACTGGAAGCGCGTCATCATTTATGCACTCGAAAACGGGTCACGACGAATTTCTACCCCAGCGGTTGTCTTTCTTTAATAAATCACAAAAATAATCTAGAGAGGAAAACACTTTTGATTGTCACCCTGGAACATAATTCTTAAAGCTAGATTGAATGAATAAAATGTAACATTTTTATTTTGCTGTTTCATTTGGAGATTTGCATTTTATAAACCATTGCAAATGCAACAGATTTCTCATCAATGTTTGACATGTGAGGTTACAGCACATATCAACAGCCTGCCTAAAGAGCGTGGCTAACTTTAATATGGAATGCAGTGAAAAGCAATTTCATTAAATTTGAAGACAAGCCAGCCATTTCAAGCCTAATTAAGTCCATCACATTGCATAACTTCAGTAAGACAGTATCATAAGGTGTCAAGCCACAGCATATGCTGGCAATGCATCACATACTATTGTGATATCAACTTAAGACACATACCTAGTGGGAGTGTATTTATCACAGTGCCTTTAAGGGCTTCAGATAGGAATTTGTTGAATCTGATAGAAAAAAGGGTAATTAAATAACAACATAAAAAATTAAAAAAACCTCAAACTAACAAACTGTAATTTATTAATTGCCATTAAAGCTCCAAGTGTAAATCTGACAATAAGTTTCCTGTGTATAATATACAGAAGAGCTTTCCATCAGTTACTTAGGTGAGTAAACAAAGCTATCCGTTGGAAGTGGGGGAAGAAACGAGAGATAGCACGAGGTTAGCTGTTCCTCTGAAGGAAAGACCTTGGAACACATGTCATCATGATCCAGCTGGGATGCTGGCTCACCAAACCGGGGAACTTATAGTAAAATTATTTTTAAAGAGGGTAGAATTTCCTCTATGTAAAACACTAAGGCCAGAATTTTGCCGGCACTCAGGGGACGGGTTTGGAGGTGGGACATCCGGCAAAATCGCAAAGATTGACAGCGGGTCGAAAACCCGCTGTCAACCCACCTCCAATCAATCTTCCCAAGTGTTGGGTCCCGATTTGCGCATGGACCTAGCGGCGGGAAGAGGATTATAGCATCTTAACTGCTTGTTAAAGGTTGTTAACAGGCAGTTAACAAGCTTTTTCCAATTTTGACACTTCTACTGTGGGTTCCCCGATGTCCGGACACCACGCCAGGCATGTTGTGAATCTGCTGTAGTGTTTTTGCATTGATGACAGCTGCAGAAGTGGGGTGAAGGATCCAATAGTGCACTGGTGAGTTTCAGAGGTAAGAAAATGTTGGGAAGTTCATTTTTAATGCAGTTAGACTTTTCTGTAGGTAACAAATTTTGAATTATATGTATAGTCCCAACTCATTGGGAGAACCTCTCTCACCGGTGACAGATCGCTTCTGTAACCTCATCTACAGCTGCCATCTGTTCTAGCCTAAGGAGGGAGTCACTGGAGAGCCTGGGTGCAAAAGCTCACCTGTGAACAGTGATTGTCAGTGCTTGCAGCACCTCAATGCTGTCAAACACTGAAAAATCAACTGTCAAAAAAAATTGTGCGTGGTCCCTTTAAGAAAACCGGCAGATGACGTGTCATCAAATGACGTCATCTGACACCGGCTTCCTCTTAATTGGCCGGCAAGCCTGCAGGGTGGGCTCAACAAGGCCAATTGACGTAAAATTACGTCTGTGGGCCGGATGTAGTTGGGTGCGGGACTGGAACCTGGAAGGCAGCTGACCCATTCCCAAGCCGCCTCGAAGCATAAAATCGCGGCCTAAGAATTTTTGTTAAATGGTGTCCAACAGAGGATGGAATATCCCATTCATTTACTCCATGTTATCTCTGTTTTGTTGATGCCTATGTGTATGCTGTTGAGTCCTTTAATGCAAGACTGCCCAAAATGTGACCCATGAGCTCTGGCAATCTAACCTTCGAATCTCAGGCAACTCAATCTTATTTCATACTTAGATTTCCAATTCACTGTTTTCATGAACCTGGAGGTTTGGAAAGAGTTACTCTTAGTGCTATTGGTGGATAAGTCCTAAAACAGAACAGCAAGATCTATTAGCACCACTAATTTGAGATATATGTGAATTAATGGGTATGTAAACTTTATCCATGACCCCCTTGCCCCACGCAGCCACAAGGATTAAAAGCTTGGACAATTCTACCTTAATGGATGCACAGCTTCCCCCCTTGCATAGCAAGACTCATTGGGCGTAACTTTATCTTTTATTGTGAGGGAATAAGCCATATTTCAGAAAGATACACCATAATATGAATAGAATTCTGATATTTATTAATACATGACATACTGGGTTTAAAAATCTAAAGCCTCAGAGACACAAGCTGTAAACAGAAAAACAGGCTTCTGAGATAAAGATCAGTTGTTACACAAAAGTTGTAAAACACCACAAGCTTTGAAATGGGAATTAGTTAAATATGCTAAAACAATGCCCCTATTGAAGCAAACCATTGATGCTTCCGAAAGGTCTATGGTTTGCAACCAACACAATGAAAATGCCCAGTTTAAGGTGTTATAAGGTAACACGTTGAACAAAAACACAAACATTAAGAGGCACGTGCCTTTGAAAAGGTGATATCAAGTAAAAGAAACACCTGCTGGTCAAATAGTTTTTATGTTAAACTTGGAAGACAGGAAACACGATTAAATATGCAACCAATTGAGATAGCTAGAAATGCATGAAACATTCAGTTAAAGTGGTTTTGATTTATATATAGTAAAAACCATACCAACAAGAAGACTTTGAAGATATGACTTCAATAGCTGACACCAAGCAATTACATTGTGTTTGTATTAAACTTGGAACACCACGGAGTCACAATGTCTGCTAAAAACCAGTTAAGCCAATATTAAGAATTGAATGAAAGATTTGTAAGAATGGCATCAAACAGAAACTATAGCTGTCATATTATTTTTATGATGGTTTTTGGAACACCTAAAGGTAGAGACATAATTATGCATGCAATAGTTGAATTGACAGTAAGATAGAAAGCATTCAAAAGAGAGAATCAATAAAGACAATTAGCTGACATCAGCAGAGAACTTCAAAGAATCCAACCACTGCAAAAAGAGTATAAAAAGACCTTTTCAACAGAAAGGCAGAAGTCGCTGAATGGACAAAGTGTTTCTCAACTCTTCAGAGGCATCTCTGTAAGTCTTCAACTTTGAGTCTTGGGTGATCAAAGAGGTACTATTATTTGATTTTGGTGGATGTTCTGGATTTAGAGATAAGTAAGAAAAGTAGAAATGTAACGAAGTTAAGACTTGAAAATAAGGATCTCTGAGAAAGAAGGAATGTAAGTTATTTGTTTTTGGACTGTAATGTTGCGATGGACTGTTAACAGCTGTTAACTACATGTCGGTTCTTTAATAAATTTATATATTTTTAGAATTGCCTCAAATGAATATTTCTGTATAAAACTCGCAAACTCAAATCTCTACATTCTTTGGGTTATTCTGGACCCTTATAATATCCAGAAGGCTACAATCTAGTTAAACTTATTAAAAAATGCTATCTGGAGGACGGTAACATCTTCAGTCGTTCCTTTCCTTTAGGGAGAGATAGCCTGAACCTTTAGACTCATTTAAGCATCTTGTAGAATTCAGCTATCTCTAACTTTAGTTGAAGGTGAACGTCTGGGGAATACGCCTGATCTGGGGTAGTCCGAAAGGGCTAGGACTTGTAATTATCCCTTCATTATCACCAGGTGATAACGAATCGGTAGCCTGCTTTACAACTCACCTGATGGAAACGAAAACTGTGTGACGTGTAAAATGGGCTACTGATTTGCTAGCACCAGTTTTTTGTGCAGTGATAAAAATTAAAATTACCTCCCCGTTGAGAGAGATCCCAGGGTCTGTTGCCTACTAAATGTTCAAATCATCTGAGCCTGATCCAAACTCATAAATGTATGTTTCCGTTCAGAGTCTACCACATTATCATTATCAGTTATGATGTTGAATTTGAAAAAATCTAAAAATTAATTTTCTTTTTAAAAAGGTGTAGTTTACAATGCACAACATTTTTTTACTGGCTTTAGAGCAGCAAAGTTTTCATTTCCAGCTTCTCAAGCTAGCCCTGCCCCCCACGCCAGCAAGTTATTGCCAGTGTAAAATGAGAAGGACAATAGTCACTGAATAATTTGTCAACTAAAATAAAGTTTCAACTCAATTTCTTACAAGGACAAAACTAAAATAAGATTGAAGTTCAAGATAAAATGATGGCACTAAAATTAAAACTAAAAATTGATCTCCAGGGTCAAAACAATATGGGGCCATTTTCATCTCTCTACCGCCCCATTTCTCACTGTGAACAGGGCAGAGTGAGAGGAATATTGTAAAAATAAACGCACCACCCACTTCCTGCCCTATGCAATTTGAGCAGGCTTCAATTTAGGCTGGGAACAGGCAGGAGTCTTATTAATCCATGCAAATTGGGGTCCTATGACACCTTTAGGACCTTAATGTCATTTTCGTTGTCACCAGTGATGGTAAATGCATCCATTATTCATGGGCAGTACAGGGTGGGAAACGGCCAGGGATCACTGGAAGCAGGTCATGGAATATTATTAACTTATTAACTCGCCGGTTTTGAACCTCCAGAATTATAGGTTACTAGTGGTGTCCCCCAGGGATCGGTCCTAGGCCACTACTCTTCACGGTCTTTATTAATGACTTGGACTGTGGTGTTGGAAGTATGATAACTAAGGTTGTAGATGACACCAAAATCTGTGCAAGGATTAAGATGGTAGAGGAGTGCAATCAAGTCCAAAAAGATTTATATGTGCTAGGGGAGTGAGCCACACAATGGCAAATGGCATTTAATTTAGATAAATGTAGTGTCATGTATGTTGGTAGGACAAACACAGAATACATGTATCATTTGCAGGGAACAATACTAAAAGAGTTCGAGAGAAAAAACAGATCTTGATGTTATTGTGCACAGATCACTAAAGGTTCATGATCAATGTAGAGAAACTGTAGCTAAAGTTAACAGGGTGCTGGGTTGTATTAATAGAACCATTCAGTATAAATCAAAGGACACCATTTTGTCACTACACTGGTCACTGGTCAGACTGCATCTAGAGTACTGTGCCCAGTTTTGGTCCCCCCACACGGTGGGTAATATAATGGCCTTGGAGAAGGTCCAGAGGAGAGCTACAAGAATGATTCCTAGCTTAATGAACCTCAGCTATTCAGATAGGCTTAAGGACCTTGGTCTATTTACTTTAGTAAGAAGTCACACAACACCAGGTTATAGTCCAACAGTTTTATTTGAAATCACAAGCTTTTGGAGCGCTGCTCCTTCATCAGGTGAAGTGGAGAGATGCATAAAGACACAGCTTATCTAGTCAGAGAATAATGCCAGATGATTACAGGTAATCTTTCTAACTGCCATTTATCACACCTCGGCAGAGAGATAATCACAGCAATCAAAGGTGTGAATGGTATCCAAACAGGTTAGTCAGGAAAACATTACATCAAAGAACAATGAGGTGGGGTCACAAGGGGTCAAATGTTGCAGATGCTGGGGTCTGTATGAAAAACAAAAAACAGACAAAAAAACATTTAGAGCAGCGAAGACTTAGAGGTGACCTGACAGAGGTCTAGAAAATAATGAAAAGGCTGGATAGTGTCTGTATTGATAGAGTATTCCAGTTTAACAGTTTCGGGTGGACCAGGGGGCACAATTTTAAACTATGTAGAAGTAGGAATAGACTGGATGTTAGGCGGTTCTTCTTTTCCCAGAGAATTGAGAGCCTCTGGAATACATTGCTGCCGGGTGTGGTGGGTGCTGACTCTCTATATGCCTTTAAGAGGGAGCTGGACTAGTTCCTGACTGAGGCAGAGATTGCATCATATAGAAGGTAAGTGTCTTTCTAGATGACATTTGGTCCATGTGATCTCCTGGGCTGGTTTTGATCACCTGAGGGAGTCGGAGAGGAGTTTTCCAGAGTATATTTCCCTGTTTTCATTTGCTCTCCCAAGAGATTACATGACTGCGGGGGGTAGGTGGGTGGTGGTGGGGAGAGTATGTGTGTGTGGTGGGGTGAGGTGTGGGGTGGTGAGGGACAAATGAAGGGCTCGATTTTGATTCCCAAGGCGGGTTGGAATTGGGTTGCATGGTGGGCAGGTTCCGGAGCCGCTTCCGGCGGGATCAGCTGCTGATGTCCAATTTTAATGAAATCAGCTTGTTGAGTTCATTGGGGCGCGCTGGCCGGTCCAATGAGTGCGATCGGATCGGCTGGCCACCTCTGATGGTTTTAAATCTCCCAGTCAGCCTAAGCCTTTCTCTTCTGCATTCTGAAACTCAGTGATATTGCTCCAACCACAATGACTTCTTCCAGAGGCAAGGCATCTCCTCGATTTAATGATGAGTTCCTCCAAGTTCTTATCGAAGCTGTAAGAGAGCGCAGGGAGATTCTCTTCCTTCCGGATGGCCGGAGGAAGCCTCTTCAGCAGACCAAGGCAGCCTGGCTGTGTATTGCTGAGGAGGTCAGCGCAAGGTCTGTTTGTTCACGCTCCTGGATCCAGTACAGGAAATGCTTTAATGATCTTGTGCAAACATCAAAAGTGAGTATCCCATCACACTTACCTTCAACCTGCTTCCCTTCTCTTCTCATCACAAGCACTCTGCGTTGTAAGCCTCCTCCTTCACATACCACCTTACCCTTACTTCCCTTGCACCCTTACCTATCCATCCCTGTCTCTGTACTGAATCACTTCACCATCCTTCCTATGCACCCTTTAGACACGCTCTCACTGTTATGCATTGACAACAACTAACAACGCACAGAGAGCTAGCTTCCTCTTGGCACCTTACCCCATCTTCGTCTCCCTCAAAGCTTATATGGTAGGGATTCTTCACACTCACTCCATCACTGTGGTTGAAACTCTGCTTGTGTCCCTCCTTGCAGGAAAAGACAGCCCACAATAAGAGGGAGAGAGCATTGACTGGAGGAGGTACACCTACCCTAGCACATTGACAAGTGCTGAGGAGGCTGCACACATAATTGTTGGAGGTGGTGAGGATCTAGAAGTGGGTGATGGAGAGACAGGCACACGAGAGGAAGCTAGTGACATAATAAAGTTTCATCCCTCTCATTGACATTTAGTGATTGACTGCAATGACATATGATGTTCAGAGAGAATCGCATTGTATCATCTGCTCGAAAGGATGTGTTTACTACATCAATATCAGATGTCTAAATTATGCCTTTACTCTCCCACAGGACTATCAAGCGCCCCCTCCCCACGATCCAGGATGAAGATCCAGACGACTCCTCAGAGGAACCTGAAGCCTCTGAGAGAGCAGCATCACCAGGACTCAGCGCACCCAGCACCAGCGCAGCAACGCATACCTCGGAGGGGCCCTCGTGAGTTAGAGTAGTGTTACCACCTGGTCTATCACAGCTCACAAGTGAGCATCAGCAGATGGTGGAGACAGCGACAGCAGTGGAGAGTCCTAGTCGGAGGTCGCAGCAATCTCCTAGCTCTGCTGAGCTGCATGCAGATGCTGTGCCTCTGGGGCCATCCAGAAAAAGAGTGTCTCGGGAAATACAGGAACCAGTGCAGGAGTCTCTGGAAGGATTTGCCTCCAGGGTTGGTGTGAGTGTGGATAGAATGGAGGACTCCATCTCTAACATCAGTACTGTCGTGGTGGAGGCAATGGCGCATGAACGCACCTCCATGGATAGGATGGCAACCTCCATGGATAGGATGCCAATCTCCATGGAAAGGCTGGCTACCTCCGTGGATAGGATGGCTGCCGCCATGGAGGAAATAAGTCACCAGAGTCAGGAAAACATGGTGACTGTTCAAAATAGAATGTCATCTCTGGAGGAGAGGTGGGCAGCTATTGAGCAGAGAGACCAGAGCTTCATGTATGTCCTTTTGAGGAGGACTGCCAGTGCAGATACGGGTCCTCATGGTCCCCGATGTGCAGCAAGGTGGTCTCCAGCCACTTGCCAGCACTGAGTTGCGGCTGACCCATGAGAGGGATGTTGTTGGCAGGACACAAGGAAGCGTGGGCTCCTCTCAAAGTGCTCACACGACCATGCCACTGCGGAGCCCTCGGTCAGAGACCCGCTTTGCGGACACAACTGAGATGGCTGTCTCAGCCCCTGAATAGCCGCAGGAAGCGCAGACTGTTGAAGAGCCCTCCCAGGCTACCAAACCCAGAGAACACCTGCCAAAGGTATCTAAACAGGCGCAGCATTCTAGTCAGCAAGGTGCCTCCACATCTGCTGAAGCCACAGGGGAAGCCCCACGTAGAAGCACGCGTAAGAGAAAGATTAAGCACATATAGTCACAAGGGGATTCATGTGGGTGTTTTGTCTTTTTTTTCTGACTGTTCTTGGTTTATGATCCTTTTGTCATGTGTAAAAGAAAAATGATGGCAAACAGTTGATTGTGTGGCCTATGTGTTCTGGGAAATGGCAAAAGCACATTGAGGCCTCAGGGCGACTTGCTTTTGTAATGCTGATGGTGAAAGTGATAGGAAATAACCGGGTATAGCAGAGATGATGTATGACCTTGGACAAATGTCACCTGCAATTACAGAGCCATATGGTAGCCACCTATGGTTGAAGAGTAAGCTTATGCAAATGTGGCATGGCAGTGTGCATACCCTGCTTGACGGGTAGCAGTGTACTGGAGGGATGCTACATTGGTCACAACAGGGCATGTAAGGCACCCTTCATCCTCCTCCTACTCCTCATCCTAGGAAGGTCTGCGCTGAGCCACGTGGCTGCTGCTCCTCTGATTTTGAGGACCAGGATGAGAGGACATAATTTTTCCCATCCCGTTGCTATAGATTTCATTTGAGGCAACAAGCTTGCAAGCACACAGTTAAGGTGGCCTGAAATTATTCCATTCCGGTCACACTGCAAATGGATGTCAGTTTGAACAGTCACAAGGTCAGGAGATGTGCAAAATCTTATCCCATACCTACAACAGCAAAGTTGTTGCATTTGAATGTCAGCCATGTTTCAGGGGTGCTTTTAAAGCGCTCCACCAATGCATACAAATCATGTCCTCCAGCAACTCGTCTCCTTGAAGCTGGCTTGTTTCTGACAAGACAGGAAACAGGAGCCAGAAGCACGAAAATGGGAAACCACTATCAAAATAGGATTAGCAAGGCAGTTAACAGGCTCTTAACTACCTTAACTACCTGTCCCACCGGTTCCCGTCGGGTCAGTTTGGGAGCAGCTGACCCGGCACTCACGAAAATCACGTGGGGGCGGGTTGGGTGTCTAAAGCCATTTCTTCCGATTTTTGCTACAGACCTGCCTCCAAACCCGCCTACTCGGGGCTATTAAAATCGAGGCCCAAATGTTTAGCCATCACGGTGTGGGGCAGGCTTGATGGGCCAGCTGGTCTTTTCTTGCCCGTCAATTTGGTATGCTCGTATGACAATTTTTCAAATTCCTGAAAGATTGAAACAAAAATATGGAAAGCAAAACACACATTTTTGCCTAACTTGCCCCCCCCCCCCCCCACTACCCACCTGACTAAAATATGACTGAAACTGTGACTAAGTGTATTCTGAAGACTATAAATAAGATTAAAACTTGAGGTTAAGGGGCAAGACTGAAATTAAGGAAAAATTGACACTGATTACAATTCTATTGTTAAACCAAAGGTGCAGACTTCACAGAAGCCCTCTATATACTAGAGTTAAAAACTAATGTATAAATAATATATATTCTCATATTTGGAGCTACTATGAATGCAGTTCAGAAACAGGGTGTCTAGAGGAAATCATTGTGATTTCAAAGCATAGCAAAGCTTCTCACTTCCTCCACTATCCTTTGATCGTTTAATCCCCAGCAGCTCAAACAGGTTTGGTGCACAGGGATTAAAGTAGATGAGGGTTGGTTTTCCACAGATCTCAAAAACCTGAATTTGCTACTCAAGCATAAATAGGCGATAGATTCTTAAGAACAAAAGATGAAAAGTAAGTTACAGAGGTTGTGGCAGGAAGCAATCCAAGTTCTGAAAAACTCAAGACTCCATAGACTTGAGGGGGAATTTTATCCCCCTCCGCCCGGGGGAACGGGGCGAGTGCACTGTTGGAATTGTGGAAAGAATTACCGCACCATTCACGCTCGATATCCGCCAGCCGCAATATTAACTGCTCACCTGAAGTAGGCTGGAGCCTCATGAATGCTATCCCTTTCAGATTACAAAATCACCATAAATATATGCAAATTGGGTTCCTCTGATGCCATAATGAATCCCATGTTAACACATCAGATCATAAGTCCCGCCCAGCGATTATCCCCCCCACTCAATAAAACCTAGTGGGATTTGTTTCACAGGACCATTGGAAGCAGCATTTAAAGGGGCACTCACCTGCAAGCACTCAGATTACGTGACTTCTCCGAATGTTATCCTATGTACCTTATAAAGGTTGGATCCCTGTAGATGAGTACAGCCACCCACCCCATTTCCCAGTCCCCCTTTCACCCCCGTCTGCCTCCCATTCTCCCAACTCCCAGTCCTACTCTTACTCCCTCTCCACCCAAAACCATCCTCCAGTCATCCTCTCCTCTCCCCAAGCCTTGCTTCCCTCTCTCCTCAATGAGCCCCGATCTCACTCTCACGCCAAGCCCATACCCCCATTCCCTCAACCCACCAACCTCCCACCCCGAGTCTCCCTTTTTCTTCTATTCCCTCTCTCCTGAGCCTCTTCTATCACTGATCATAAAGACCATATTTCCAATCCCTTCCCCCTCCGAGCCCCCTTTCCCGTCTCCCCCTCTCACACCACTCCTATCCCCTGATCCCCATCCCCCCAGTTGGCCTCCCTCCCCAAGTCCCCTTCCCAGTTTCTCTCTCTCCCAGACTCCCTCTCCCTGAGCCCCCATCCCCCAGTCTCCCTGTCTCCCCGAGCCCCCATCCCCCAGTCTCCCTGAGCCCCCATTCCCCAGTCTCCCTCTCTCCCCGAGCACCCATCTCCCAGTCTCCCCGAGCCCCCATCCCCAAGGCTCCCTGTCTCCCCGAGCCCCCATCCCCCAGTCTCCCTCTCTCCCCGAGCCCTCATCCCCATCAATCCCTCTCCCCGAGCCCCCATCCCCCAGTCTCCCACTCTCCCTGAGCTCCCAGCCCCCAGTCTCCCTCTCTCCCCAAGCCCCATTCCCCAGTCTCCCACTCTCCCCAAGCCCCCATCCCCGGGTCTCCCTCTCTCTCCCCGAGCCCTCATCCCCCAGTCACCCTCTCTCCCTGAGCCTCCATCCCCCAGTCTCTCTCCTGGAGCCCCCATCCCCCAGCTTCCCTCTCCCGAGCTCCCATCCCCCAGTCTCCCTCTCTCCCCGAGCCCTCATCCCCATCAATCCCTCTCCCCGAGCCCCCATCCCCCAGTCTCCCACTCTCCCTGAGCTCCCAGCCCCCAGTCTCCCTCTCTCCCCCAGCCCCATCCCCCAGTCTCCCTCTCTCCCCAACCCCCCCATTCCCTAGTCTCTCTCCCTGCCTGAGCCCCATCCCCCAGTCTCCCTCTCCCCAATCCCCCATCCCTCAGTCTCTCTCTCTCCCCGAGCCCCCATCCCCCAGTCACCCTCTCTCCCTGAGCCTCCATCCCCCAGTCTCTCTCCTGGAGCCCCCATCCCCCAGCTTCCCTCTCCCGAGCTCCCATCCCCCAGTCTCCCTCTCTCCCCGAGCCCCCATCCCCCCTGTCTCCCCAAGCCCCAGCCTCTCTCTCTGCCTGAGCCCCTATTCTCCAGTCTCCCTCTTCCCCAGCCCCCATCTCCGTCACCCTCTCTCCCCCAGCCCCATCTCCCAGTCTCCCTCTCTCCCCCATCCCCCAGTCTCCATCTTCCCGAGCCCCCCATACCCCAGTCTCCCTCTCTCCCCATCCCCCAGTCTCCCTCTCTCCCCCAGCCCCATCCCCCAGTCTCCCTCTCTCCCCAACCCCCCCATTCCCTAGTCTCTCTCCCTGCCTGAGCCCCATCCCCCAGTCTCCCTCTCCCCAATCCCCCATCCCTCAGTCTCTCTCTCTCCCCGAGCCCCCACCCCCCAGTCTCCCTCTCTCACCAAGCCTCCATCCCCACAGTCTCCCTCTCTCCCCAAGCCCCCATCCCCCAGTCGCCCTCTCTCCCCATCCCCCCAGTCGCCCTCTCTCCACATCCTCCAGTCTCCCTCTCCCCGAGCCCCCATCCCCCGGTCTCACTCACGCCCCCATGTCCCTCATCCCCCTTCTCCCACTCTCACTATTCATTCTCCCTCTTCCCCAGTCCACTGCCACTCTCTCGTTTCCCCCAGAGCTCCATTCCCAGAGTCCCAGTCCCTGCTCACTATAGCACCAGACCTCTCTCTCCCCTTGCCCCCTCTCTCTCCCTCCCTTTCCCTTCTCTCTCTCCCCTCCCCGTCTCCCCCCTCCTCTCTTTCCCTTCGCTCTCTCGCCCCCTCTCGCTTTCTCCTTCACAAGCTCTCTCCCCCTCTCTCTCCCCTTCCCTTCGCTCTCTCTATCCCTCCTTCCCTTCACAATCTCTCTCTTTGCCCTCTCTCCCCTTCGCAATCTCTCTCTTTGCCCTCTCTCCCCTTCCCCCTCTCTCCCTTTTCCCCTCTCTCTCCCTTTTCCCCTCTCCCTCTCCCCCTTCCCCCTCTCTCTCCTTCCCATCTCTTTTCTCTCTCCTCCTCACTTTCACCCCTTCCCTCTCTCTCCCGCCCCCTCCCGCTCTCTCTCCCCCTCCCTCCTCTCTTTTTCCCCCCTCTCCCTCTCTTCCCCCTCCTCCCCTCTCTCTCCTCTCTCTCCCCTTCCCCTCCCACTCCCCTCTCTCTCTCTTTTGTCTTCTCGCTCTCTCTTGCCCCCCTCCTCCCCTTCCCTCTCCCCTCCCTCTCCCCCCTCCCCTTTCCCCCTCTTTCACATCCTCCCTCCCTCTCCCTCGCTCTCGCTCCATCCCTCCCTCCCCTCCTCCTGTCTCAGCCCCTCCCCCTCCTCTTCCCTCTCTCTCTCTCTCCTTCCCCCTCTCTCTCTTCCCCCTCTCTCTCTCTTCCCCCTACCCTTCCCCCTCTTGCCCCCTCCCTCCCTCCCTCGCTCTCTCTCACTCTTTCTCTCTCTCTCTCTTTCCCTCTCTTTCTCTCACCCTCCCTCCCTCCCCCCTCTCTCTCTCTCTCCCCCTCCCTTCCCCTCTCTCTTTCAGATGTCACATAGCAAGCTCTACCTTTAAGTCCACATGTATTGAGCTCTGCTTTCCCCTGGTACCAGTACCGGATAGAATCTGCTGTATAATGTTTCTCCGCTCCAAAATCGAAGAAATGTTTTATGCTTTTGGAAATGACAGTGTTAATCCCGTCAATTTTATTTTATCTTAATAGCAATGAATAAAAATGCTAAATACTTCAGGGAGACTGTGTTTGTTGTACTGGATTTCATTAACATTACTTAGCTGGTCAGGTAATTTCCAATGCCGCTCTGGAGAGTGGGAAACTATAGGAAATTAAGCAGAACACTAAATTCCCAAGGCCCAATTCGCCAACACCGATTTTGAGAGACTGTTTTACACATCTATGGCATTAGAAAGTTAGAACAGATTTGCGCAAGTTTGTGTGAGTGTGTGCATGTGTGTGTACATGTATGTGTACGTAAGAAAATTATAATTAAATTAATTTCTTGGTTACCTCTGGCCTTCTCTGTACTTGTAATAATTTTTTTAAGCAACCAAATTTTGAGATTTTTGATATCCCATAAGAGAGAATAAACAGTACAGCAAGGCAGTTCATAGGACTTTTCAACACTTTACTTTTAAGAAGCCCAGTAGACTGAAAAAGTGTGATGGTAAGTGGAGGACAGATGTCCTCCACTTACCATCAGTGAAGTCAATAGAAATAAAAATCAGGAGAGATGTAAAACAGGCTGGCGATTCACTATCATCTGTTTTACACTATCACACAAAGTCAAAATGACCCCCATTATCTCACCAAAATATTTTCATGGTTTTTCACTCAGTGTATGTGTGTACATGTGTCTGTGTATATACATGTGTTTGGTTGTTCTCCTCACCAAAATTGGGAAAATGGATTTCACAATGTCATTCAGGATGGAACACAAAATATGAACAATTTCAAACTTCTGTGATTTGCTATCACAAAAACAAATAACTATTGAAAAACATTCTCATCAATATATTTCAAAGAAATGTGCCTTGTATTGATAAAACTACAAATAGTTTACCTGAATATTTGCTGACCCCGTATGTAAATACTGAAGGCAGATTTCCTCCAGATATACAAAGCAAGTATTTCCCTTTCCCTACCTCTGTACTTGCTTAAAACCTGTTACATCCCTAACTTTTTCCAGTTCTGATGAAAAGTCATCGACCTGAAATTGTTTTTCTCCCCACAAATGCTGCCTGACCTGCTGAGTATTTCCAGCATTTTCTGTTTTTATTTAAGTATGTAGGACCTTTTATTGAACCAACATAGGCATAATAATACATAATCTTTCAGTATTATATAGATTCCTTCTTTCCTTTTCCCGGTAAAAGCACCTATTGTACATATGTTTGAATGTTGTGTATTTTGCCTCTGTTGAACCAACGAAGGGTATCAGATTAATGTTTTCTGATCTGATTTCTGTGGAGTAATGCATTTGTACTACTTCTTTCATACATCTGAAGGGATGAAATTACCATAAACAGAAACACCTACATAATTGCATCGAAGCAGCACAGATTCTTAAGAAATTTTTGTTAAAGACAAACTCCTTTTGTTCAAATTAAAACCCGTTACTACCAGTGCAAATGGTGATGTTAATAAAAGTAGTTTCTAATTTTTTAAAAATTAATCTTGAAGGATTCAAAGTACCATTGTGGGAGTACTATCACCATAAGGACCGCAGAAGTTTAAGAAGACAACCCACCATGACCTTCTCAGGGAAACTAGGAATGGGCAATAAACACAGCCTTGCCAACTTCATCCACATCCTGAGAGCAAATAATAAAAGAGGAATTACAGCACAGTGACTTACATATTAAAACAGCTCAAGTAATTATTGCAGTCATGATAAAAAAAAAAGGAAAACATGGACAATGTTCCAACCAATGCTAAAAGCATGTCAACATAAAGGAATCCTTTAATTAACTGGTACAATGGGTGGAGAAAGAATGAGGGGAGGGGAAAGGGGAGAATGGGAAGAATACTTATCCTTTTATAAAAAAAAAAGAACCTCTCCATTTCATTTTCAAAGAATCAGGATTTTCAAGTTTGTGAAACAAAGTCTCATATCATCCTTTATAATCTTTGTTACTTCAACTCTGGGCATAAAGGACGACTCTCTCTAGAGAGGTAATGTCTAGTAACTTTCTTCCACTCTTTCAAAATAATATTGATTAAGTACTTCCACTATTTCAGTCAGCATCAAGGGGAAGAGGAGTGGAAGGGATAAAACCAAGATCTTCTACTATAACTAGGACAGGAATCTAGGATTTCATAGGAAACAAAATGCTATCAAGACACAGCTTATCTTACTGTACTTCCCCCCCCCCCCAATAATGCACACAATGGGTTAAATTTTCACTTCTATCGCCTGGTGTTAATGGGCCAGTACTGGCTTCAAAATGGAGTCAGCAGCCTTACCGCCCCAGTAACACAGATGAAAAGGACGGCAACATTTTGAAAGGGGCCTAACTCTGGGTGCCTGAATCACCAGCTTATCTTAGGTGGTGGGACAAAGAGAAATGCATGCTAAAATGGCTGCAAAACACCCCTTGGCAAATTGTGACAAGTTTAGGGTCTGCCTTACATATTCCCTTAGCTACTGTGGTGCTGGTCACGCCCATAAGGAATCCAAACATATTACATTTGGTTGTGTGGTCATACTGCCTAATATTTAATTATACAATAGCGTTAAACCAGGGTTTAACAATAGGACCCCTCATGACTTGAACTAGCTATTACATCTTTTGCACATGCATTTATGTGCAATTCCCGGGGGTGAAAAACAGCCAACAGTGAAACAGCAGCCCATTTTACATGCTGACTGATTTTTTTTTCAATTGAAGTTAATGTGAAAGAAAATTGGGTGGTATCTAAAACAGACCACCATTCATTATCGCCCTTTTTGTGCTACCGCTCAAGACTAATTTCACCCCCTCCCTGTCTTTTTGAAGTCGGACTTAGTAACACTTGGTAAGAAAAGTCCAAATACGAATCATTAGGCTGCTTCATTACTTAGACAGCAAGTAAACATACAGAGTAATAATCAAATTAAAATCCACTTACTTAGCTCAATCTCACTTCTATCCTGAAAAACAGGAAACAAAATAATACAACAACAACAACTTGTATTTATATAGCGCCTTTAACATACTAAAACATCCCAAGGCGCTGCACAGGAGTATTTTAAGACAAAAAATTTGACGTCAAGCCACATAAGGATAAATTAGGGCAGGTAACCAAAAGCTTGGTCAAAGAGATAGGTTTTAAGGAGCGTCTTAAAGGAGGAAAGAGAGGTAGTGAGGCGGAGAGGTTTAGGCAGGGAATTTCAGAGCTTAGGGCCTAGGCAACAGAAGGCACAGTCACCAAAGATTGAGCGATTATAATCATGAGGGCAGAATTAGAGGAGTGCAGCTATCTCGGGGGTTTGTGGGGTTGAAGATTACAGAGCTAGGAAGGGGCGAGGCCATGGAGGGATTTGAAAACAAGGATGAGAATTTTGAAGGCTGCAGACAAGTCAAGAAGGATGAGGAGGGATAGTTTACCTTTGTCACAGTCACAAAGGATGTCATTTGTGACTTTGATGAGAGCCGTTTCGGTACTATGGTAAGGGCGGAAATCTGATTGGAGGGATTCAAACATAGAATTGCGGGAAAGATGGGCACGGATTTGGGAGGCAACAACACGTTCAAGGGCTTTGGAGAGGAAAGGGAGGTTGGAGATGGGGGGGGTGATTTTCTGAATGGGAAGCTAATGGAGGCGGGACTCCCACTTGTTGGGTTTCAGTCCCGCCTCCATCAACTTCTGGCCAACCAGCGGGATTTTCCCCTGATTAACGTTGTTAAGCTCGCCCGGCGGGCTCAGCAGGCCAATTAGGGGGAAGTCAGTGACAGAGCACGTCAACGTATGAAGCTGTCAAACACTGACATTCTGTTTAGTTTGATGAGTTCTTGTGTTCAGGACTCATCAAACCTTTCTACTTTGCAGAAATCAGCTGGCTGTTGTATCGGTGGATGCAACAGCCTGTCTGTGATCTCTACAATGGAGATGTCGGGGACTTTGGCTCCACAGCGACTGAAGGGGGAAACAAAGGTAAGTTAACATTTTCTAACACTTTACACTCACCTCACAAACTTACCACTCTACACTTGCACCCATCACTCACCTCTACATCGTACTTTCAGACCCCTCCGACCCCCGCAGGCCTCCTACTCCCCGGTAGGGTTCCCCCAGGTCAGAAAGCCCGCACTTCAGGACGTAAAATGAAGATACAGGAAACTTTGGTTTATACGGAGGTTGTATGGCCGGAAACCTTGCTCTAACGGCAGAAATCAGCAGCCGTTTTGGTTGGTTTTTTTTTCTTCTCCTAGCATTCTTTTAACAGGCAGGCTCTGGAAAGCATCTTTGTAGCTTAGCAACAGCTTCAGAGATGCTTTGAAGGTACGGGCCGAGTGTTTACAAGCTGTTGCTGAGCAACAGTGTTTGTTGTCAAATACGGAGATTTTCATCTCCGTATGCTTCAACATTAACTTTGCATGTCCGGCAGTTTTGATATATCGGCAACACGCCGGTCCCGTCGGTGCCGGATATCAGAACTTTTCCTGTAATCCTATTTTCTGCCTGTTAACTATCTGTTAACAGGCAGTTAATAGGCTTTAATCCCGTCCCGCCTCCAAGGAGACGGGACCCGGGGCGGGACGGCTTCCCACCTCCTGGCAAGAGGGCACGGAGGTGGGTTGGGGGCAGGTTTGCCACTTTCCCGGCAGTCCCGCCTTCATACCCGCCTCCTCGGGGCTGAGAAAATCACCCCGGGGTGGTAGTTTCCAAGGATGGAGGGATCAAAGACTTGGGACCATCTAATGGGCCTGAGGTGAGATGATTGACCCTTGTTGCATCAGTTTGAAGTAGAATGTGAGCGTTTCGCAAACTGGTTTCAATACAGAGCTTCAATGCCTGCAGTCTGCGGCCTCCACCCCTCTAAACCTGTGTAAATTCACAACAAAACAATTAAACACAATTCATGTGTAAGATCCTTTACGCAGAAAAGAATAATCAGAAATCCTAAAATATGACAGATGTCAATGTGTGTTATGCTGTTGGGTGTGAAAAAGAGAGAGAGAGAGAGAGAATGAATAAGTAGGGGGGAATAAATATCGGGGAAAAGATGGTGCTAGCTCTAAACTTGGGGGAAAACCCCAGCTTCACTCTCCCCCACTGTCTCTATACTCTTATTTGCCAAGATTTCGACAGTGGTTTCTTCAAATGGTCTTAAGGGCAGAAAGTTTCTGGGCCTTCCTCCCACATGAGCTTGCTCCCTCCAATTGTGTGCTACATTGTCCTCTATGCAGAGTAGTATTGAGATATTCATAGTTTAAAGTGGGCGTACAAGGATACCAAGTGGGCGTACAAAGATACAACCCAATGTGCAAGTAAATGAACTTGCATCATGCAATTAGATTTTGTTGGAAGCTTTCTTTATGGGCACACCTTTACAGCTGTAAATATGACAGTAGTCCCAGTTTTAAGTTGAAGCTAGAATGCTTGACCTGTTGTAGTAAGAACATAAGAAATAGGAGCAGGAATAGGCCCCTTGGCCCCTCGAGCCTGCTCCACCATTCAATAAGATCACGGCTGATCTTGGGCTCAAAGCCCCTTCCCCGCCCGCTCCCCATAACCCTTCATTTCCTTATCTTGCAAATATCTGTCAATCTCCACCTTAAATGTATTTAATGACCCAGCCTCCACGGCTCTCTGCGGCAAAGAATTCCACAGATTTACGACCCTCTGAGAGAAGAAATTCCTCCTCATCTCAGTTCTAAAAGGCCGACCCTTTATTCTGAAACTGTGCCCCCGCGTTCTAGATTTCCCCACAAGCATACATGTGAAGCTCAGACAGAGACGTAAGGTTATCTGGGTGCTTTGCATGCAGCCTCAGTGAAACTGTAACATTCAGAGGATATTCTTTGTGCAATGCATACTTTGCCATCTACTTTGCATGGGAAAATGCTGTGCAGTATTATCACGGCAGATTTTCCAAGGCTGGCAATTGTCTCTCTCATCTGCTCCTGGATCCTCCATATGTTGAACCTTTCTGCCACCTTCTCCTACATAGTCCATACAGCATCACTGTTGGCGCCCATCAGTTCCAAACAGGAGAACCTTCCGTTTGCCCACTTCATGAAGGGACAGCTTCACAGCTGAAAAAAATCGGCGGCAGCAGAGGATAAAGAGCACGGGGCCGCCGAATTCCAAAAGAACAGCAAAAGCAAGGAGTGACGTCACAGGACTGCAGGTAGATGGTTGGTGGGTGAGCATTGGGGGGGGGGGGGGGGGGGAAATTCGGTTGGTTAGCACCTTCCATTAGCGCCTCTGGGGGGGGGCGCTAACAAAGTGCTAGGAACTTAGCGCCGCTCGCGAAATTGACCAGTCGTTTTGCAGCGACGCTAAAAACTACCGCCACGATCTCCTGCGCCCGCAGATCATGACATCAGTCGAGCGTGCAATGCCCCGGTAGCGCCCCAGACTGGATATTGAGTCGCGCCCCTGCCTTAGCGCCTGCCACTAGGAACGACGGGTAGAGGGGAACATTTTCAAGTCGGGAAGGGCCTGTGAAGCGCTATTTAAAGGCAGGTGCTTCCTGCCTTTTCTTGTCAGCAAAATTTTTGGTACACACAGATTGAGAGGGAGAGAAATGTCTGGAGAGACTTAACGCTGTCCTAAGGAGTTTCGGCCCTCAGCACCACTTTTAAGGTTCCTAAGCGCCGAGCTCTTTCCCTGGGCCTATCCATTAGTGCTTCCAACACAATTGCTTTTGAGGTCTCTCCAGGCCGAGATTCAAGGCTGCAATGAGCAGGGAGTGGCTGGCCAGCAAAATGGCCCCTCCCCTTTAAGAACTGGACGGCGCCAGTCTGCCTGGCTTCCATGGTAACTGACCGCCTGAGTTTCGGTAGCACTCTGAGGTGCTGCCTCGCTCCCTGATGTTTGCACCTTCAGAGAGGTGTATAGCACTTGATTTAGCACTCAAATCACCTCCAGGGACGATAGAGGCAAATTTTGCAGTCAGAGGCGATAATTAGCGCCCCAGAATAGGCGATACCCAATTTTTCCCCTTTAGTCTTCAGTTTATTTCTGTAAGTTAGTTAATAGTCTATTAAATAGAGGCATGGCAGGACAGCTCAGTCACACGGAATGCACATCCTGTGCCATGTGGGAAATCCAGGACGCTTCCCATGTCCTGGACAACCACATGTGCAGGAAGTGTCGGAGCTTGAGCAGCAGCTGGCATCACAGCAGTGCATCCATGAGGTTGAGTGTTATGTGGATAGCACGTTTCAGGAGGTGGTCATCCCATAGATAAGGAGTGTGCAGGCAGAGAGGGAATGGGTGACAACCAGATAGAAGAGGAGGACCAGGCAGCTAATGCAGGAGTCCCCTGAGTGCATCTTGCTCTCCAACCAGTATTGGGTTCTGAGTACTGGTGAGGGCAATAGTTCCTCTGGGGCGTACAGCCAGAGCCAAGTCCGTGGCACCAGGGGTGGCTCAGCTGTACAGAGGTGGAGAAAGAAGAGTGGGAGAGCAATAGTGGTGGGGGATTCAACAGTTAGGGGAACAGACAGGCGTTCCTGCGGCCGCGGACGTGACTCCACAATCGTATGTTTTCTCCCTGGTGCCAGGGTTAAGGATGTCTCTGAGCAGCTGCAGAACGTTATGAGGGGGGACTGTGAACAGCCAGGGGTCGTGGTCCATATTGGTACCAACAACATAGGTAGAAAGAGGGATGAGGTCCTGCAGGCAGATTTTTGGGAGCTAGGAAAGACATTAATAAACAGGACCTCAAAGGTAGTATTCTCCGGTTTACTCCCGGTGCCACACACAAGTGAGTATAGAAATAGGAGGATAGAGCAGATGAATGCGTGGCTGATGTAGGAGGGAGGGCTTCAGATTCCTGGGGCATTGGGACCGGTTCTGGGGGAGGTGGGACCTGTACAGGCCAGATGGGTTGCACCTCAACAGGGCCGGAACCAATATTCTCGCAGAGAGGTTTGCTAGTGCTGTTGGGGAGGGTTTAAACTAATTTGGCAGGGGGCTAGGCACCAGGATGCAACATTAGAAAGGGGAAATAAAGTGCTCAAAGGATTGAGAGAGGCAGAGAGCACTAAAGTAAGAAATGGTAAGTTATTAGGTGGGGTCAAACTAAGAGAGAATACAGGATGGTCTAAGATGGGTTTACAGTGTATGTATGTGAACGCATGAAGCGTAGTAAACAAGGTAAGTGAGCTGCAGGTACAAATAGCCACATAGGAATATGATGTTGTGGCAATAACGGAGACCTGGCTCAAAAAAGGGCAGGATTGGGTATTAAATATTCCTGGTTATAAGGTGTTCAGGAAAGATAGGAGGTGGTGTGGCAGTATTGGTTAAGAAGAATGTTACAGTGATGGAGAGGGAGGATATCCTGGAGGGGTCAAGGACAGAATCTATATGGCTAGAGTTAAGAAATAATAGAGGTGCCATTAAACTACTAGGTGTATTCTGTAGACCACCAAATAGTGGGAAAGATATGGAGGAGCAAATTTGCAGAGAAATTACAGAGAGGTGCAAGAACTATAGAGTAGTAATAGTGGGCAACTTCAACTATCCTAATATAGACTGGGATCATAATAGTGCAAAGGGCAGAAAAGGGGAAGAATTTCTGAAGTGTGTTCAGGAGAACTTTCTTGATCAGTATGTTTCCGGCCCGACGAGGGAGGAGGCATTGCTGGATCTGGTTCTGGGGAATGAGGTAGGTCAAGTGGAGCAAGTGTCAGTAGGTGAACATTTAGGGAACAGTGATCATACTACCATAAGGTTTAGATTAGCTATGGTAAAGGACAGGGAGCAATCTAGAGTAAATATGTTTAACTGGGGGAAGGCCAATTTCAATGGGATGAGAATGGATCTGGCCCAGGTAAATTGGAATCAAAGATTGGCAGGCAAAACTGTAATGGCTGCCTTTAAAGAGGAAATAGTTCAGATACAGTTGAGGTACATTCCCACTAGGGGGAAAGGCGGGACAACTAAAGTCAGGGCTCCCTTGATGATGAAAGAGATAGAGAATATGATGAAGTAGAAAAAGAGCGCGTATGACAAATGTCAGGTTATATATAGAAAGGTCAGAGGAGAAGTGTAAAATAAAATAAGAGGGGCAAAGAGAGGGTATGAGAATAGAATGGCAGCCAACATAAAAGGTAATCCAAAAGTCTTCTAAAGGCATATAAATAGTAAAAGGGTCGTAAGAGGCGGGGTGGGGCCGAATAGGGACCAAAAAGGAGACAGAGGGTATGACGGAGGTACTAAATGAGTACTTTGCTTCTGTCTTCACCAAGGAAGAGGATGCTGCCATAGACATAGTAATGGAGGAGGTAGTGGGATAAAAATTGATAGTATAAAAATTGATTAAGAAGTGGTATTAGAAAGGCTGGCTGTACTTAAAGTAGATAGATCACCAAGAGCAGATGGGGTGCATCCTAGGATGCTGAGGGAATTGAGGGTGGAAATCGCGGAGGTACTGGCCATAATATTCCAATCCTCCATAGATACGGGGGTGGTGCCGGAGGACTGAGATTTGCAAATGTTACACCCTTGTTCAAAAAAGGGTGTAAAGATAAACCCAGCAACTACAGGACAGTCAGTTTAACCTCGATAATGGGGAAGCTTTTAGAAACAGTAATCAGGGACAAAATTAACAGTCACTTGGATAGGTGTGGATTAATTAAGGAAAGCCAGCACAGATTTGTTAAAGGCAAATCGTGTTTAACCAACTTGATTGAGTTTTTTGATGAGGTAACAGAGAGGGTTGATTAGGGTAATGCGGTTGACGTAGTGTACATGGATTTCCAAAAGGCATTCGACAAAGTGCCACATAATAGGCTTAGCAGCAAAGTTGAAGCCTATGGAATAAAAGGGACAGTGGCAGCATGGATATGAAATTGGCTAAGTGACAGGAAACAGAATGTAGTGGTGAACGGTTGTTTTTCGGACTGGAGGAAGGTATAGAGTGGTGTTACCCAGTGGTCGGTTCTAGGACCACTGCTTTTCTTGATATATATTAATGACTTGGGTGTGGGTGTACAGGCCACAATTTCAAAATTTGCAGATGACACAAAACTTGGAAGTATAGTGAACAGTGAGGAGGAGAGTGATAGTCTTCAGGAAGACATAGACAGGCTGGTAAAATGGGCAGACACATGGCAGATGAAATGTAACGTAGAAAAGTGTGAAGTGATACATTTTGGTAGAAAGAATGGGGAGAGGACATATAAACTAAATGGTACAATCCTGAAGGGGGTGCACGAACAGAGAGACCTGGGGGTATGTGTGCACAAATTGTTGACAGTGGCAGGGTAGGTTGAGAAAGCAGTTAAAAGGCTTACAGGATCCTGGGCTTCATAAATAGAGGTATAGAGTACAAAAGTGTGGACATTATGATGAACCTGTATAAAACACTGGTCGGGCCCCAACTGGACCACTGTATCCAATTCTGGACACCACACTTTAGGAAGGATGTGAAGGCTGAGAATGATTCCAGGAATGAGGGACTTCAGTTACGTCGACAGACTGGAGAAGCTGGGGTTGTTCTCCTTGGAGTGGAGAAGATTGAGAGGAGATTTGATAGAGGTGTTCAAAATCATGAGGGGCCTGGACAGAGTAGGTAGAGAGAAGCTGTTCGCATTGGCAGAAGGGTCAAAAACCAGAGGACACAGATTTAAGGTGATTGGCAAAAGAACCAAAGGCAACGTAAGAAAAAACTTTTTTACGCAGTGTGTGGTTAAGATCTGGAATGCACTTCCTGAAAGGGTGGTGGAAACAAACTCAATCTTATCTTTCAAAAGGGAGTTGGATAAGCATTTCAAGGAATTTGCAGGGCTACGGGAAAGGGCGGGGGAGTGGGACTAGCTGAGAATTGGCATGGGCTCGACGGGCCAAATGGCCTTCTTCATTGCTGTAACTATTCTATGATTCTATGATTGAATAGGGTTTTTTTGTTGGCATGGTGCCATTTGTAATGATTGCTGCTTTATATCTTGTTGCACAAAAAAATCTCCCCTTTAAATGACAGCGGCAGTCCTTTCAGAATTGCAATAGTTATTCTGCCCCATTCCCTATGATGAGCTCCTGTGAGGAGGCACAATCCAAGTTGGCAGCTAACTCTGCATATTTATTTACGACCCACCCTGGAAGATTCCGCAAGTTCAGCCTTTTCTACTTTGGGTGAGTGGAAAGCTCTCAGTGTACTGGTCCCATAACTTGAATGCTGAGAAAATCTACCCCTATATACCTTGAAAATGATGCCTCTATCCCTTCCATTGCAACCTCAATGGGATTGTAGAAGCAATAAACTTTTAAACTTATTCTTGGAAGCTGCCAAACACATCAACCAATTTTAGTAGACAGGTATCTCTAGCAGAGCATTCCACAAGGAGTACTTATCCATGTGCCATCTTTAGCTGCTTCATCAATGACCTTCCCTCCAACATAAGGTCAGAAATGGGGATGTTCGCTGATGACTGCACAGTGTTCAGTGCCATTCACAACTCCTCAGATAATGAAGCAATCCATGCCCGCATGCAACAAGAAACAACATCTGGACAACGTTCAGGCTTGGGCTGATAAGTGGCAGGTAACATTCACGCCACAGAAGTGCCAGGCAATGACTATCTCCAACAAGCGAAGAGTCTAACCACCGCCCCTTGACATTCAATGACATTACCATCACCAAATCCCCTACCATCAACATCCTGGGGTTCACCATTGACCAGAAACTTAACAGGACCAGCCACATAAATACTGTGGCAACAAGAGCAGGTCAGAGCTAGGTATTCTGCGACGAGTGTCTCACCTCCTGACTCCCCAAAGCCATTCCTACCATCTACAAGGCATCATGGGTGACTTTAATCTACATATAGATTGGGCTAACCAAATTAGTAACAATACTGTGGAGGAGGAATTCCTGGAGTGTTTATGGGATGGTTTCCTGGACCAATGTCGAGGAACCAACCAGAGATCAGGCCATCTTAGACTGGGTATTATGTAACGAGAAAGGATTAATTAGCAATCTTGTTGTACGAGGCCCCTTGGGTCGGAGCGATCATAATATGATCATATTCTTCATTAAGGTGGAGAATGAAGTAGTTGACTCAGAGACTAGGGTCCTAAATTTAAATAAAGGAAACTACGATAGTCTGAGGCGCGAGTTGGGTAGGATTGATTGGGGAATGTCACTCAAAGGGTTGACGGTGGATAGGCAATGGCAAACATTCAAAGACCGCATGGATGAACTACAGAATTTGTTCATCCCAGTTTGGCATAAAAATAAAACAAAAAAGGTGACTCAACCGTGGCTAACAAGGGAAATTAGGGATAGCATAAGATGCAAGGAGAGGACATATAAATTGGCCAGAAAAAGCAATAATGCTGAGGATTGGGAGCAGTTTAGGATTCAACAAAGGAGGACAAAGGGATTAATTAAGAAGGGGAAAACAGAATATGAGAGTGAGCTTGCAGGGAACATAAAAACTGACTGTAAAAGCTTTTATAGATATGTGAAGAGAAAAAGATTGGTGAAGTCAAGCGTAGGTCCCTTGCAGTCAGAATCAGGGGAATTTATAATGGGGAACAAAGAAATGGCAGACCAACTAAATACATATTTTGGTTCTGTCTTCATAAGGGAGGACACAAATAACCTCCCAGAGATGCCGGGGAACATAGGATCTGATGAAAGGGAGGAATTGAAAGAAATCAGTATTTGTAGGGAAATGGTGTTAGGGAAATTGATGGGATTGAAGGCCGATAAATCCCCAGGGCCTGATAATCTACATCCTAGGGTACTTAAGGAAGTGGCCCGAGAAATAGTAGATACATTGCTGATCATCTTCCAGCATTTATTGCCCATTCCTAATTGCCCTTGAGAAGGTGGCGGTGAGCCACCTTGAACCGCTGCAGTCCGTGTAGTGAAGGTACTCCCACAGTGCTGTTGGGTAGGGAGCTCCAGGATTTTGACTCAGCGACGATGAAGGATCGGCGATATACTTCTAAGTCAGGATGGTGTGTGACTTGGAGGGGAATTTGGAGGTGGTGGTGTTCCCATGCACCTGCTGCCCTTGTCCTTCTAGATGGAAGAGGTTGCGGGTTTGGGAGATACTGCTGAAGAAGCCTTGGCGAGTTGCTGCAGTGCATCTTGTAGATGGTACACACTGCAGCCACGGTGCGCCAATGGTGAAGGGAATGAATGTTTAAGGTGGCAGATGGGGTGCCAATCAATCAGGCTGCTTTGTCCTGGATGGTGTCGAGCTTCTTGAATATTGTTGGAGCTGCACTCATCCAGGCAAGTGGAGAGTATTCCATCACACTCCTTACTTACATAGAAATATCAAAGATAGGAGCAGGAGTAGGCCATTCGGCCCCTCGAGCCTGCTCCGCCATTCAATGCGATCATGGCTGATCATCCAAATTCAGTACCCGGTCCCTGCTTTCTCCCCATACCGCTTGATCCCTTTAGCCTTAAGAAATATATCCAACTACTTTTTGAATATATTTAATGAACTGGCCTCCACCGCCTTCTGTGGTAGAGAGTTCCACAGGTTCACCACTCTCTGGGTGAAGAAATTCCTCCTTATTTCTGTCCTAAATGGCCTACCCTTTATCCTTAGACTGTGTCTCCTGGTTCTGGACTCCCCGACCATCGGGAACATCCTCCCTGCATCTAGTCTGTCCAGTCCTGTTAGAATTTTATAAGTTTCAATGAGATAATCTCTCATTCTTCTAAACTCCAGCGAGTACAAGCCCAATCGACCCAATCTCTCCTCATACATCATTCCTGCCATCCCAGGTATCACCCTGGTGAATCTTCGCTGAACTCCTTCCATGGCAAGAACATCCTTCCTCAGATAAGGCGACCGAAACTGCACACAATACTCAAGATGTGGTCTCACCAAGGCCCTGTACAACTGCAGCAAGACATCCTTGTTCCTGTACTCAAACCCTCTCGCTACTTCTTAACCGCCTGCTTCACCTGCATGCTTACCTTCAGCGACTGGTGCACAAGGACACCCAGGTCTCATTGCACTTCCCCTACTCCCAATCTATTGCCATTCAAATAATAATCTGCCTTCCTGTTTTTGCCACAAAGTGGATAACCTCACATTTATCCACATTATAGTGCATTTGCCATGTTTCTGCCCAATCACCCAACCTGTCCAAATCGTACTGGAGTTTCACAACATCCACCTCACAGCATACCCTCCCACCCAGCTTTGTGTCATCTGCAAATTTGGAGATACTACATCCAATTCCCTCGTCCAGATCATTAATATATATTGTGAACAGCTGGGGTCCTAGGACCGATCCTTGCGGTACCCTACTAGTCACTGCCTGCCACTCGGAAAACGACCCGTTTATTCCAACTCTTTGCTTTCTATCTGCCAACCAGTTCTCTATCCAAGTCAATACCTTGCCCCAATCCCATGTGCCTCAATTTTACAAGCTAATCTCTTATGTGGGACCTTATCGAAAGCCTTCTGAAAGTCCAAATACACCACATCCACCGGTTCTCCCTTATCCACTCCACCAGTCACATCCTCAAAAAATTCCAGTAGATTTGTCAAGCACGATTTACCTTTCGTAAATCCATGTTGACTTTGTCCGATCCTGTCACTGATTTCCAAGTGCTCTGCTATTACATCTTTTATAATGGACTCTAGCATTTTCCCCACTACCGATGTCAGGCTTACCGGTCTATAATTCCCCGCTTTTTCTCTACCACCTTTTTTGAATAGTGGGGTAACATTAGCTACCCTCCAATCCATGGGTACTGTCCCAGAGTCTATCGAGTTCTGGAAGATGACCAGCAATGCATCTGCTATCTCCAGGGCCACTTCCTTAAGTATCCTAGGATGTAGATTATCAGGCCCTGGGGATTTATCAGCCTTCAATCCCGTCAACTTCCCAACACCATTTCCCTACAAACACTGATTTCTTTCAGTTCCTCCCCCTCATTAGTCAAATGGATTCTGTGCCATAAATTTCTATGATTCTATGGTGCAAATTAATAATTTTCTGTGAGTTAATAAGAAAAGGAACTTTATAATAACATTTTTGAATACCCTTGGTGTACTACAAAGCTTTTCTTTTCCACCTGGACCTGTGTAGGGGCAGATGCAGCCATCGGAAGAGGAGGCAGCATGTCGGATACTAACTAAGGGGGGAGCAATGGGTGGGAAGTGGGAGCGCTTTGAGTGGACTTCCCATTCTATGTCCCCTTTCGCAATCATCCCTCTCCTGCACCAGTGGGACATCACTCCTACTTCTCAAATTGAAATTCAAGCTCCTGCCCCTCCCAAGCTGATAATTACCTTTTATGTATCTTGGTATTATAATTTTTTGCCTTTGATCTTGCAATTCAGTAATATAACGAGGGCCTCTACACTGTATCCCATTCCCACAGGAACATTTTTTTTCAGCTGCAAGAACACTTTGCATATGATACTTAACTAGTTTAACAGTTGTCACAACTTCCAGATATTTATTCCATACACATTATTCAGAATTCGACCAGAGCAATATGAAAGCATAGAACAAGGCCTATTTGGCCCACTAAACCCATTCTTTTTACAGACCTTATACAATATGCTTTATCAAAGACTCTACCCAACCAACTTTGGAAAAGTTCTATTTACGATGCCAAAGGTAAATCAAGCAAAATTCTAAAATACACTCGTAACATTACATCCTATATTTACCATGGAAAGGATTGTGTCAGCTTCCCTCAGCTGGTATCACTCTCGCCTCTGAGTCAGAAGGTTGTGAGTTTAAGTTCCTCTACAGCCTTAAGCACATAATCTATGCTGGCACTTCAATGTGAGGGAGAACTGGATATGGTTTCACTTGCGTTTTTGAAAAAAAAATGCAAAGTAGTTTTCTTTCATAGGCTAAGCACCCTTGACTCCAGCTGAACAACCTTGGAATCTCTGTTGCTTCTGCCAATGCCCTTAGTGAGCCAATCGAAGGTACTGAAGTGTAACCAAATGGAAACCTGCCAAGATTGCCTCGCTCCTATTGGTAGGAACCTTCCCTTGTGTTGATACTGTATCTGATGACCTAGCCAAGTGCAGCAACTTGCCATCCGGGGGAAGCTTGAGTATGAATTTCAGCCAAGATACCTATTCAACCTGTGACATTTCCCCCTTAAGTGCCTACCTCATTTCACTTTGGCATGTTATCCTATAAGCAGATAAAAGGCAGTCTCAGCATAAAAGTAAACATATGTTGACCACTCCATCCTTCTCCAACACCTCTCCACCGTTGTCCAGCTGGGTGGTTCTGCACTCGCCTGGTTCCATTTTTATCTATTTAATCGTAACCAGAGAATAAACTGCAATGGCTTCTCTTCCTGCTCCCGTATTTACCTCTGGTGTCCCCCAAGGATTTATCCTTGACCCCCCTCCTATTTCTCATCTACATGTTACCCCTTGGCAACATCATCCGAAAACACAGCGTCAGTTTCCACATGTACGCTGACGACACCCAGCTCTACCTCACTACTTCTTCTTCTTCTCTCGACTCCTCCATGGTATCTAAACTGTCAGACTGCTTGTCCGACATACAGTTCTGGATGAGCAAGAATTTTCTCCAATTAAATATTGGGAAAACCAAAGCCATTGTTTTCGGTCCCCGCCACAAACTCCATTCCCTAGCCACTGACTCCATCCCTCTCCCTAACATCTGTCTGAGGCTGAACCACACTGTCCGCAACCTTGGTGTCATAATTGACCCTGAAGTGAGCTTCCGACCACATATCCGCAGCATAACAAAGACCGCCTACTTCCACCTCCGTAACATCGCCCGTCTCCGTCCTTGCCTCAGCTCATCCACTGCTGAAACCCTCATCCATGCCTTTGTTACCTCTAGACTTGACTATTCCAATGCACTCCTGGCTGGCCTCCCACATTCCACCCTACGTAAACTTGAGATGATCCAAAACTCGGCTGCTTGTGTCCTAACTCGCACCAAGTCCCGTTCGCCCATCAGCCCTGTGCTCACTGACCTACATTGGCTCCCGGTTAAGCAATGCCTCAATTTCAAAATTCTCATCCTTGTTTTCAAATCCCTCTATGGCCTCGCCCCTCCCTATCTCAAATCTCCTTCAGCCCCACAACCTCCTCCAAGATATCTGCGCTCCTCTAATTCTGCCCTCTTGAGGATCCCTGATTATAATCGCTCAACCTTTGATGGCCGTGCCTTTTGTTGCCTAGGCCCTAAGCTCTAGAATTCCCTGCCTAAACCTGTCCACCTCGCTACCTCTCTTTCCTCCTTTAAGATGCTCCTTAAAACCTACCTCTTTGACCAAGCCTTTGGTCATCTGCCCTAATTTCACATTATGTGGATTGGTGTCAATTTTTTTGTCTTTTAATACTCCTGTGCAGTGCCTTGGGATGTTTTACTACGTTAAAGGCGCTTTATAAATACAAGTTGTTGTTGTTGTAACTCTACATTGTGGCTTCAGGATTACTGACACTGAATCTGCTACAGAAGATATTCAGGAAGAGAATGGAGATCTAAACTGCAGGATGAATTAATTGCCTCAAGGTGAGAGTTCTTCAACTTACTAAGGTACGAGTTTTACGTCCTTATCATCCATGAAAACACTTAATTGGAGGATCGAGAGAGCTACATAGCCAACAGTTGTGGTTATCCTGCAGACATCAAGATCACTATATTCTGGCCTTCAGACATCAAGACCTTCAAAGCATCCTACATGCTCTCATCCCACGTACTCCCCGCGTGGGAGACTTCTACTGCCTCCCAAAGATACACAAAGCCAACACACCTGGACGTCCTATCGCACTGAAAGACGCCCTTGTAAGAACGGGATATGACGCTCGACTCGTCGATCGACAGTTCCGACGGGCCACAGCGAAAAATCGCATAGACCTCCTCAGAAGACAAACACGGGACACAACCAACAGAGTACCCTTCGTCGTCCAGTACTTCCCCGGAGCGGAGAAACTACGCCATGTTCTTCGCAGCCTTCAACATGTCATCGATGACGACGAACACCTCGCTAAGGCCATCCCCACGCCTCCACTACTCGCTTTCAAACAGCCGCCTAACCTCAAACAGACCATCGTTCGCAGCAAATTACCCAGCTTTCAGGAGAACAGCGACCACGACACCACACAACCCTGCCACAGCAACCTCTGCAAGACATGCCAGATCATCAACACAGATACCATCATCACACGTGAGGACACCACCCACCAGGTACACGGTACATACTCATGTGACTCGGCCAACGTTGTCTACCTCATACGTTGCAGGAAAGGATGCCCCGGAGCATGGTACATCGGCGAGACCATGCAGACACTGCGACAACGGATGAACGGACACCGCGCAACAATCACCAGGCAGGAGTGTTCCCTCCCAGTCGGGGAACACTTCAGCAGTCAAGGACATTCAGCCTCCGATCTTCGGGTAAGCATTCTCCAAGGTGGCCTTCGAGACACACAACGTAAAATCGTCGAGCAGAAACTGATAGCCAAGTTCCGCACTCATGAGGACGGCCTCAACCGAGATCTTGGGTTCATGTCACGCTACATGTAACCCCACCTGATGCAGGGTCATCCAGACTCGAGTCGACATTGGCTTGTTCTCTCTACACAGATGCGGCCGGACCTGCTGTGATTTCCAGCCAAAAAAATGTTTTTTGTCTGTTTTTTTGTTTTTCATACAGACCCCAGCATCTGCAATATTTGACCCCTTGTGACCCCACCTCATTGTTCTTTGATGTAATGTTTCCCTGACTGACCTGTTTGGACACCATTCACACCTTTGACTGCTGTGATTATCTCTCTGCCGAGGTGTGATAAATGGCAGTTGGAAAGGTTACCTGTAAACATCTGACATGATTCTCTGACTATATAAGCTGTGTCTTTATGCATTTCTCCACTTCACCTGAAGAAGGAGCAGCGCTCCGAAAGCTTGTGATTTCAAATAAAGCTGTTGGACTATAACCTGGTGTTGTGTGACTTCTTACATTTGTCCACCCCAGTCCAACTCCGGCATCTCCACACCACCACTATATTCTGTGCCACTGAAACTTTTCAAGCCCCGATGACATCACGAACATTAATCAGGCTGTTATTTCGGAGTTGGTTAATCAGCCAGCATCTCCTTGGGAATGGACAATAGTTCAGTTACTCTTTTCATATCATCTCATAGAACAGTACAGCACAGAAGGAGGCCATTCAGCACATCGGGTCAGTGCCGGCTCTTTGAAGAGCAATCCAGTTAGTCCCACTCCCCTGCTCTTTCCCCATATCCCTGCAATTTTTTTCTCCTTCAAGTATTTATCCAATTCCCTTTTGAAGGCTACTGTTGAATCTGTATCCACCGCCCTATCAGGTATTGCATTCCAAATCCTAACCACTTGTTGCGTAAAAGTTTTTCCTTATGTCGCCTCTGGTTCTTTTGCCAATCACCTTAAATCTGTGCCCTCTGGTTATTGACCCTTCAGCCAATGGAAACAGTTTCTCTTTATTTACTCTATCTAAACCCTTCATGATTTTAAACACTTCTATCAAATCCCCTCTTAATCTTCTCTGCTCTAAGGAGACCAAACCCAGCTTCTCCAGTCTATCCACATAATTGTAATCCCTCATCCCAGGAACCATTCTAGTAAATCTTTTCTATACCCTCTCAAAAGCCTTCACATCCTTTCTAAAGTGTGGTGCCCAGAATTGGATACAATACTCCAACTGGGGCTGAACTAGTATTTTATATAGCTTCAGCATAACTTCCTGGCTTTTGTACTCTATGCCTCTATTTATAAAGCCCAGGGTCCCATATGCTTTATTAACTGCTTTGTTAACCTGTTCTGCCACCTTCAAAGATTTATGCAGAAGCACCCCCAGGTCTCTCTCGTCTTGCTCTCCCTTTAAAATTGCACCATTTAGCTTGTATTGTATCTCCTCATTCTTCCTCCTAAAATGTATTGCCTCACACTTTTCTGTGTTGAATTTCATCTGCCATATGTCCATAAGAACATAATAAATAGGAGCAGGAGTAGGCAATTCGTCCCTTCGAGCCTGCTAACTCGGCCCCCGAACCCCTGATTCCCAGGCCGAGTTAAGATGGGCCCTGTGATTTCAAGTGTTCTAAACCTTTTCTGTCCAGTGTGCAGGAAATATGCAGAAGAAAGAACTCCCTCTGAGGAAGTTATTCAGCACATTATGGGGAGTAATTTTAAGCTAACCACCCATGTTTTGGGATAATGAAATGAGCCCATTTTGCCTGACTTATACACTTGAAAATATGGACACATTTCAAAAGTAGACATCAAAATGTTTTTATATACACACCACTTGTTAGAGAATTAATTAAGAAAGGGAAATAAAAAGCAAAAAATACTTGACAGATTGTTTGTTAGCTGTAAAAATCAGAAAATACTATACAGTACATAAAAACATATGAACCATAAGAAACCATAATTTCTCAGAAAAAGAAAATGAAATATCAGTAAAAAGCACAATCATCCTAAAGCAGAGAAAAATATTGAATAATTATTATTCCCATCAGCTAATAATGAAAAAGAAAGGCAGCTAATTATCAACCTCCATCCCACCCTAGAGAAATCACAAAGACAAACTATGCATTCATGTGGTCTCCTCCGCCAGTCATAGGGATCCTCATCTTCTCCATTTCTCTTAACGCCAAACAAAAAATGTCCTTGGACATTTTTAACAGGTTAATTAATTACCACAGTTTCTGTAAGAAATAGTATTTGTAAAACATGATTATTACTGTAGTGGCGCTTCTTAGTTTCCAAACAGGCAGCCACTGAGCTGTGGGGCTTTTAACAACGAGTAGACGCGTGTCGAAATAAAACGTTCCCAAACGTAGCTTTGTCTTTTAAACTGTTTACTATAACACTTAACAAACGGAATTACAAAGCAAACACGTATAAACGAACACGGTCAAAAACTGTATTGCTCCAAACCTCACAACTTCTGCCTCCTTCAGCCACGTGCAGTTTAAACTGTAAAATGGCTGCACACCATGTGTGGCTTAGGGACTGTACCATTGTGGCAAGAATGAAGGGGGTGTCTCGGACTATACTACTGGAGCAAGAAAATAGGGGGTTTCTTAGTACAATAAGTCGGTCAGGTAAATTAACTATTATGCCATTTAACCACTATTTTAAAGTATTTTCTTAAGCTTTCATGGCTCTTACAATTACAGTTGACCATAAGGCTTCTTTAAGGGCAGTGATTAGTAATGCTTGCATAATATCTCCAAATGCACATCCATTAAGCGACCCACATAATATGTCACATTCTAATATTCGTCAAGAGTCCATAACTTATGGAGATAAGGAGACATTCTCTACCGAACTCTTTGTGGAATAAGCAACTCCCAAAATGTGTTCCTTTCCCTACCCCATGCTTGAACAGCCTGGCATGGGTATAAGACGTTGCTTGTAAAGAAAAAAAAATGTACTGAAGAATTAGCATCATTCAATCTCCTTCTATGTCCCATCAAGTATTTGAAGGATAAAGATGGTAGATGGCAGAAGTAAAGAACTATCAGTGTCAGATTCTCATGAAATTATCATGATTCATAATATTTAACTAATTCCCCATCAGTCAAGAGATTTAATAATGAAGAAATCACTAGGTGACACGAGTTTGGAATACCAAGACACAGCACTGTATTGGAAGATGCAGGTCTGAAAACTCATCTTGTGTCTTTTGTGCCTCCAAGTGACTATCCCAGAGCAGCACTGGCACAGACTGAGAAGCAATTCACTCACCCACCCACTAAAGGAGGTGCACGGCTTAGAAAGGAAATAACAAGTGATTGCATGCCCTCAGAAAAACAAAAGGGAGAAATCATCAAATGATGGCCAAGTGAAATACAGATTGCTTCTTTGTAAATAATTCTGCAATGGGAACATAAGCTGTCCTTACTTCTCTAAAAGCGCATGTGATTTTTCCCCCACAGAGCACCAGACACAGACTGAAGACTTGGATGAATGATCGGTCCAAAGCTATTGAATATGAATATGATATAATGAACATCATTATACTCAATCTGCGACTAAGAAGTCATTTGGCTTTTGGAAGATGAATTAAAGATGCTTTAACCAAAGAGTATATTAGAATGCAACTCAGACAAAGTTAACTGGATGTTTGCAGTGTCTAGTATTTTTCATAACACTGAGAATAATCCTTGCAGAAAATAACCAATGAAGACAATTTTTAGTAAATCAACTATGCATCACCTCTACAATTAAATAATTCCTGATTTACCAGTAATAGTTTTGATGAAACTGTTTTATAGTGCATTTTTGTGGCCCTTCTTTCCCAAAATTTACAAAACACTTTGGGAGAGAAATTGGCCTGTTTTTTGGGTGAAAATTAAGGTTGGAGAGATTAATTTCAAGTTGCAACCTCTCACACCCAAGCTCCCCTGGAAGTGTGCCGGCTGCCAAACTGGAAGCTGCCGACTTCCAAGTGTACAGGGTGCCCGCCTGAAAGCGGGCACGCACGTCCATCCCGTTGTCCTGGGTCTTTGGTGGCCTAACAAACGGTCCCTAAAGGGACCACAGGAGGCCGCCGACAAAATCACAAGTAAATATTTCAATTTCATTTCTGTGAAGCCAGATGGAGCCTGGGCCGGCCCGCTCTGGTTCATCTCCCTCCCACCAAGGACCTACCTGCGGGTCAGGTCATTGTCTGAGCTGGCCGAAAAAAGAGCCCATCTATTACTTTTAAATAAAAGATTATACATTTAAAATTAAAACCTAACTGCATAGAACAGTGTTGCAGGGTAAATAAAACTTGCATTATCACCTATGGCAGAGTGAATTCTTTCAATAATATATTGCCATATTTGTAATCTTCTTTGACTATTGGGGGGGTGGGGGAAAGAGTGTCTCTCCCTGGAAAATGCCCTTTATGTGGTTCATTCCGAAGCACGTCAGCACTCACAGCTCTTTGTTTTTAAACTTTTTTTTTGCAGTTTCCATACAGCCATTTTCACTACAAATTGCACACTCTGCAACTGGACTAACGAACTTTGACATTTATTCTGTTTGAGTGGTTCATTAACTGCTTGAGCAGTGTTAAAAGCATCATTATTGTAGGTGCACTATGATTGGCTTCTATTTTTCATTGCATTACAAAATCACATTTTCAGAAAGTGCACGTTTCAAAACTGCGCATTCCTGTAATTGCATCAACGGTTCACTCATTCAGGCAATAACCATCATTTCCCCCCCCACTTTTAGGACTGTTGGGCTCATTTAGTTTAAGGTCACACCCAAAATTTAATGAGGCAACCTCAGGCAAACAGATGGTTCCAAATAGGGATAAGCATCAAAGTAGCCCAGAGAACCAAATGCATCTGAATTTGCCCAATTCAATCAATTCAGTTCTAATTTGACACTAAGCTGAATGCAAAACAAGGCAACAAATTAGACAATTGGGAATTAATCACTCAACAGATGCTAGAGTTTTTTCCTTCAAGTTAAGACGATGTAACTGCTCATTGACCAATCTCAGTGCATGTGGGGTTGAGATGTTTTGCTTACCAGATCTTCAGCTCAGGCTGGGGTAAATCCCAAATGGTTTTTTTTCAATTATCTCTATTCCCAAATTGTAAACACAGTCTAAGAATGTGGAATGCTTTTTTAAAAAAAAGTCAGATCTTTTCTATTCAAGCAGAATGAATTTAAAATATATGGTAGCATTTTGTAATAACCACAAATAAGTTACAAATTATAAAGTTAAAACACGTTTCAAACTTTAATAGATATTAAAATAAATAGTCTAATTAATAGTCACATGCTTTTTACATTCTAATAAGTGACAGATGTTTTGTTAAAATCATAATGTT
The DNA here is from genome assembly GCF_052327205.1 of Somniosus microcephalus. NCBI lineage: Eukaryota > Metazoa > Chordata > Chondrichthyes > Squaliformes > Somniosidae > Somniosus > Somniosus microcephalus. The sequence goes on from NC_140997.1 coordinate 170,696,328, forward strand.
CAAAATCCTGAACATATACCTTCATTTATATTCTCCCCAGGCAAACTTATATTTCACCCTTCGCATTATTCACATTACTGAACAGTCAAGGCTATTGCGTTGTTTAATCAAATCATTACATCATACAATAGAACAAGCCATTAAAAAGGGGCCAACATAATTTTAACAACACAACTGAAGTTATATATCAAACAGTAATATATATTATTTTGTGATTTGAATGCAATTAATTTCCCTAATCCAAAATTATATGCAAGTAGCATTCTTACGATCCCACTAGGACTGCCATTTTTTATTAGGAGTTAGGTGCATTTTCTGCCTAGCAGGGGATAGCACCATTTCCAAAGCAACGTATAACACAGCAGCAGGTGAGTCAGGCTTTCTATTTTGTTTCTTACTACTGCTGACATGCATAAGGGAAGCAGAGGGCAAATTCAATTTGGGATCAATTCCCCCAATTATTTATGCATAATAATGTTAAATAAAAATATACCTTGTTTTAAAGCTTTATTCAAACTCATGTTTGATTTTAATAGGGCTGTACACTATTGGGGACACTCAGATTTTTAAACTTTGTGTACTATAGATTATATATGTTAAGACTGTAAGAATTAAAGCATTTAAAATAGCAATGAAGCATTTAGGGTATAATTTTTGAAAAAAGGTGCCAATTAGTCTAATTATCAATGGAAATGAGCCAGGTATTCGGTAGGCCATTAAGTAGGGTGTAGAGACAAATCTGAAATCTTGCATTCCATAATGGTGATGGAGAAGCCAATTGTGATCAATTGTTGGTGACCTTTTAATGACCAAAAACTGTTAATTGATTTACTTCTCTCTGCTCCATAACTATAGTGATGGAAGTAGAGTGAACTATTGTAATGGGTGTCCTGGTAGAGTTTGATTGATAATCTATGGCACAAGTTGCTGGAAGATACCAGAATATAACTGCAAATGGAATTTCAAGCTTATCCCAACTTTCCATATCTGTGACTACAGCCAGAACATTGTGAGCTTGGCGGTGAGGAAGAGGACGACAGGACATGATCTGAGCTGACAACTACAGGAAATAGTAGCGAGGAGGCGAGGGGGAAAAAAAGTGTACAATTTTTCAGTTCAGTTGTAAAGCGACCTAAAGCCACTTGCAATGTACTTTAGACTTTTGTTTTCACTTCTGATAGTTCGACTATAGCGTTACTGAAGTGTGTAAACTGTACAAATCATTTAGTGAATTTGACCATTCATGTGGAGAACAGACCATTTAATTTCTGTTTCCCAAAGCAATTAGTTATTAATTTGGACCAAAGCTTTGTTCAGCAGTTTACGAGGAGACAGCACACATTACACAATGCCACAGGAAACTTTACTCATCAATTATAGTTTTTTTTAAATATTCGTTCATGGGATGTGGGCGTCACTGCAAGGCCAGCATTTATTGCCCATCCCCAGTTGCCCTTGAGAAGGTGGTGGTGAGCTGCCTTCTTGAACTGTTGCAGTCCGTGTGGTGAATGTACTCCCACAGTGCTGTTAGGTAGGGAGTTCCAGGATTTTCACCCAGCAATGATGAAGGATCGGCGATCTACTTCCAAGTCAGGATGGTGTGTGACTTGGAGGGGAACTTGGAGTTGGTGGTGTTCCCATGCGCCTGCTGCCCTTGTCCTTTTAGGTGGAAGAGGTCGCGGGTTTGGGAGGTGCTGCCAAAGAAGCCTTGGTGAGTTGCTGCAGTGCATCTTGTAGATGGTACACACTGCAGCCACGGTACGCCGGTGGTGGTGGGAGTGAATGTTTCAGGTGGTGGATGGGGTGCCAATCAAGCGGGCTGCTTTGTCTTGGATGGTGTCGAGCTTCTTGAGTGTTGTTGGAGCTGCACTCATCCAGGCAAGTGGAGAGTATTCCATCACACTCCTGACTTGTGCCTTGTAGATGGTGGAAAGCCACAGAATACATAGCCTCTGACCTGCTCTTGTTGCTACAGTATTTATGTGGCTGGTCCAGTTAAGTTTCTGGTCAATGGTGACCCCCAGGATGTTGATGGCAGAAGATTTGGCGATGGTAATGCCGTTGAATGTCAAGGGGCGGTGGTTAGACGCTGGCCTGTTGGAGATAGTCATTGCCTGGCACTTGTGTGGCACAAATGTTACCTGCTACTTATCAGCCCAAGCCTGAATGTCGTCCAGGTCTTGCTGCATGCGGGCATGGATTGCTTCATTATCTGAGGAGTTGCGACTGGCACTGAACACTGTGCAGTCAACAGCAAACAACCCCACTTCTAACCTTATGATGGAGGGACGGTCATTGATGAAGCAGCTGAAGATGGTTGAGCCTAGGACATTGCCCTGAGGAACTCCTACAGCGATGTCCTGGGGCTGTGATGATTGACCTCCAACAACCACAACCATCTTCCTTTGTGCTAAGTATGACTCCAGCCAGTGGAGAGTTTTCCCCCCAATTCCCATTGACTTCAGTTTTACTAGGGCTCCTTCACCATCTGTCGCAGGGCCAGACTGGCCGCTATATCCTTCAGGACTTGGCCAGCTGGGTCAGTAGTGGTGCTACCGAGCCACTCTTGGTGATGGACATTGAAGTCCCCCACTCAGAGTACATTCTGTGCCCTTGCTACTCTCAGTGCTTCTTCCAAGTGGTGTTCAACATGGAGGAGTACTGATTTATCAGCTGAGGGAGGGTGGTAGGTGGTAATCAGCAGGAGATTTCCTTGCCCATGCTTGATCTGAAACCATGAGACTTCATGGGGTCTGGAGTCTATGTTGAGGACTCCCAGGGCCACTCCTTCCTGACTGTATACAACTGTGCCACCACCCCTGGTGGGTCTGTCCTGCCAGTGGGACAGGACATACCCAGGGATGGTGATGGAGGAGTTTGGGACATTGGCTGAAAGGTATGATTCTGTGAGAATGTCAGGCTGTTGCTTGACTAGTCTGTGGGACAGCTCCCCAATTTTGGCACAATTCCCCAGATGTTGGTAAGAAGGACTTTGCAGGGTCGACTGTGCTGGGCGTGCCATTGCCATATCCGTAGCCGGTGCCAGGTGGTCCACCTGGTTTTATTCTTATTGTTTTTTTTCACAGCGGCTTTTTACAACTGAGTGGCTTGCTAGGCCATTTCAGTGGGCAGTTAAGAGTCAACCACATTGCTGTGGGGGTCTGGAGTCACATATAGGCCAGACCAGGTAAGGATGGCAGATTGCCTTCCCTAAAGGACATTAGTGATGGGTTTTTACAACAATCCAATAGTTTCATGGTCACCATTACTGATAGTAGCTTTTTATTCCAGATTTATCTAATTAACTGAATTTAAATTCCCCAGCTGCCAATGCTGGTGGAATTTGAACTCTTGGGGGTGCTTTTGCCAATGGGGGCACGTTGGAGGCAGGACTGCTGCTTGTTGGGTTTTAGTCCTGCCTCCATCGACTTGTGGCCAACCCACGCTATTTTCCCATGATTGACCTTGTTAAACCCACCCAGCGGGCTTAGCAGGTCAATTAAGGGGAAGCCGGTTACAGAGAATGTCGGCGTATGACGTTTCATCTGTCAAAAATTTTTGACGGATGAATTGTCATTGTTTGACAGCTTTGAGAAGCTGTCAAACACTGACATTCTCTGTTGTTTGGTGAGTTCTTGTACTCAAGGCTCATCAAATCTATTTTGTGAGCAGAATGCAGATGACTGTTGCATCGGAAAATGCAGCAGCCATTCTGTCATCTCTGCCATTGAGATGCCAGAGCCTCCAGATCGCCAACGATTGAAGCTTGCAGGAAGAAACAAAGGTAAGGAAACTTTTTCTATCACTTTTCACTCATCTTACATACTTACCTCTCCACACTTGCACCCGTCACTCACCTCCACAGCGCACTTTTGGACCCCTCCGACCCCCGCAGGCCCGCTGCTCACCTCGCTGACCCTGGCGAGGTTTCCCCGATGGTCGGGAAGCCCGCACCTCTGCTGGAAAAATGGGGATAATCCTCTTAACTGCCTGTTAACTGCCTGTAATCCCCTTCCCGCCTCCAGGAGACGGGACCTGGCGCGGGTCAGGTACCCGCCTCCTGGAAAGATGGCACGGAGGCGGGTTGGGGCGGGATGGGTACCCACCCGCAGATTCTGCCATTTTCCCGGCAGTCCCGCCTCCAAACCCGCCTTCCCAGGGCTGGCAAAATCGCCACCCACGTCTCCGGATCATTAGTTCAGGCCTCTGGATTACTAGTCCAGTAACATAACCACTATGCTACTGTTATAGTGAGAAATTTAAATTAGCAGCACAGGATGAGTCACTCATTTTATAAACCTGAACACTGGGTAAACCCAAGATTCATGATGACATTAAATTCATGGCAATTTGGTTAATTTATTTTATCATATTTAGCCTATGTATATTCTCAAGGAAATAAAGAAATGATTCAATATGAAAATATAGGTAAACAGGAGATTCAAACCCATCAGCAGCAAATACATAGAAAGATAATTTTAAAACTAGTACATTGGCTTAATACAGTTGCATAAAAATCATTAATTTAGATGGCCTTACAATTGGTGACAGGATTGACTCTAGGTTACAATGACAACTGAGGGACTATTCAGTCTGTGGGTGATTTTCTGACTGTTACTTGAATGCCTTATTGAATATAGTCCGTATATAAACCTCGCTCCCTTACATATATTCCTAAATCTAAAACTGAAGTCTGATTTAGTTGGAGAGTAAACATATTTTTAAAGTAGGCTTTAAAACACAAAGTTGAAAAATGGCATATTGTCTTTAAAAATTGTTGTACTGGAAAGCGAATACTGCTACCCGAACCTTATTCAGAACATGTTGTTAAACTACACAATTACTTTAACTTAGAATTTGTACTATAGCTGAAAAATGTTGTTAACTCAAATATTCTCATCTTACCTTTAATCAAAAGCACCATCGAATACTAATAAAATCTATGCAAAATTATTTAAGTGGATTTTAGTGCTCAGCTCAGCAGCTTGTTGTACCATCATACTGTGCACATGGAGACAAACCAATATTTTATCATTTATTTCTCTAAACAGAATCAAGATAGGTTTAAAAATGCACCAATATATTAATTTTTAATGCTTTGTTCAACTTTTCAAAGAAATCCATTACTGACATCTGACGGCTACACTTTAAATGAAGAAATCAGGAATTTGATTTTTTTTTAAATAATGCAAGAAATGCAGAGAAGGATTTGGAAAGAATGAGGTTATTTCTGTCATAAAATATCACCTTGGTCCAGTTTATATCTGAATCCATTAAGAGCATATATTGGACTGTTATTAAAGCTAATAGTGCCATTTTGAGGGGAGGTCTGCCATTATAGGTATTTCAATGGCTGAGCTTTTAAGCAGCCTTTCATTATTTTCGAAGTACTCTCTCTGAGGTGGTTTTAGGAAAGGGCTGTGTACTAGTACAGTTAAAGCAATTTCTTAGAAATAATACCTCAATGGATTAGTCGTTTCACTGTGAGTGAACATCCACTGAGTAAGGTATGATTTGTTGCATTTTCTTTTTGTTGCAAAGAAGGATTATACAATATTTTTATTCAGTATAATTCTTTCAGATATAGTCTGAATTTAATGTATCTGCAAATGTTGTATTTTATTGAAATAATCTATATTTCTAATGAAAAAGAATGGATACATTTATTACACTGTTGTACAAGGACATCTTTCTTAATAGCTTTCACAACATTCTATTATTCTTGTCTTAAGATGGAATGCTTTAACCTTTTTAATAGTTGTTTATTAACTCACACACCTGTGACTCAACCTAATTTCATTATCTCAACCGTAATCAAATAAAGAAGGGAGAAGTAAACAAACATAAAAACCTAATACAGAAAAAAATGACTCTCTTCAGATAGAAAACATAGTGTAAGAAAATTTATTAGCAGTAAGGAAATTACCTGATTATGGTTAATGAAACTATCATTAGGAATATTACAAAAGTGTCAGTATTGAAGCACTGGGATAGAAATGTCACATTCGTGTCATTTCCCTGGGATTGATGGATGGTATACTTGATTTTTTTTTAAATGATTCAAAACAAAATCTGCTCACTATGAAGCAGGTGCAATAACGAAAGAGTTGGCAATTAAGGACAGAGATCACTAAAAGCTATGACCTTTTCAGTAATTTTCCTCCAGACAATTACAATTCTGTCAACACATGTTCCCGTTAAGTTTGCCAACAGTTTTAAACTTGAAGAGGTTAAAAAAGAGCCTTCATAGCTGGGAGAGTTTGTATTGCAGCAGATTCTGGCCTAGAGATTGCATCACACTCGAATTGGGGTGTGAAGCTGGTGCAGCGCAAGCTACACACACCTAACAAGGCCAGCAGTGGGACCACAATAAATTGGAGCGCCAGCCTCATTAGTATAGTATCTGTGGGTGCCAGTCGCAGCCCTATAGGCAGCTCGCTGGTCACAGGCGGGGGGTGGGGAGCAAGATCGGCCACATCAGATGCCAGCCAAGGGCCTCAGGATATGCTGGTGGCGGGGGAAGCAATGGGCGATGGGGAAAGAGAGCGGTGGCGGCAGTGGCCCGCAGTTTTATCATTGTGGTGGAAGAAGCATTCCTGGCTCCACAATAAAGTAAGTAAAAAACATTGAACTTACCTTTTGGGTGGCAACTTCAGTCGGTCCATTTAAGGACCACCGGCTCGGCTGCTGAGTGCCTGAAGAAACTGACCGTAGCATGCACCGGGGCCATTGTTCAGACATTCCAGGCTTATGTGAGCAGGCGGTTTCAATGTTGGTAGCAAAATACACAATAAACAGTGGCATGAATTACATATACAACAACATTTGCATTTATATAGCATCATTAAATGTGGAAAAATGTTCCATGGCACTAAACAGGGCCAAAGAAGGAGTTATCAGGAGGGGTGACTAAAGATTTGGTAAAAGAGGTGGATTTTAATGAGGATCTTAAGTGAGGTGGAGAGGCAGAGAGGTTTAGCAAGTGAATTCCAGAGCATGGTGCCTAGGCAGCTAAAGACATGGCCGCCAGTGGTGGAATGAAGGGAGAGGGCGATGCACAAGAGGTCAGAGTCAGAGAAAATGAGCGTTCGGGTGGCAGTGGGAGGGGGGCGCGATTGCAGGGCTGAAAGAGGTTACAGAGATTGGGAGGGCCAATGCCTTGAAGGTATTTAAACCCAAGGTTTAACATTTTAAATTTGATGCATTGGGAGAGTAAACGCCAATATAAGTCAGCGAGGACAGGGGTGAGGAGGGAGTGGGACTTGGTTTGGGACGTAGAATACAGGCAGCAGAATTGCTGAGGATATGAGGCCGGCCAAGAGGCATTGGAGTAACCGAGGCTGGAAATGACAAAGATATGGAAGAGCGTTTCAGCTGAAGATGGGTTGAGGTAAGGGCAAAGGCGGGCGATGTTACAGAGGTGGAAGTAGTTAATCTATGTGACGGAGAAGATATGTTGGGGGGGGGGGGGGGGGAGGGGGGCGGGTGTGGAATATTAACCTGGAGCAACGTGTGCGTTTAGGTGTGGCTGGGAGGTTAAAGTGGCCGAAAAATTTTGCGTCCAGAAGCCCGCTCCAATGCACCGACCTCACAACCCCCTCTGGAGACATAGGTTAACAATGTAAATATGCTAAACGATCAATTCCAGCAATATTTTAACCCTACATTCAAATTTAATGGCGCATCCGCGGGTTTCCTGGGCTATCTGAAACTCGCCATTGAAACCAAGGTGAGAACAGAATGGTAATTCATGGGGCCCATTAAAAGTCAGGCAAATACAGCAATAAATACTCAGTGCTCACAGCTACTTTCTTACCTACCACTGGGAAAGGTTTTGTTTAGAGTACTTGTGGTGAGAGGCTCATCTCCCTTAGATTGGACCTCGGACAAAGAGCAAGGTGACCATCAACTGAAACAACAGCCTGCAGCAGAGAGCTGCAGGTATTGAGCAGCAGAGAGGTTGAGGTTATAGGAGGCACTGCCCACGTAACAGGGTGTACAGGCAGAGGTTCAGCTTCCTAGACCTCTCGGAAGAGCAGTGCTTCCAGAGGCTGAGTTGGTCACGTCAGGTGGTGGCAGACATCTGCAGCCTCCTAGAAGAAGCATTACCAGTGGCTGTGAAATTGACCACTGTCCTCAACTTTTTTGCCTCCGAATCTTTCCAGGGTGCTATCAGAGACCTTTCCCGAATCTCCCAATTAGCTGCACACAAATGCATAAGGCAGGTGACTGATGGGTTGTTTGCCAGTTCTGGCAATTATGTCAACTTCACCTGTGATGATGCAAGCCAGAAAGAGCGGGTGCTCAGATTTGTGTCTCTGGCTGGCTTCACACTGATGCAGGGCATCATTGACTGCACACGTGTACCAATCCACACACCCCTAGATCAACTAGGAGTATTTCTGAACTGCAAGGGGCTCCACTCCATCGTTCTGCAGCTTGTGTGCAACCACAAAAAAAGGTTTATGCTGGTGTGCGCCAGATTCCCCAGGAAGCTGCCATGATGTTTTCATCCTGCAGCAGTCCAAGCTCCCCAACCTCTTTGGACATGCAAGGATGGCTGCTAGGAGACAAAGGATACCCCTTCAAACTTGGCTAGGAGACAAAGGAAATCCTTTCAAACCCATGAGAAACCCAACCAATGACGCCCAAGAGCGGTACAACGAAAGGCAAATGAAAACCAGATGTGTCATTGAACAAGTGATTGGCATGCTCAAGATGTGCTTCAGGTGCCTGGAAGGTTCTGAAGGTGTCTTTCAGTACTTGCCAGCTAGGGTCACCAAAATGATCGTGGTGTGCTGCATCCTGTCATGTATTGATTGCGAGTTTGACACCAGTCAATACGGTAATGAAATGTGCGAGTTTAACACCAGTTAATACGGTAATGTAATGTGCATTGCATTATGGGAATTACCTGGGAAAGCTGCAGTCAGCCATTTTACCAATAAAGTAAAGATCACAGTTAGAAGCCTGTCTGCCTGACTCTGATTTAATTCGATGTATCTACATGCTTGATTGAACGCATTAAAGCATAGATACAACATTGGCGATGAGGATAACGAAAGGAATCATTTTAAATAGGTAGTTGCCCAGGTTTTAGTTAGCTAGGATGGAGAAGACCGGCATTCAAAATTTTGCATGTTTCGCCAAGCCAGCCACGTTGGGTCCAAGATGGACGAGGTGGTTAACGTCTTTTGAGCTTTATGCCGACGGCAAAGGACTCATTATCGATGATAACTCTACAGCTGCCACAAAGCAGAGGAGAAGAGCTCTACTTCAACACCTAGCAGGACCAGATGTCCAGGATATCTTTTCGACTCTACCGGACACAGGAGAGCCAGCAGACTACACAGCAGCGGTTAGTGCTTTGAATCACTACTTCGTGCCCCAGGTCAATGCAGCATTTGCTAGACAGTCTTTTCATAAGTTGTCCCAGAAGGCAGGTGAGACTGTGCAACAATTTGCTACTCGCTTGCGGCAGGCTGCTAAAGACTGTGCTTTTGGGGGGGATGCGGATAATCAAATAAGAGACGCTATCCTGAGTAGGTGCACGTCAGCCTATGTGCGGGGGAAATTGCTAGAGGAAGGGCAAGGTCTAACGCTCGCCCGCATGTTACAATTGGCCTCACTATGTGAAAACGTCAAGGAGCAGATGTCAGCCATGTCATGTACAGAGAAGGTGGAGACAGATACTGTTCGTCATGTTACACGGAAAAGAGGGTATTATACGAAAAGCTCGACAGAGAGACCAAAAGGAAATGGCGATAGGAATCAAAGGAAATGTTACAGATGTGGACACACAGACCACATGGGCAGAGATCCGAAATGCCCAGCATGCGGACAAACGTGTCATAAGTGCAAGGGAAAGGATCATTTCTCCAAAGTATGCCGCACAAAGGGTACAAAGAAACACAGTGTGAACAATGTAGAGGAACAAAATAACTGTGCATTTGCTGTTACTGGAAATAACGTGACAGAGAGACTTACCTTTTGTGTGGGGGGAGTAAACCTGAGAATGTTAATCGATTCGGGTGCAACTAATAATGTGATAGATGAGAATACATGGGAAGCATTAAAGTCAGAACACATTACGTGTCAGTCACATGTCCCTAAGACAGAGAGAAAGTTATTCTCTTATGCTTCTAGCCGACCACTGTCAGTTAAAGGTGTATTCACATGTGGGATTACAATAGGTAAGAGAACTGAGCAGGCGGAGTTCATTGTGGTTAAAGGCCATGGAGAGCTGTTGCTAGCAAGGGAGACAGCCATGAAACTGGGAGTTTTAAAAATCGGCGCAGATGTCTCAGCTGGTAGATGTAAGACAGCTACTAGAACAGCGGTATTCAAAGGTGTTCCAGTGAGTAGGAAGGCTGAACACAAAACAGATCAGTTTATATATCGACCCACAAGTGAAGCCTGTGGCCCAGCCACTCAGGCGTATACCATTCAACTTAAGGGGGGCAGTAGAGGCCAAAATAAAACAATTGAGGGACATGGACATTATCGAACCTGTAACTGGTCCCACCCCATGGGTAAATCCTGTGGTTATTGTACCAAAAGCGGATAAGGATGTAAAGTTATGCCTAGACATGAGATGAGCAAACCAGGCAATAGTGAGGGAACGATATCCAATCCCCACCGTTGATGAGATACTCCAAGGTATGAATGGCTCGACAGTGTTTAGTAAGCTAGACCTGAAATGGGGTTATCACCAGCTAGAACTGACCCCTGAGTCACGAGAAATCACAACGTTTGCAGTACATAACGGAGTATACAGGTACAAGAGGCTGATATTCGGTGTATCTTCAGCTAGTGAGCAATATCAGCACGAGATAGCTAATGCCTTAGCTGGAATAGAGGGTGTTGAAAACATCTCAGACGACATTATTGTGCATGCACACGACCAGGAAACGCACGACAGACGCCTGCACGCTGTCATGACCAGACTAATGGAAAGTGGACTGACACTAAACTCAGAGAAGTGCCAATTCAACATGGACCGATTGATTTTCATGGGAATCCTGTTGTCTGAAAAGGGCATCGGACCAACAGCAGAGAGAGTGCAAGCGGTGGCAGAAGCTCGGGAACCAGAGAATGCTACAGAGGTGAGGAGTTTCTTGGGACTCGTTGGGTACAGTAGCAGATTCATCCCGCAGTTTGCAACGCTATCAGAGCCACTGCGACGCCTGACAAGAAAAGACACACCATTTAAATTTGGATCACAACAGAGACAGTCATTCAGTGCACTCAAGGAAGAGTTGGCCAGAGCCGGCACTTTAGCATATTTTGATAAGGACGCACCAACCAAGGTGATAGCAGATGCCAGTCCTGTAGGTTTAGGCGCAGTACTAGTTCAGGACCAACAGGGACAAGAGGTGCCAATATGCTATGTAAGTCGTAGTTAAACAGACTGTGAGAGGAAATACTCTCAAACAGAAAGAGAGGCCTTAGCTCTTGTATGGGCTTGTGAGAGGCTGCATCCATATGTGTATGACCGAAAATTTAACTTGGTAACTGATCATAAGCCATTACAAGTGATATACGGCCCACACTCTAAACCCTGTGCCCGTATAGAGAGATGGGTACTTAGATTACAGCCGTACGATTTTAAGGTGATACACATTCCAGGCAAGCAAAACATTGCAGACCCACTGTCACGATTGCTGGGGGAGACAGCAAAACAGGAGAGACATTCTCATGGCTCAGATGAATATGTGAGATTTGTAGCTGTGAGTGCGACACCAAAAGCACTCACTACTAGAGGTGGAGGAAGCCTCTGCTACTGACCCAGAGCTGATTGAGGTACGGAAGGCAATCACAAACAGACGTTTTGAGAACTGTAAAGCTTATGCAGCAATTGCAAACGAGCTGTGCGTAGTGGGGTACCTAGTTCTTCGGGGAACACGCATCGTGCTACCCACAGTGTTACACGCACGAGCCCTGGTGCTAGCACATGAAGGACACTTGGGAATAGTTGGAACAAAGCAACATCTCGGAACCAAGGTTTGGTGGCCTGGCATGGACAAGGCAGCTGAAAAACACTGTAAAGCGTGCCACGGCTGTCAGATAGTAGCCAGACCCGACCCACCTGAACCGTTGAGACCAACACCATTACCGGAGCACCCCTGGCAGGATGTAGCTATAGACTTACTGGGACCCTTGCCATCCAACCACTCCATTCTTGAGGTAGTTGATTATTATAGTCGCTACTATGAATACGACATCATGACCGCCACAATAACAGAGAAGGTTATTGATAGTTTAGAGTCAATCTTCAGCCGTCATGGTTTGCCAATCACCTGCAAATCTGATAATGGTCCCCAATTCAGATCTGAATTATTCAAAGAATATTGTGAAAACAACGGGATCAAACACCTGAAAACGACAGCAAAATGGGCTCAGGCTAACGGAAAAGTCAAGCGCGGTGGCATAGTGGTTAGCACTGTTGCCTCACAGCGCCAGGGACCCGGGTTCGAATCCGGCCTCGGGTGACTGTCTGTGTGGAGTTTGCACATTCTCCCTGTGTTTGCGTGGGTTTCCTCCGGGTGCTCCGGTTTCCTCCCACAGTCCAAAGATGTGCAGGTTAGGTTGATTGGCTATGATAAAAAAAAAATGACCCTTAGTGCTAGGGGGATTAAATACGTGGGGTTACTGAGATATGTGTTGGGGTAGGGATTACGGGGATCGGGTGGGATATGTGTTGGTGCAGGCTCGATGGGCCGAAATGGCCTCTATCTGCACTGTGGGGTTTCTGTGAATTCTGTGAAAATGCATCGCTGATGAAGAGAATCAGAATTGCTCAGTCAGAAGGACTAGATTGGAAACGTGAACTTAGAAAATATGTGACTGTGTACAGGAGCATTGACCATGCCACGACAGGAAAGAGCCCGGCAGAGCTGCTCTTTAAATGGAAAATGAGGGGAAAGCTGCCAGACATCACAGAGTCGCGCGCAGACACGGAAGTACGTGACCGGGACGCAGAACAAAAAGGCAAGTCCAAACTGTACGCAGATGAACAGCGGAGAACACAATACTTAGAGGTGGAAGTTGCCGACACGGTGCTGGTACGGCAGGACAAAGTGGACAAGTTCACCACTCCTTTTAATGCCACACCGCACAAAGTTTTGAGTAAAACAGGGAGTCACGTAGTAGTGGAATCTCCAGAAGGAGCACGCTACTCAAGAAACACAACATTTGTGAAGAAATACAGAACCAATGGACCAAAGGAGAGACTCCATGAGCAGGAGGAAACACAAGGGACTGAGGACAGTATAGTAGACCCTGAGACACATACCACTGTGGCACAGGCAATACCCACTGACACCAACATGTCAGACATACCCAATACAGCCAGACCTCAAAGGGTTAAAAGAAAACCCCAAAGATTGTCTGATTATGTCACAACATAAACTGTGCGAGAACTGCATGGGTGATGTTAAATGTTTAAACCTGGGAATTATTTAGTTGTGTGGTAAGACACAAGTTTGTAAAAAGTTTATAAACCAAATAAGTTATGCAGTGTTATTGTAAGCAACTGTTTGTAAACTGCAAGTTTGTTTCCAAGGAAAAGGGGGATGTCGTGTATTGATTGCGAGTTTGACACCAGTCAATACGGTAATGTAATGTGCGAGTTTAACACCAGTTAATACGGTAATGTAATGTGCATTGCATTATGGGAATTACCCGGGAAAGCTGCAGTCAGCCATTTTACCAATGAAGTAAAGATCACAGTTAGAAGCCTGTCTGCCTGACTCTGATTTAATTTGACGTATCTACATGCTTGATTGAACGCATTAAAGCATAGATACAACACATCCTGCACAATATTGGGGAACAGGGAGGATTGGAGTTGCAGGAAGAACAAGGTGCTGTGCATACGTCTTCTGCAGACGAATCCAAGGAGGAGCAGGAAGAAGTGATAGGGGAGCATTGGCAACCCCACGCAGCACCAACCACTCACATTGCTGCCCGGAATGCCAGGGATTCCCTTATAGCTGTAAGGTTCAGAGGTTCAGTTAGTTCCCACCATTGGGCCCCTGTAACAACCACATCCAACGGCCACTCTCCCTGTGCCCACCAACCCCCAATTTCACTGGCACAAAATAGTCCTGCAACCAACCAACTACCCATTGCACATCCCCCATTGGTCGCTGTCAATTCATGTCTTCACATTCATCAACAAGTAACTTAAAAGGCGAGTTGCCACCCAACATCCAAGAATGAGCAACACAAGGAAGTGGCGCAAAGCAATATATTTTATACGATTGTACTGAACAACGGAAACTTAACAATATAACGTTTTGTCAAACACCCATGTGCATACTCTTGCGCAACTACAAAGCTTTATTCTTCCTTTTTCTGCCACTCTTAGGAGGTGCAACCCCTGTGGCTTCCGCAGAGGTAGAGGCAGGCTGCTCCGATGCCTACTCTGATAGCTGAGATGCTCTTGGTCGACGACCTCTAAATGTTGGAGCCCATGAGAACCCGGCAATGACTGCTCCACCTGCATCGGGAGAGGAGGCAGCATGTCGGGTACTGGCTGAGGGTGGAAAGGCAACTGGTGAGGTGGGAGCACTTTGAGTGGAGTCCCCATTTCCATGTCCCCTTTCACCATCATCCCTCTCATGGGCCAGCCACACTTCACTCCTACCATTCTGCGAGGGAGCAGCTTAGTGCTGATCAGTGACGCACTGTAAGGCCAAGGCTAGCGTGTCTGTCATCCTATTTAAGGTGCGAGACCTTTTGGCATCCAGTCTGCACGGCCGTGGTCAAGGCGTGCACATACTCATTTGATTGCTGCAATTGATGGACCACGGAGGAGGCCAATCTATCCAAGGAAGAAGGCATCCTCGCAATGCCCTGCAACATCAACCCACTCATGCTTGAACTGGTCTCCTCTATTCTCTCTGCAATCATGGTCAGTGTGCATGCAAGGCCTGCTGCTTTATCGCAGATTTTCTGCTGCCCTCAATGATTATCCTTTTCATCAACGGCCCTCGGGGTGTAGCATCTTTGCACCACTGAGCAGAGCTTGGAGAGGGCAGCGCCCTCTGACACAGACTCTCCACAGCTGTCCCTGCCACCACTGTCTCTCTTGCTCACTTATGAATTGTGAGTCACCAGGTGAAAACCCAATTACAGTATCTGTCGAACTGGACCCACCGAAGTGTGAATATCTGAGCTGGTGCATGGTAAGGATGAGTCCTGTGATGGTGCACCCTCAGAAGGAATCAGCTCCTCTGGGGATTCGTCGTCCGGGAGGTCCACCGACTGCTGCTGGACACGTGAAGGCCCTGGCAGAGAGAAAAGATATGAACCAGTACTGGCAAAGTAAGAATGTTGCAACTTAGCATTATGAAGATGATCATATTTCACTCGCTGCTGAAATTAAGTCAACATGACTGAGTGTTGTATAACACGTGCGTCAATGATATATAATTCTGTCACTAGGTAACTGTGAGGTTTCCGTCTCCCCATCTCCAATGGCCAGGGACACCGAGATGCCACTGATCACCAGCGCTTCCTCCTCTGCAGTTGTCAGCTGTGAGATCTGTAGAAAACCAACTCCAGTTCTCTCCCTCTGCTTAGTGTTCTGTGCTCCCTTCTCCTGCAACAGGGGAAAGGACAGACCTATGAGTGACTGTAATGGCATGTGTTCACCCGATCGATACAGTGCATTTGGTGAGGGTGACTGTCAAGGAGAGGCATCAATTTGCCTAAGGATCAGGGTAAGTGGCAGTGGTCGATGGATAGATGGGGATGTGAGGAAGTGTATAGAAAGAGAATGAAGGGTGCGCTTGCAAGGTAAATGGGTGTGAGGAGTGATAAAATGGAATAGGCTTGACAAGGCAGAGTGAGGGGGTGGTGATGCACACAACAGGATGTAGGTGAATGTGCAATTGTACTCACCTTTCCTGACCTGGTTAGGTCATTAAAGCACTTCCTGCACTGAAGCCAGGAGCATGGCACAATGTTGCTGCTGCTGACTTCCTTGGCCACATCTTCTTTGTGGCAGCAGCTGGGGAAGAGTATCTCTCTCAGGCTCCTCACAGCCTCCAGCAGTACATCAAGCGAGACATCATTAAAGTGGGGTGCAGCCTTTGAGCATCGCAAGTCCATCTTCTGCAATTGCTGTCTCTGTGCAAGTCCTCCCAACTTCTCCAAATTTCAACTTGGGATTGGCCCTTTAAATACTTAAGTTAAGATCGCGCCATGCAGGTCCGCACCATGTCTGCTGCCGCGCATTCGATGCCAAACCCAGAAGTAAATTTATAATGATTTGGCTGCATTAAAATGCCACAGACAGACGCACTAAAAGTTCTTCCGATTTCCCACCTGATATTGGACTCCCCCTGCTCCGAACGTGCCTCGGAGTTAATATCAGGGCCATGATGTCACGTGCTCAACCCAGGGTCAAACAGCCTGGTTCAGTCCAAGACAGTAAGCAAGTTAAATAAGCATGGAAATAAGTGAAGGCAGCCTCACCATCCTAGACAATGTAAGAAAGGTGTTGGAGGATAATTATATGATCAAATGTGCTGAAGACTGCAGATAGGTAAGGAGGACGAAGAGGGAGAATGGATCATGGTCACAGTCACAAAGCATGTCATTCGTGACTTTGATCAGGTCCAGTTCAGTGTTGTAGGAGAGGCAGAAACCTGATTGTAGGGATTTAAATGGGGAGTTGCGTGAGAGATGTGCATCGACAACGCATTCAAGAAATTTGGAGAGGAAAGGAAGGTTGGAGATGGGGCAGTGGCTGGTGTGGACAGAGGGTTGAGCAGGGTTTTTTTGAGGAGCGGGTTGATGGCTGTCTTGAAAAGGAGGAGTCAATGCCTGAAGAGGAGGAGTCAGGAAGGAAAGTTGGATAGTAAAGAGTTTACTGGGAAGGGGGTCGAGGAAGCAGAAGGTAGCTCTCATGGACAATGAGCTTGGAAAGGTCATGGGAGAGATGGAAGAGAAAGTAGATGAACAGGGTTTCAGGGATAAAGCAGAGAGGACTCACAGACACATAGATCTGCATTAATTCTGGTTGCTATTTTGGAAGGGGTATGAAAAGTAGACTCAGAAAAAAAGGAAAAGCTCTGCAAGTATGTATAAGATTATTGCTATTAATTTCCGCAGGGATTCCCTGATTGTCCACCATAACTTCAGCGGAATCCTCAGAGGAATGGTATAAACTGCTATTTATGCCGATTCTCCAGGGTTTCTGCCGCAGGGACGACAGGGGATCAGAGAGCCCCTGTGGAAATTCTACCCCGATGATGTTATTCTTGCAAATTACCATACAATGTATGTAACTGTCCAACTTCTGGTTTCCCACCCGATATCGGACACACCCCACCCCCCCTCCCCTTGGTCGAGGAAGCAGGCTCGAGGGGCTGAATGACCTATTCCTGTTTCTATGTTCCTATATCTACCATAGTCATACTATACCTTTCACATTCAGCTGACCTCAATGATTAAAAATAAGGAGGAATATTAATGTATTATAAAAAAGCTTTAAACCTAACATTGCTTCATTGTACTATAATTATAACACAGAAACATAGAAACATAGTAGATAGGAGCAGGAGTAGGCCATTCGGCCCTTCGAGCCTGCTCCGCCATTCAATGAGATCATGGCTGATCATCCAAATTCAGTACCCTGTCCCTGCCTTCTCCCCATATCCCTTGATCACTTTAGCCTTAAGAAATATATCCAACTCTTTCTTGAATATATTTAATGAACTGGCCTCCACTGCCCTCTGTGGCAGAGAATTCCACAGGTTCACCAATCTCTGGGTGAAGAAATTCCTCCTCATTTCAGTCCTAAACGGCTTACCCCTTATCCTTAGACTATGACCCCTGGTTCTGGACTCCCCAGCCATCAGAAACATCCTTCCTGCATCTAGTCTGTCCAGGCCTGACAGAATTTTATAGGTTTCGATGAGATCCCCTCTCAATCTTCGATGAGATGAGATCCCCTCTCAATCTTCTAAACTCCAGTGTAAGCCCAATCGACACAATCTCTCCTCATATGTCATTCCTGCCATCCCAGGTATCAGCCTGGTGAATCTTCGCTGCACTCCTTCCATGGCAAAAACGTCCTTCCTCAGGTAAGGCGACCAAAACTGCACACAATACTCAAGGTGCGGTCTCACCAAGGCCCTGTACAACTGTAGCAAGACATCCTTGTTCCTGTACTCGAACCCTCTCGCTACAAAGGCCAACATACCATTTGCCTTCTTAACCGCCTGCTGCACCTGCATGCTTACCTTCAGCGACTGGTGCACAAGAACACCCAGGTCTCTTTGCACTTCCCCTTCTCCCAATCTATTGCCATTCAAATAATAATCTGCCTTCCTGTTTTTGCCACCAAAGTGGATAACCTCACATTTATCCACATTATAGTGCATTTGCCATGTTTCTGCCCAATCACCCAACCTGTCCAAATCGTATTGGAGTTTCACGACATCCTCCTCACAGCATACCCTCCCACCCAGCTTTGTGTCGTCTGCAAATTTGGAGATATTACATCCAATTCCCTCGTCCAGATCATTAATATATATTGTGAACAGCTGGGGTCCTAGGACCGATCCTTGCGGTACCCCACTAGTCACTGCCTGCCACTCGGAAAACGACCCATTTATTCCAACTCTTTGCTTTCTGTCCGCCAACCAGTTCTCTTTCCAAGTCAATAGCTTGCCCCCAATCCCATGTGCCTTAATTTTGCACGCTAATCTCTTATGCGGGACCTTATCGAAAGCCTTCTGAAAGTCCAAATACACCACATCCACTGATTCTCCCTTATCTATTTTACCAGTTACATCCTCAAAAAATTCCAGTAGATTAGTCGAGCATGATTTACCTTTTGTAAATCCATGTTGACTTTGTCCGATCCTGTCACTGCTTTCCAAGTGCTCTGCTATTACATCTTTTATAATGGACTCTAGCATTTTCCCCACTACCGATGTCAGGCTTACATAAGAACATAAGAAGTAGGAGCAGGAGTAGGCCATACGGCCCCTCGGGCCTGCTCCGCCATTCAATAGGATCATGGCTGATCCGAATCTAGACTCACGTCCACTTCCCTGCCCTCTCCCCGTAACCCCTAATTCCCTTATCTGCTAGGAAACTGTCTATCTCCATTTTAAATTTATTTAATGTTGCAGCTTCCACAGCTCTCTGGGGTAGCAAATTCCATAGATTTACTACCTTCTGAGTGAAGAAGTTTCTCCTCATCTCAGTTTTGAAAATGCAGCCCCTTATTCTTAGATTATGCCCCCTAGTTCTAGTCACACCCATCAGTGGAAACATCCTCCCCGCATCCACCCGATCAAGCCCTCTCACAATCTTATATGTTTCGATAAGATCGCCTCTCATTCTTCTGAACTCCAATGAGTAGAGTCCCAACCTACTCAACCTTTCCTCATACGTTAACCCCCTCATCTCCGGAATCAACCGAGTGAACATTCTCTGAACCGCCTCGAGAGCAAGTATATCTTTTCTTAAATATGGAAACCAAAACTGCACGCAGTATTCCAGCCTCACCAATACCCTGTATAACTGCAGCAAGACTTCCCTGTTTTTATACTCCATCCCCCTTGCAATAAAAGCCAAGATTCCATTGGCCTTCCTGATCACCTGCACACTAACTTTTTGTGTTTCATGCACCAGGACCCCCAGATCCCTTTGTACTGTAGCACTTTGCAGTTTCTCTCCATTTAAATAATAACTTGCTCTTTGATTTTTTCTGCCAAAGTGCATAACCTCACACTTTCCAACATTATATTGCATCTGCCAAATCTCTGCCCACTCACTTAGCCTGTCTATGTCCTTTTGCAGGTTTTTTATGTCCTCCTCACTCACTGCTTTCCCTCCCATCTTTGTATCGTCGGCAAACTTGGATATGTTGCACTCGGTCCCTTCCTCCAAATCGTTAATATAGATTGTAAAGAGTTGGGGTCCCAGCACTGACCCCTGCGGAACACCACTAGTTACTGATTGCCAGCCCAAGAATGAACCATTTATCCCAACTCTTTGTTTTCTGTTAGATAGCCAATCTTCCACCCATGCCAGTATATTACCCCCAATCCCGTGATTTCTTATCTTGATCAGTAATCTTTTGTGTGGAACCTTGTCAAATGCCTTTTGGAAGTCCAAATACACTACATCCACTGGTTCCCCTTTATCCACCCTGTATGTTACATCCTCAAAGAATTCGAGCAAATTTGTCAAACATGACTTCCCCTTCATAAAACCATGCTGACTCTGTCCTATTAAATTATGTTTATCCAAATGCTCTGTTACTGTTTCCTTAATAATGGACTCCAACATTTTGCCAACCACAGATATTAGGCTAACTGGTCTATAGTTTCCAGCTTTTTGTCTACTTCCCTTCTTAAATAAGGGTGTTACATTAGCAGTTTTCCAATCTGCCGGGACCTTTCCTGAGTCCAGGGAGTTCTGGAAAATAATCACCAATGCATCCACAATCCCTACCGCCACTTCTCTCAAGACCCTAGGATGTAGGCCATCAGGTCCGGGGGATTTATCCGCTTTAAGTCCCATTATTTTACTGAGTACCATCTCCTTAGTGATTTTAATCGTCTTTAGCTCCTCCCCCCCCATTGCCCCCTGTTTGTCCAGTGTTGGGATATTTTTAGTGTCCTCTACTGTAAAGACTGATACAAAATATTTGTTCAGCGTCTTTGCCATCTCCATGTTCCCCACCACTAGTTTCCCGGTCCCATCCTCTAAGGGACCAACGTTCACTTTAGCCACCCTTTTTCTTTTTATATAGCTGTAGAAACTCTTGCTATCTGTTTTTATATTTTTTGCTAGTTTACTTTCATAATCTATCTTCCCTTTCTTAATTAATCTTTTAGTTATTGTTTGCTGGCTTTTAAATGCTTCCCAATCTTCTATCCTCCCACTAGATTTGGCTACTTTATATGCCCTTGTTACCGGTCTATAATTCCCAGCTTTTTCTCTACCACCTTTTTTGAATAGTGGGGTAACATTAGCTACCCTCCAATCCATGGGTACTGTTCCAGAGTCGATCGAGTTCTGGAAGATGACCAGCAATGCATCTATTATTTCTAGGGCCACTTCCTTAAGTACCCTGGGATGTAGATTATCAGGCCCTGGGGATTTATCGGCTTTCAGTCCCATCAATTTTCCTAACACCATTTCCCTACAAATACGGATTTCTTTCAGTTCCACCCTTTCATCAGACCCTATGTTCCCCGGCATCTCTGGGAGGTTATTTGTGTCCTCCTTTGTGAAGACAGAACCAAAATATGTATTTAGTTGGTTCACCATTTCTTTGTTCCCCTGATTCTGACTGCAAGGGACCTATACTTGACTTCACCAATCTTTTTCTCATCACATATCTATAAAAGCTTTTACAGTCAGTTTTTATGTTCCCTGAAAGCTTACTCTCATATTCTATTTTCCCTTTCTTAATTAATCCCTTTGTCCTCCTTTGTTGAATCCTAAACTGCTCCCAATTCTCAGGATTATTGCTTTTTCTGGCCAATTTATATGTCCTCTCCTTGGATCTTATGCTATCCCTAATTTCCCTTGTTAGCCACGGTTGAGTCACCTTTTTTGTTTTATTTTTATGCCAAACTGGGATGAACAAATTCTGTAGTTCATCCATTTGGTCTTTGAATGTTTGCCATTGCCTATCCACCGTCAACCCTTTGAGTGCCATTCCCCAATTAATCCTACCCAGCTCGCTCCTCAGACCATCGTAGTTTCCTTTATTTAAATTGAGGACCCTAGTCTCTGAGTCAACTACTTCATTCTCCATCTTAATGAAGAATTCGATCATATTATGATCGCTCCGATCCAAGGGGCCTCGTACAACAAGATTGCTAATTAATCCTTTCTCGTTACATAATACCCAGTCTAAGATGGCCTGATCTCTGGTTGGTTCCTCGACATATTGGTCCAGGAAACCATCCCGTAAACACTCCAGGAATTCCTCCTCCACAGTATTGTTACTAATTTGGTTGGCCCAATCTATATGTAGATTAAAGTCACCCATGATGACTGATGTGCCCTTATTGCACGCTTCTTTAATTTCCCTTTTAATGCCATCCCCAACTTCCGCCTTACTGTTTGGTGGTCTATATACCACTCCCACTAACGTTTTTTTCCCCTTAGTATTTCTCAATTCTACCCATACAGATTCCACATCATCAGAGCTAATATCCTTCATTACAATTGTGTTCATCCCTTCTTTAACCAGTAATGCTACCCCACCTCCCTTTCCTTTTTGCCTATCATTTGTCAATGAAGGATGCACGATTTTACCACCACAATAAGCTTGCTGCTTTGAAGGAAGAGTACTAAGAGATTTAAAATATCAGATTTTTTTTGTCAATCATTTAATTCACATGCTTTTTGAATAAAAAAAAAATGTTGTGAAATAAATCTGAAAATTATATGCCCCCAAAATTTTCTATTACTATGAACTGAAATCTCGTTTCACCAAAGGTGAACAGCATAGTTATATTCTCTGAAATAAATAATTTTTAGCTGTCATTGAACACCAGACTGAATAGAAATCATGGCCTGTAAACATGAACATTATGTTGTGTAGCCGTTCAGTGTCATTATTTGTTGAAAAGGCTGACAGGCAGACTATTTTAAAGAGCCACCCAGCCTTTACTTTACAAGCAGTACTGGAATCAAACCTCATTAACCTTTCTGATGCAATTTAATGTACAGCGCAACACTGATCAATATCTGTCAAATTTTTGATCAAAGACAACCATGATTTTTAAATTAGACAAATAGTAACACTGTAAAATCCTGGTAAAATTAGTACAATGGAAGAAGGGCACACAGTCAGGCTATTAACTCTTCCGGTATCTATTTCAAAGAATATTAAAGTGATCTTTTGTGGGAAGGTCGTCCTATTTCTGTATTGTTAAAGCAGCCGTGTCTACAAGGGACTGAACAATTGTGATGTGAATGACATTATCATATCAGCAGCCCTGCTACTCACAGACTCAGTACTTCCAATTTGATATTGTCAAAGATGATAGTGAAAAATGGAGCATCGCCATTGTTTAGGGTTTTTGCAGCAATATTTTCAAAAGTGCAAGTTTCACAGAAATATTTTTTATAAGAAGATTGTATTTTTGAAAATGGTGAAGAAAGCTATACTATTACAAAAATGGCAGAGTCTCACCTCCATTCTTGATTTTAATGAGCAGTTTGCGTTTAGCTCAGGATGATGCTGTGGAGCTGCTGTCTACAGTAATTACTTAGTATTTCCAAAGCTTTTACCATAGTGCTGCTGTCTTCCTTCTCCTGTGGAACAACACAGTAAAAGCAAGTTTCTCAGTATTTCCCATTAGAGCTCTCAGTGACATAATGTATTATACGAGCCAGATCATTTGTGAACAAGTGGGAATACAGCTTTTTCCAGTCAGTAACAGCATGATATCTGTCTGGCAGGAAATTAAGAACAGCCAATCAGAACTCTGCTGTGATTATCACAGTTTTGCACTTTAACACCTCTCTCCCCTGTCCCTCCCCCTCCTCATTCCCCACTCAGTGAATGGCAATGTTTAAATATCCAAAGCCAGATTGGTGAGCCAGTGGGTGGCTTCAGAACTGGCTAGGTATAATTCTGAGATTAGCAATTGAAGTGGGCGCTGATTTGCAATGTGGTCCATAGTTTGCAACTGGCCCCCGCAATCACATTGTGCACTGTGGCAGGAATTAAGACATAGTACCTGACAAAGGCTTTCCTTCAACTATCAGGGCAAGAACACCACTGATAGGGGTTCAGTTAAAGTTCTAGTGGATCTAAAAAGAGCTGTGGCAGCACTCTTTGACCTTCAGAATCCAGCGGACATGGCAGGCTGAAATGAGCTTATCTTCCAGTGAATCCAGGAAGTGTCTTACTTCCCTTCTATATATTGGTCAGAGCCACCAACCAGATATCCAGTGTCATGGCCATTGTTTGCTTAATGATGAAAAGGATGAGAGATTCACCTAACACCATTGTGAGACCATCAACACAAGAACTGCAGCAGTTGAAAAGAAGACCCGCCATTACCTTCTCCATTAGCCGCACTATGAAGTAAAGGAGTTGGTGCTGCTTCCTCCAAAGGTGCTGTGAAGCATTTCTGATGGTTTTCCCAGGTACCTCCTGGAGGCAGTACGCATTTGGTAGCAAATTTAAGCACTTCTGCCATGCTTTCTGTCAACAGGGGGCTGAGTGTTCAGAGAGGGTCTGGCAAGGAAAGTCAAACAACTATTAGTGACAAATCTTGCATGTGCATGGTTCTTTGTTATCGTCGCTGGTACCTTGGAGGCCTGTAATGTAAATGATATGTATTCTACATCAGCAAGAGCTCCAAGATATTACAGAAACATTTTTACTTAAAGGACTCTGCAATACAAAGAGGGCATGAGACTGCCCAAGCTGATTTCATTTAGGACATTAGAGCTACCCACAGTCACTGGACTGGATTTAAACCCAGCTCCCAGAGGTGAAGCATAGGGCTCTCCCCTGTTAAATCCTTTTCTTTAATTGTTCTAATCCATGAACTAATTATTCATCCATCAATAGTTTAGCTTCTTTAAGGTTATTTGGCAAATATGAGCTGCCCTTAAGAGTTCAATGTACCTCATTTAATCTGGAAAATGCCCTTAAATCACATGGATCAAAGGGCAAATTACTGAAGTACACGCTGATGAATTACAACAAAAGATGTATTTGGAATGTGCATAAGTAAATTGCATCGGGTCATCCACTTTCAATACATAAAGTGTCATTCTGAAATGTTGGCAATCCTGTAAAATTGCTTTTTTTCCACAAGTATTATTACTAATTTCATTTGTGAGATTGCTTGTGCTAGTGGGGTATTCTATAACAGTGATTTACGGCAAAACTGAAGACCTGTAAAACCCCTTACAATATTGTGTGTCATTTGGGGGAGTGGGTTTTCTGGTTCACTCAGCCTTTGGGTTGTATAATTGGTAATATTTAAGAGTCTAGAGGATTAAAACACAACGAATAGTTATATGTGACTTTCCACTGCCCCAATGCCTGCCAAACACTCCTTCATGAATAAATCACCCATTTTTTTACGTCTTTTTTATTTTCTCAAAAAGAAACCACAGAAATCTTTCAGTTTAAAAAAAAATAAAATTCAGGAAAAATTTAGGCAAAAAGAATGAGTTACATTTTCTGAGTAAAAACCCGAGGGAAAGTCAATGCTACACACATTTAACTGCTTTTGTTGTGTCAGTGCACTGTTTTTAACATACAGTTTTGACAAATAGGCCTAGAAATTGCTTCGCATGGCAAACTGTGCACAGGGAATGACCCCTGCACTTGAACAGGTAGGCCCGAGGCGCACCCGATATTGGGCCTCAGTCCTCATTAAATGAGACCGGCGAGCTGTGGACACCTGCTGGATGTCTCCAGCCAGCTTGCTGACAAAGAGGCATCAAATTTTCGGCCACTGCATCGCTGGCAGCGGCCCTCAGGTAAGTAGGGGCCAACCAGGAGAAGGAAGGTGACCTAGACATTGGGACAGGGTGCAATCAAAACATCGGGACTCGGGGGGGGGGGGGGGGGGGGGGTGGCGGTCCAAGCCGGCTGTAAGGATGTTGGGTTTGGGGGGGGGGGGGGGGGGGTGTGATCAGTGACTGGCAGTGGCCTATGGTTTTAATATTGGGTCGTAAGAGGTACTATTGGACCTGATGGCTCCACATTCAGGTAAGCATTTCTTATGCCTGGTTTTCCATCACTGGCTACATTCAGGACAAGCCAAATTTGCACAGGGGGCCTCAAACGGGCGATCAGCACCTTATTTGCATATGTAAAGGTGACAATGAAGGAACGGCGATATATCTCCAATTCAGGATGTTGTGTGACTTGGAGGGGAACTTGGAGGTGATGGTGTTCCCATGCCCCTGCTGTCTCTTTGCAAAGCAAGAAGTCAGTGGTCCAACAGGCATTCCCACTGAGCACCAGCTTCCACCACTCCCAGAGCACAGATACACTCACCATGGGAAAAATGCATTGTGATATTGAGGAGGAAGCACTGGTGAGGCACCAAGCATGGATGAGGAAGGGATAGCAGCGGTTGATGAGGGGGCCAGCTGGTACAGTGAAACCTGCATGCTGAGGTTCAGTATGCTGAGTGCCCCTCCTCAGTTGGATGTGGATACAGACCTTACTGGGCTTGCTTTCAAATGGAGGCTGTTGGAGCAGTAGCATCATATTGCAGTTGCTTGTCCCCGTGTATATTATAATGGAGGTGGTCCGAATAGTTTGGGGAAGTCCAACACCAGGTATTCACTTTACTCTCCTACATGAGTGATGTCACAGAGCATAGGCTATCTGTACTGCAGTCTGCCATTGAATACATGACACCAGTGGCATCTGCAGTGGAGATCTTAATTATGCTGGCCATTGTAAGACAGTTCTGCAGACGTTCCTCCTGCGAACATTTCCAATGTTCAATCTAGGCAGTTGCTTTCCACAGATAACATTTCACTAGTCCCAAGAGCACAGAAACCATTGTCTTCAATGGAGTATTTGATCATGTCTAAACTTATCTTTATAACCTTCAATCCAATCCCACCGGAAATCCATTTATCTTTTTTTAAAGGAGTCACTGAATGCAGCATCAACTGCTTTCTCTGGGAGTTTGTTTTCGCTCTGTGGCAAAAACAAAATTCACTCTAATCTCATTTGCGGTTTGTTTAATTTTGTACTTTATTCTCCAGTTCCATAGCCACATTTGAAGGGCCATGGATATCTAGTGTTCTGTCCTCACCCAGATTACTGGAACATGCAAGCAGATGCACACCATGAAAGACTCAAGATTAAGGCACCATAGGAAGGAAGGTAGATTTAAAATCAGCAACCAGTGATTGTAGTTTTAGCATCAAGGTCAACAATCTGCAACAGACTCACTTGATAAAGGTGAAGCCTTCCGGAACAAGTGACGCCAAACTAAGGGTTAGATTTGGGGGCATGATACAGATGCGTTAGTTGAACCGCTGATCATTGATGGGCGATTTTTTTTTCCATGAAAATTTGCGGAAAATATTCCTTATAGCATTCTGACAAGGGATGGAACATTGGACATCCACAAGCTATGGCTGTAAAAAAAATGGCTTGCAAAATATATATAGGGGGGAGAACTTGGATAAGACCTGAAAACAGGCACAAGAATCGCCCTGCACGATTAACCCGTGCCCGTTCAGTGCTGCAGGCAGTAAGTTAAATTCGTGCTGCCTGATCTTTTAAATGATTTCTGCATGTAGCCAGCAATACCCGCACTGTTTATTGTTTGCACGCATCAGCAGGGGGCCCGATATTGCGAGTGTCTAGTGCTACTTAAAGGCAGCCTGCACCTCTTAAAGAGGAGGGGCATTGTGGCTGCAACAAGTCATAGAGTCATAGAGTTTTACAGCACAGAAAGAGGCCCTTCGGCCCATCGTGTCTGCGCCGCCCATCCATCCCTGTCCAGTCTAATCCCATTTTCCAGCATTTGGTCCATAGCCTTGTATGCAATGGCATTTCAAGTGCTCATCCAAATGCTTCTTGAATGTTGTGAGGGTTCCTGCCTCCACCACCCTTTCAGGCATTGAGTTCCACATTCCAACCACCCTCTGGGTGAAAAAGTTCCTCCTCAAATCCCCTCTAAATCTCCTGCCCCTTACCCTGAATCTATGCCCCCTTGTTATTGACCCCCCCACTAAGGGGAAAAGTTCCTCTTTATCTACCCTATCTATGCCCCTCATTATTTTGTACACCTCAATCAGGTCCCCCCTCAGCCTTCTCTGCTCCAAGGAAAACAACTCCAGCCTGTCCAGCCTCTCTTCATAGCTGAGGCGCTCCATCCCAGGTAACATCCTGGTGAATCTTCTCTGCACCCTCTCCAAAGCAATCACATCCTTCCTATAGTGAGGCGACCAGAACTGCACACAGTACTCCAGCTGTGGCCTCACCAGCGTTTTGTACAGCTCCATCATAACCTCCCTGCTCTTATATTCTATGCCTCGGCTAATGAAGGCAAGTATCCCATATGCCTTTTTAACCACCTTATCTACCTGCTCCGCTGCCTTCAGGGATCTATGTACATGTACACCAAGGTCCCTCTGACCCTCTGTACTTCCTAGGGTCCTACCACTCATTGTGTATTCCCTTGCCTTATTTGTCCGTCCAAAATGCATCACCTCGCACTTTTCAGGGTTAAATTCCATTTGCCACTTTTCCGCCCATCTGACCAACCCGTTTATATCGTCCTGTAGCCGGAGGCTTTCCTCCTCGCAATTTACCACCCCACCAATTTTCGTGTCATCTGCGAACTTACTGATCATACCTTTTACATTTTCATCCAAATCATTTATGTAGATCACAAACAATAAGGGACCCAGCACCGATCCCTGAGGTACCCCACTGGACACAGGCTTCCAGTCGCAAAAGCAACCTTCGACCATCACCCTCTGCCTCCTGCCACTCAGCCAGTTTAGGATCCAACGCGCCAAGGCACCCTGGATCCCATGGGCTCTTACCTTCTTGACCAGTCTCCTATGCGGGACTTTGTCAAAAGCTTTACTGAAGTCCATGTACACCACATCCACAGCATTTCCCTCATCCACCCCACTAGTCACCCCCTCGAAAAATTCGATCAGATTTGTTAGACATGATTTACCCTTGACAAAGCCATGCTGACTATCCCCGATTAATCCTTGCCTCTCCAAGTGGAGATTAATTTTGTCCCTCAGAATTTTTTCCAATAATTTCCCCACCACAGATGTTAGACTCACTGGCCTGTAATTCCCTGGTTTATCCCTGCTACCCTTCTTGAATAATGGTACTACGTTAGCTGTTCTCCAGTCCTCTGGTACATCCCCTGTGGCCAGAGAGGTTCTGAAAATTAGTGTCAGAGCCCCTGCAATCTCCTCCCTTGCCTCCCACAGCAGCCTGGGATACATCTCGTCCGGGCCTGGGGATTTATCCACTTTTTGGCCCGCTAAAACCGCTAGCACCTCCTCCCTCTCGATGCTAATATGTTCAAGTATGTCACAGTCCCCTTGCCCGATTTCTATGTCTGCATCATCTTTCTCCATAGTGAACACAGATGCAAAAAATTCATTTAAAACCCCGCCTACATCCTCTGGCTCTACACACAGATTGCCACTTTGGTCCCTAATGGGCCCTACCCTTTCCCTGGTTATCCTCTTGCCCTTAATATACTTATAAAACATCTTAGGATTTTCCTTTATTTTGCTCGCCAGTGTTATTTCATGGCCCCTCCTCGCCCTCCTAATTTCTTTTTTAAGTATGCCCCTGCACGTTTTATACTCCTCTAGGGCTTCTTCTGTCTTTAGTCTTCTGTAACTGCCAAAAGCCCCCCTCTTATTTCTAATGCATTTTTGTATATCCCTTGTCATCCAAGGTTCCCTTTGCTTGTTGGTCCCACCCTTGACCTTTACAGGAACATGTTGGCGTTGTACTCTCTCTATTTCCCTTCTGAAAGTCTCCCACTGTTTTGATGTGGATTTTCCTATAAGCAGCTGCTCCCAGTCCACTTTGGCCAGATCCTGCCTTATCATATTAAAATCAGCCTTCCCCCAATTTAGAACCCTTATTTCCGGGCCGTCTTTGTCTTTTTCCATGACCACCTTAAATCTCACCGAATTATGGTCACTGTCGCCAAAATGCTCTCCTACTGACACTTCCACCACTTGCCCGGCTACATTCCCCAGAATTAGGTCCAGTACCGCCCCCTCTCTTGTAGGACTTTCTACATGTTGGCTCAAAAAGCTCTCCTGGATGCACTTTAAGAATTCTGCACCCTCTAAGCCTTTCACACTCTGACTGTCCCAATTTATATTGGGGAAGTTGAAATCCCCCACTATTATTACCCTATTATTTTCGCACTTCTCGGAGATTTGCCTACATATCTGTTCCCCTATCTCCCCCTGACTGTTTGGGGGCCTATAGTACACTCCCAGCAAAGTGCTTGCCCCCTTTTTGTTTTTAAGTTCTACCCATATGGCCTCATTAGAGGAACCCGCTAATATATCATCCCTCCTTACAGCAGTAATTGACTCCTTAATTAATATTGCAACACCCCCTCCCCTTTTACACCCCCCTCTGTCTCTCCTGAAGATTCTATACCCCGGAATATTGAGCTGCCAGTCCTGACCCTCCCTCAACCATGTCTCCGTGATAGCAACAATATCGTACTCCCATGTGTTCAACAACAACTTCAGTTCATCCACCTTATTTGCAAGACTCCTTGCATTAAAATAAATGCCTTCCAGCCCTGCCATATTCTCTTTTGCCTTCACATATTTGCTCTGCCTTCCCAGCTGACTTGTTTTTCCCTCTGTATTTGGCCGTAAATCACCCCCTACTATAGCTCCACTCTGTACCCCAACCCCCTGCCAAGTTAGTTTAAACCCTCCCCAGCAGTGCTAGCAAACCTCCCCGCAAGGATATTGGTTCCCCCCTGGTTCAGGTGTAAACCGTCCGACTTGTACAAGTCCCACCTTTCCCAGAAGCAGACCCAGTGATCCAGGAAACTAAAGCCCTCCCCCTTGCACCATCCCTTTAGCCACGCATTCATCTGTTCTATCTTCCTATTCCTATACTTACTAGCACGTGGCACCGGGAGTAATCCAGAGATTACAACCTTTGAGGTCCTGCTCCTTAATCCTTCACCTAGCTCCCTAAATTCTTGCTGCAGGACCTCATCCCTCTTTTTACCTATGTCGTTGGTACCAATGTGGACCACGACCACTGGCTGTTCTCCCTCCCCCTCCAGAATGCCCTGCAGCCGCTCAGTGACATCCTTGACCCTGGCACCAGGGAGGCAACAAACCATCCTGGATTCACGTCTACGGCCACAGAAACGCCTATCTGTTCCCCTTACTATAGAATCCCCTACCACTATTGCTCTCCCACTCTTTTTTCCCCCTTCCTGGGCAGCAGGAGCACCCCCAGTGCCAGGAAGTTGGCCGCTGCTGCCTTCCCCTGGTGAGTCATCCCCCTCAACAGTATCCAAAGCGGTATACTTATTTGAAAGGGGGATGTCCGCAGGGGTTCCCTGCACTACCTGCCTGCCTTTGTTGCTCCGCCTGATGGTCACCCCCTGTGCTGCCCTACCCTGAGGCGTGCACAACTCGCTAAACGTGTTATCCACGAGCCTTTCAGCATCGCGCATGCTCCAAAATTCATCCACCCGCAGCTCGAGCGCCGCAATGCGGTCTACAAGTAGCTGCAGCTGGATGCATTTCCTGCACACATGGTCATCAGGGACACTGGCAGCATCCCTGACTTCCCACATAGAGCAGGAGGAGCAGAGCACGGGTCTGAACTCTCCTGCCATGACTTACCCCTTTAATTTCTTTAAAAATGTATTCAATACCCCAGTTACAGGTATGCTCTAGGGCGCTTTATTTACCAACTATCCCCACTACACCACAGAAATTTAACACCACAGAATTCAAGCTTGTATTGAAAAAAGAGAAATACTCACCAACCAATCACCTACCTGCTCCCTGGTGACGTCACACACTGATTACTTTTTACCTCTCTCCCCGCTGCTGAGTTGGTAAGCCTCGCCTCTCTCCGGTTTTTATACCGGTCTCACCACACTGCTCCCGACTGGTCTCGGGCCTCGCTGGTCGCCGGGTTTTCTCCCGAGCTCCTCCTCGCTGGTGGGAGTTTTTTCAAAACTGAATCAGTGCTGTGATATTTTGAGCAATGGCTGAGCATGCAAGAGAGCGATCACCAATGAATTCAGACAATGCACTGGAAGTCTTGATGGAAGAGGTGGAAAGGAGGAGAGATGTCCTATATCCGCATGGGAAGGCAGGAGGCCTTCCAGACACATGCTCAGGAGGAAGTGGAATGTCAACGCCAGGAGTGTTGCTCATTGAGCATGGATGCAGTGCAGAAAGAAGTTTAATGATCTCACCAAGTCAGACCACTCCCTGTGGACTATTGAAACTTTAGACAAATATAGGAAAGCTCCAAAAATACATTGAATTGCAACAGCAACCAGAAAAATAATCCCACAACTAACCTGTAAGTATTTATGATCCCTTTAAATAGCACTGGTGGGGGTCTTTCATGCCATTGAAAGCGTGTTCAGCTATAGGAGGCTAAGAGAGGGCATTGACTGGAGCCTGCCATTCGAAAATGGCAGCACTGGCGTCAAATCAGCATTACAGGCTGACTGATGTCATAATCTACTTGCTCTGCATGCTGCTGGCGGTCGTTAGCTGTTCACGCGCAAACTACCGTACCAAGATGGCATCTGGCGCAATTCCCATTGGAAGTGTGTGCCCGCATCTAGTACCCCATTTTCAACCTTTTAGGAGGCCGATATGCACCTAAAAAAAGGCGCTACAGAGCCAAATTTCCCCCCATAGTTCTTCTTGGCTGCATTCACTTTCAGAAATTCCAGCTGCACACATGTAATATTCACATATTTCAGACAGTCTCAAATTCTCACCCAAAAGTGCTTGTTCACTAATGCAGACATTCATGGCTGTCTATGATTTTATAAATGAAGTACTCATGGGCATTATAGCAATGGTAAGCAGCTATTTCAAGTTACTTACCTTGCCTCCCAACAATTCAAAGGGGTTATGTAACCTTGGAGATTAGTTTTACAGACTCACTTCCTGGAAAAGTCTTTACCTTAAAACCATACTATTTCCTACTTCAGAAATGTTCATGCTACAGCAGAGGAAAAAAAAGAAATTTACTATGACATTGTGTACGGAAGATATGAAGCCAGCCCTGTTGGTGGTGGGTCAGACATGACACACAAGAGACATCGGCCCCGATATTTATGGGGAGGCGGGGAGGCCGCAAACAGCCGAGGAACCCAGCAGGACTATATTATTATTATTTTCTTCTGTTTTCCAGCCAGCCAAATGAACGGCCTGACCAGCTGCCTGGCGGGAAAACCAACGGCAGGAGGCCACAATCGGAGACCCTTGGACACAGTGGCCAGAAATCGGGGAGGGGGAGATCGGCCATTGTTGCAGCATGGAGAGAGGGGCTATCCGGGCTTAAGCGGAAGGAAAGCGCGGGGGGAGGCTGAGATTGGCAGAGGGGAGGTCAAAGGCTTCCTTGAGATGCCTGGAGAGGAAAGGGCGGGTTAGAGGATTGCTGAAAAAGGCACTTCGTTTGTGGAGCCGGCAACTCCCGCCTGGCTTTCACTGCCGGGTTGGGAAACTCATGCTGTATCTGTAAAATTGAAATCGGGCTGCCAATTACACTGTGTGAGCCCAAGCCCAATTTAAATATGTTAATGAAGTGTCCCGCCTCGCCACGGACACCACGAAACCCATCACCATAAAAATGGCAGTGGGCACGTGCGTGGCGGGTTGGTGTCCCGTTCCCCGTTTTTTTCATTTTTGACCCATCCTTCCCTGCCCATCGTGGGGAGGTTAATATGGAGGCCATCGTTTCCAGGAGAATCGGTGTAAGCTGGTATGGTACCAGACACATAAGGCCAGATTTCAGCCATTAAATCTAGCACAAAATCATAGCAGTATAACAGCATCAAATTCAAACTTTTTTCTCAAAAAGAAATTGCTGCATTTTTTTTAAATTATTACCTGCTTTTTTAATTATAAAGAATCTCTTCCTGCAGTAATATAAAGAGACAAAATCCAATGTTAATTAGAATGATATTCAATAAAAAAAAATGAACTGTCAAATACAAAAACATTAATCTCTGCAGAGAGAGAAAGTAATTGCAAAAGGAAAGCGATTGACATTAAAAAAAAATCATTTCATCCATTTCCCCCACATCTCATTTCTGCAGTCTTTCAGCTGGCATCTCCACCAATGTTGCTCCATAGAAGCTGACAGAAGCAATACTTTGCTTGGTGGATGCTGAGGTTTTCTGTTACCAAGTGTTGCCCCATTGAGTGGTCAAAGAGAGAACCAAATTCAAATGACAGAGGTTACATTTCAAAGTCCAGGTCGCCTGCACAGCAGTCCAAAGTACCATTGCTAGATCTACTAATCATTCCATGATCAGTTTTAAAACATAATTTAGCGATGCTTGCTATCAATTTGAAATGTACCTTTTACTAGTTTGAAACAATGTCCCTTTGATCTACCCTTGAAATTTAATATGAAGTAATATTCTGGATTTACCTTCCACACCCTTAACTAATTTGTACACCTCTATCAGATCACATCCCAGGGATTAATTAAGAGGGGGAAAATAGAGTATGAGAGTAAGCTTGCAAGGAACATAAAACTGACTGTAAAAGCTTCTATAGATATGTGAAGAGAAAAAGATTGGTAAAGTCAAGCATAGCTCCCTTGCAGTCAGAATCAGGGGAATTTATAATGCGGAAAAAAGAAATGGCAGACCAATTAAATACATACTTTGGTTCTGTCTTCACAAAGGAGGACACAAATAAACTCCCAGAGATGTCAGGGAACATAGGGTCTAATGAGAGGGAGGAATTGAATGAAATCAGTATTTGTAGGGAAATGGTGTTAGGGAAATTGACGGGATTGAAGGCCGATAAATCCCCAGGGCCTGATAATCTACATCCTAGGTGTAAAGTCTGTGGGTTGTGCAGTTAATAAATACACAGACTTCAGAAATAACAACAAACAGGTCTTTACTATTCGAAGGTCCGGGCGAATCTGCCCCAGTTATCCTGTCACAACACTTATATACTGGTGTGGTCACTGTCGGTATTACAGTATACAGAAGCCAAACAAGTAGTGCCACACTTAAAGTAGTTCCCTTAAAGGTGAACGGTTACATACAATAATTTCCTTAAGGGTAGACGGGTACATACACTACAATCCTCCCTTTTTAGCTTTCAACATACTGAGTCCATAGTGGACATACATTATCACATATATATATACAGATTTATTTAAGACAGTTCATAGATTCAGTCTTTCGGGAGGTTTCCGGATTCTGTCCGGGTAACGCCGCAGTGGTGTCGTCATTCCAAGCGGGCTAGTAGGTGTTTCTGGTAAAGTTGAATCGGCTCGAAGCACAGTGTCAGGTTCCTCTGACTCCAGAACTACCAGATAGGACGTAGGTGTTCTGGGTAACTCAGTCTCAACCTTATCCGGGTAAGGTGGTGAAGTCGGGGGCCCATTTGTGGCGGACCCTATGATCTGGTCAACATGGCGCCTTATTATATTGTCTCCAATGTCCACAGTGTACATCAACGGGCCTAGCCTTTTTCCAATCGTTCCAGGCTGCCATTTCTCAGTACGATAGTCCCGGGCCAAAACTCGTTGACCGGTCTGGAAGGACCTAGTGGCCCTTTCATTCATGCCCTGGAATTGCCGGTTCTCTACGTCCCTTCTGACGTTTGGTTTGAGTAAATCCAGCCGACATCGTAGGCGTCTATTACAAAACATCATCGCGGGAGTTTGATTTGTGACCGCATGGGTTGCATTTCGGTATGCCAACAAAAAACTATCCACCTTATGCTGTAAACTTATGTCTTCATTACTCATGGCCTTTACGGCCTTCTTGAAGGTCTGGACAAACCTTTCAGCCAATCCATTGGAGGCGGGATGGTATGGGGCTGACGTGTAATGTTTAACCCCATTGCTCTTTAAGAATTTCTTAAATTCCTCAGATACAAATTGCGGTCCATTGTCAGAACAGATCTGTTCTGACAGGCCATTCCGAGCAAACATAGTCCTTAACACCGTGATGGTTTTTTCCGTCGTGGTGGTGGTCATCTTAATTACTTCTGGCCACTTGGAGTGGGCATCTACCGCTATTAGGAACATCGAGTCCATAAATGGACCAGCAAAGTCGATGTGTACTCTTTGCCAGGGAGATGAGGGCCACTCCCATGGGTGCAGAGGAGCCTGTGGTGGCGCATTCTGAACCCTCTGACATCCTAGGCAATTCTTCGTGATCTCCTCTATGTCCCCATCGATGCCTGGCCACCACACAAACGCCCTTGCTAGATTCTTCATCTTTACGCCACCCAGGTGTCCTTCGTGCAGCTCCTTGAGTACCTTCTTTTGGAGTTTGGGTGGAATCACCACTCTAGACCCACACATCAGGGTTCCTCGACACACTGACAGTTGTTCTTTCCTCTGTGAGAATGCTTGCAGTGTTGGTTCGCACTGTGCTGGCCATCCCTCCACCGTTAAATCATAGACTCGTGAAAGAGTCGGGTCATTCCTTGTCTCATTCTCAATCATTGAGTTTGTTATCGGCAGACACTCCACTATTGATGAGTGGAACAACTCTACTGGGTCCACTGTCCTCGCTTCTTCTACCATCGGCAATGGCAAGCGTGATAGCCCATCAGCGTTTCCATGCTGTTTGGACCGTTTGTATTCAATATCATACTGGTGTGCCCCAAGTAAAACTGACCATCTTTGTAACCTTTGTGCCGTCATGGTAGAAACGGCCTTGTTTGGGTTGAATATGGACACCAACGGCTGGTGGTCCGTCAGCAATGTGAACCTCTTACACTGCAGGTAATGGTTGAATTTCTTCACGCCCCACACAAGACTGAGGGCCTCCCTATCTATCTGGGCGTAATTTCGTTCCGCTGGTGTCAATGATCGGGACGCGAATGCCACCGGCCTTTCCGAGCCATTTGGTAGTCTGTGCGAAAGTACTGCCCCAATTCCGTACGGGGAAGCATCACAAGCTAGCCGAAGGGGTAATGCTGGGTTGAAATGAGCCAACACTTCTTCAGAGGTAATCAACTCCTTGCTCCTGCGAAAAGCCTTTTTGCATTCTTCACTCCACCTCCATGGTGTTTCTTTCCGCAACAGCTCATTTAGCGGATGCAGCACCGTAGATAAATTTGGCAGAAACTTGTGATAGTAATTAATCAACCCCAAGAATGACCTTAGCTGTGACACGTTTCCTGGAGCGGGGGCCTTCACGACCGCTTCTATCTTTTCCGGTGACTTATGTAGTCCCTCTCGGTCAATGACATGACCGCAGTATGAGATCCGTTTTTGGAAGAACTCACACTTCTTGCGATTAACCCGAAGGCCATACTCCTTCAACCTGGTGAGTGCCAGTTTCAAATTCGTGAGGTGTTCTTCCTCATCTTTTCCCGTGATTAGAATATCATCTAAGTAGCACTGCGTGCTTGGAATTCCTTGTAACACCTGTTCCATGGCCCTCTGCCAAATTGCTGGCGCCGAAGCTACTCCAAAGACCAGTCTATTATAGCGATACAAGCCTCTGTGAGTGTTGATGGTGAGGTATTGGCGTGACTCTTCCTCAACCTCCATCTGTAAATATGCCTGAGCCAAGTCTATCTTCGTGAAGTGCTTCCCTCCAGCCAATGAAGCAAAAATATCTTCAATCCGCGGAAGCGGGTATTGTACCGTGTGAAGTACCGGATTCACTGTGATCTTGAAATCTCCGCAGATACGGACCTTCCCCAGTCCCCCTGGCTTATTACTTGGTGAGGATTTCATGACGGGAACAATGGGCGTGGCCCACTCCAGTCTACTTTTGACAGAACCCCTGATCGTTCAAGTTCTTCTAGTTCTGCCTCTACTGCTGGTCGTATTGCGTACGGTACCGATCTGGCCTTAAAAAACTTTGGGCTTGCATGTTCTGCAATCTTGACCTTTGCTTTAATACCTCGCAGTGTTCCCAGTCCTTGCTGGAATACCTCTTTAGCTTCGTCTAATATTCTGGACAACCGTTCAGGTTTGACATCCTCTTTTTCGGACTCCACCGTCATGGTGTTTAGTGCATGCCAGTCCATCTTTATTTTTCGGATCCACTCTCGTCCCAGAAGTGGTGGACCTCCCTCAGGCAACACATACAGATCTAACCGGTGGTGAACTTTATCCTGGTATCTCACCTTAACCTCTAGTTTTCCGATGGGGAATACTTTGTGCCCCGTGTATGTCTGCAGCACTAGATCCGTATTCCGTAGTGGAATATGCTTGAAAAACTTTTTATAGTCATACTTATTCATGACAGTCAACACCGATCCGGTGTCTACTTCCATTTTTACTTGGACCTTCTCAATCTGTAACGTTATCCAAATAGTTTGTCGGTCGGCTTCATTGCTCACGTTGTGGATTCTCAGACTGTCCAGTCCTTTGTGTTTGGAGTGTGAGTCCGACTTCTGTTCCTTCAGACTCTTCCTAGTCGCCTCTTGTACCTTTCTGTACCATTTTTGTGAGGACTCGTTATTGTTGTACGTCGTTCCTGACCGGCACACTTTAGCTATGTGCCCGATCTTGCCACATTTCCGGCATTCTTGGTTTTTACCCCAGCAACGCTTCTGGTCGTGTGTTGTCTTCCCACAACGATAGCATTTCGTAGTCCTCGAGGTGATGTGGTCCACCCCTAGTGCCACCGCCTTCCGCTGCATTACCGCCGTTCCTTTTGCTGCGGCTTCGTATGATGCGGCTATAAGGACAGCCCTGTCAAGTGTGAGGTTGTTCTCTTCCAGTAGTCGCTTTTGCGTCCCTTCTTTGGACAATCCACATATGAACTTGTCTCGCAGTGCCTCTGTCAGATTCCCTCCGAACTGGCAGTGTTTCGCTAGCCTCCGCAGTTCGACCAAGTATTCCGCGTTGCTTTCGTCTTTCTTCTGCGTTCTCGCATAGAATCTGAATCGTTCAGCCAGCTTCAACGGTGTGGGGTTCAAGTGATCCTTCAGCACCGCTACTATATCCTCGAAAGTCTGATCCGCCGGTTTAACTGGAGAGAGAAGATGTTTCAACAACCCGAATGTTTTCGCACCCATCATGTTAAGTAAGGTTACAGCTTTTTCCTCCTTAGCTATTTTGTTAGCCTTACAATGTATCTCAATACGTTCCACGTACGTGGGCCAGTCTTCTATTTCGGAGTTAAAATCGTTGCTGTCCCCACGCTTAGGCATCTTCCTTTCTTTGGGTACAACACAAATATTTCTTTAAATTCTTATGTATTTTTTTTTTTCTAAGATGTCGGCTTTTCCCGCGAATTTGGCGGTTTCCCGCTCTTCCTTTCTCTCCCCGCCCACTTCAATGGCGGTTTCCCGCTTCTGTCGGCTCCTCCGCCTAATGGCGGCTTCCCGCGTTTCTTCCTGGTGGAAGGGGTACGCTTTCCCCGCAGCGGACAGGTTCAGCCGCTGGGCTGGCTCTCGCACAGCTCCCCCTACTCGGCTCCGTCTTCTCCTCCCGCCCGCACGGCTCTACCGGCGCTGGGTACACCCCGTTAACGGAGGACAGTTCAGCCGCTGGACTGGCTCTCGCGCAGTCTCTCACCCCGTTTTCGGCTGTGTCTCTCTCCCACTCCCGCACGTTCGGTTTTGCCGGCTCTGAGTACCCCGTTGGTGGAGAACAGCTCAGCCGCTGGACTGGCTCCTCGCAGTCTCTCTCTCCGCACCCGGCTCTCACCCGCACGGTTCCCGTTCGCCTCCCCAGCCCTCTCGCAGACCGGTGTTTCCCTCCCCGGCTGCGGCTGGGTTTCTCTTCCCGCGCCTACTCGCAGGCTCAGCGCTTCGTGGCTGCGGTCGCTGCCCGGATTTTTCCCGCCGATCGCGGTCCGGCTGTCACCCGACGCCGTTGGACCCGACTTTTGACCGGCTCAGCTCCCCCTCGACCGAGGTCGAGTGCTTTGCCCTTATCCTCCGGATATTCTCTACACCTTCCCCTACTCACAGTCTCTTCGGCCGCCTTGTTCCCTGCTGATCGGCTCACTCTGTACCGTGGTAGAAGGGTAGTCAGTGCCTGTTGCAGACGGAAGCTTTTGTTGCTAAAGTCTTCCACCTTTCTCCTGCTGCAGCCTCGTGTTTTCTTCCAGCAGCACGACGAGGGCGGTTGCCACTCTTCGACGCTCTTCTTGCTTTGGTAATCTTGCCGCAGGGTACGATCGGACTCGTCGCCACTGTAAAGTCTGTGGGTTGTGCAGTTAATAAATACACAGACTTCAGAAATAACAACAAACAGGTCTTTACTATTCGAAGGTCCGGGCGAATCTGCCCCAGTTATCCTGTCACAACACTTATATACTGGTGTGGTCACTGTCGGTATTACAGTATACAGAAGCCAAACAAGTAGTGCCACACTTAAAGTAGTTCCCTTAAAGGTGAACGGTTACATACAATAATTTCCTTAAGGGTAGACGGGTACATACACTACACTAGGGTACTTAAGGAAGTGGCCCTAGAAATAGTAGATGCATTGCTGGTCAACTTCCAAAATTCTATAAACTCTGGAACAGTTCCCATGGATTGGAGGGTAGCTAATGTAACTCCACTATTTAAAAAAGGTGGTAGAGAAAAAACAGGGACTTATAGACCGGTAAGCCTGACATTGGTAGTGGGGAAAATGCTAGAGTCCATTATAAAAGATGTAATGGCAGAGCACTTGGAAAACAGTGAAAGGATCGGACAAAGTCAACATGGATTTACAAAAGGTAAATCATGCTTGACTAATCTACTGGAATTTTTTGAGGATGTAACTGGTAGAATAGATAAGGGAGAACCAGTGGATGTGGTGTATTTGGACTTTCAGAAGGCTTTCGATAAGGTCCCGCATAAGAGACTCTTACTCTAGCGTGCAAAGTTAAAGCACATGGGATTGGGGGTAAGGTATTGACTTGGATAGAAAACTGGTTGGCAGACAGGAAGCAAAGAGTTGGAATAAACGGGTCTTTTTCCGAGTGGAAGACAGTGACTAGTGGGGTACCGCAGGGATCGGTGCCAGGACCCCAGTTAGTCACAATATATATTAATGATCTGGACGAGGGAACTAGATGTAATATCTCCAAGTTTGCAGATGACACAAAGCTGGGTGGGCGTGTGTGCTGTGAGGAGGATGCAGAGAAACGCCAGTACGATTTGGACAGGTTGGGTGATTGGGCAGATGCATGGCAAATGCACTATAATGTGGATAAATATGAGGTTATCTACTTTGGTGGCAAAAACAGGAAGGCAGATTATTATTTGAATGGCAATAGAGTGGGAGAAGGGAAAGTGCAAAGAGACCTGGGTGTTCTTGTGCATCAGTCGCTGAAGGTAAACATGCAGGTGCAGCAGGCGGTTAAGAAGTCAAATGGTATGTTGGCCTTCGTAGCAAGAGGGTTCGAGTACAGGAACAAGGATGTCTTGCTGCAGTTGTACAGGGCCTTGGTGAGACCACACCTTGAGTATTGTGTGCAATTTTCGTCCTCTTATCTGAGGAAGGATGCTCTTGCCATGGAGTGAGTGCAGCGAAGATTCACCAGACTGATACCTGAGATGGCAGGAATGACGTATGAAGAGAGATTGGGTCGATTAGGCTTATATTCGCTGGAGTTTAGAAGAATGAGAGGGTGTCTCATTGAAACTTATAAAATTCTAACAGGACTAGACAGACTAGATGCAGGAAGGATGTTCCCGATGGTGGGGGAGTCCAGAACTAGGGGTCAGAGTCTAAGGATAAGGGGTTAGCCATTTAGGACTGTGATGAGGAGGAATTTCTTCACCCAGAGAGTGGTGAACCTGTGGAATTCTCTACCACAGAAGACAGTTGAGGCCAATTCATTAAATATATTCAAGAAGGAGTTAGATATATTTCTTAAGGCTAAGGGGATCAAGGGATATGGGGAGAAAGCAGGGACGGCGTACTGAATTTGGATGATCAGCCATGATCGCATTGAATGGCAGAGCAGGTTTGAGGGGCCGAATGGCCTACTCCTGCTCCTATCTTCTATGTTTCTATGTCTCCTTTCTAGGCTGAAAAACACAAGTTTCTCCGGTCTTTCCTCAGAGCTTAGACCCCTGACACTACAGATCAGTCTCATGGATCTTCTATGCACTGCCTCCAGCATCTGAATACATGTTCCTTCTATCCTGCTCCACTCACTTCCCCCTTTCCCCTCCCAACCCCACTTTCTTCTGTGTCCTCCTTTGGAAAAACTCTCGCCCAAGTCACTTACAATGGCACTTTCATATTCCCAATTGTCTAGCCTTTAGCCCTCCATTCACCGTGACATTTCTGCAGCTACTGATCTGCTCAATCACATCCTTGTAAAGTCCGCGCCTCAATAATACACTGACTTCGGGAGAACAGTTTAACAGGTACTTTACTGAACAAGAGGCAGCTTGAAACTGAAACTACAGAAGCCTGCTAGGGCCTTTTATACAGGGGTGGTCACTGCCGGTACTGCAGTCTAAGACCAGTTATTCCCTTAAAGGGACATACACAACAATTCCTCTCCTTTTAGATAAACAGTACATAACATTCATTTAACAACTAAATAATAACTAATTGCAATTACAATTTCCTCAGTAATATATACATCAACTGGAATAGTCATTTATAAGTTCAGTCTTTGAGGAGGCTTCCTGATCCGGACTGGATAGCGCCTTTCTCGAGTATCCTGTTCTGGTGGTGGAGTCAATTCTGGCTCATTGTCATTGGTTGGTTCGTCAGCTTCCAATACCCCTGCTTCTGAGGTAGACGCAATCTGTACTTCGGGCTCATTACCAGGTGCACATGCTTGTGGTACAGGTTTGGCTTGTTCCTGTGACTCTAGAATCTGGTCAGCATGGCGTCTCACGATGCTCTCTCCAACGTCCCCTGTGTACATTAGTGGTCCCTGCTGTGTGCCTATCGTGCCTGGCTGCCATTTTCCTGTTCGGTAGTCGCGGGCCAAGACTGTTGCCCTATCTTGAAGCTCCTGGTTGGCTTCTCATTTATGTGCTGGAACTGCTTATCCTCAACATCTCGTCTTATGTTTGGTTTGAGCAAATCCAAGCGACATCTTAGTCTCCGGTTGAAAAACAGTACGGCTGGAGTTTGGTTGGTTACTGCATGTGTCGCATTCCGGTAAGCAAACAGGAAGTTATCCACCTTGTGTTGCAGTGGTATGTCGTCATTATACATTGCCTTTATGGCCTTTTTAAAGGTCTGAACAAACCTCTCAGCCAATCCATTTGTGGCTGGATGATATGGGGCAGATGTGTAATGTTGCACCCCATTATTCTTCAGGAACCTCCAGAAATCCTCAGACACAAACTGTGGGCCATTGTCGGAACAGATCTGTTCTGGCAACCCATTCCTGGCGAAGATGGTCCTTAGGACTGCAATAGTTTTCTCCGTGGTGGTGGAGGACATTTTAATGACCTCTGGCCATTTCGAATGGGCGTCCACAGTGATTAGAAACATTGAGTCCATAAATGGACCAGCGAAATCAATGTGTACCCGTTGCCATGGAGATGAGGGCCACTCCCATGGATGTAGCGGGGCCTGTGGTGGAGCGTTTTGGACCTTCTGGCATCCTGTGCATCTCTTGGTCATATCCTCGATTTCTTTATCGATTCCCAGCCACCACACAAACGCCCTGGC
Organism: Somniosus microcephalus; assembly: GCF_052327205.1. Classification (NCBI taxonomy): domain Eukaryota; kingdom Metazoa; phylum Chordata; class Chondrichthyes; order Squaliformes; family Somniosidae; genus Somniosus; species Somniosus microcephalus. The sequence goes on from NC_140997.1 coordinate 170,739,649, forward strand.
TAGGCTCTTCATTTTTACCCCTCCCAGATGACCCTCATGAAGCTCATTGAGCACTCTATCTCTCAACTTGGGTGGGATTACCACTCGGGATCCACACATCAAGGTCCCCCGGCACACTGACAGTTGTTCTCTCCTTGGCGAGAATGCTGGCAACAGTGAGTCACCATATGCTGGCCATCCCTTCACCGTCAAATCATAGACCCGAGAGAGTGTCGGGTCATTTCGGGTTTCCTTCTCAATACTTGCGTTTGTAACAGGCAAACATTCGACTATGGTCGCACGGAATATTTCCACCAGGTCCACTGCAGGTGCTTCTTCCGCCGTAGGCAACGGTAGGCGCGACAACCCATCAGCGTTTCCATGTTGTTTCGTACCTTTGTACTCTGTCATACTGATGTGCCCCTAGAAAAAGTGACCATCTTTGCAGCCGTTGCGCCGTCATCACCGGAACGCCCTTCTTTGGGTTAAAAATTGAGACCAGGGGTTGATGATCAGTCAGTAGGGTGAATTTCTGCCCGTGCAGATAGCGATTGAACTTCTTCACCCCCCACACCAGGCTGAGGGCCTCCCTGTCAATCTGGGCGTAGTTACGCTCGGCTGAGGTTAGCGAGCGCGATGCAAAGGCTATTGGCCTCTCTGAACCGTCACGGAATTTGTGTGACAGCACCGCTCCAATGCCGTAAGGTGACGCATCACATGCCAACCGAATCGGTAGTGTTGGGTTGTAGTGGGCCAACACTTCTTTTGAAGTGATTTGGCATTTACAATCCTGAAAGGCACGCTTACACTCATCACTCCATTTCCATGTTACACCAGTTTGAAGGAGGGCATTCAGTGGGTGCAGAATTGTAGATAAATTCGGCAGTTCACCAACCCGAGGAGAGACGTCAGTTGCGACACATTTTCTGGTGCTGGAGCCTTGACTACAGCCTCAATCTTGTCCAGCGACTTATGCAACCCTTCCTCATCAATCATGTGGCCACAATACGAGATTTGTCTCCTGAAGAACTCGCATTTGGGACGGTTGGCTCATAGCCCATATTCCTGCAATCTCGTGAGCACCTGTTCCAGGTTGGCAAGGTGTTCATTGTCATTTTCGCCCGTAACCAGGATGTCGTCCAAATAACACTGGGTCCCCGGGATCCCTTGCAGGACTTGTTCCATTGCCCTCTGCCACATAGCCGGGGCCGATGCTACCCCAAATACCAGTCGATTGTACTGGTAAAGGCCTTTGTGAGTGTTTATCGTGAGGTATTGCCTAGATGCTTCTTCCACCTCCATTTGTAGATACGCTTGAGCCAGGTCAATCTTTGTAAAACGTTTCCCTCCAGATAGTGAGGCGAAAATATCTTCTGTCCGCGGAAGTGGATACTGTACTGTGTGCAGGACTGGGTTCACAGTCACCTTGAAGTCCCCACAGATGCGAACCTTCCTTGGCTCCACAGGCGTGCTGCTCAATGCTTTCTTCATTACAGGAACGATGGGTGTGGCCCACTCGCTCCAGTCCACCTTAGACAGCACCCCCGAACGCTCCAGACTCTCCAGTTCAGCTTCCACAGCTGGGCGTATCGCGTATGGCAGCGGTCTGGCCTTGAAAAATGTTGGGGTTGCGTTATCCTCAATCTTTATGGTTGCCTTTACTCCTTTTAGAGTCCCAAGTCCTTGTTGGAACACCTGTTCCACGTCAGATAGAATTTGTGACAGGCGTCCAGGTGCGACGTCATCATCTTTTTTGTCAGTCACAGTTAGTGCCAGAATGGAATGCCAATCCAATTGTAGTCTTCGGATCCATTCACGTCCCAATAATGGTGGTCCTCCATCCTGTAGTATATACATGTATAGTTTCTGTGTTTCCTTTCCGTTATATTCAACTGGCACCCTTATTTTTCCTCTGGGGTAGACCTTTTGCCCCGTGTATGTCTTCAATACAATGGATGTGTCCTTTAAAGGTATGTGTGAGAATAGCCGCTCATAGTCTCGTCGATTCATGACAGTTAGGGCTGATCCTGTGTCCAATTCCATCTTCACTGGGGACCCTGCTATCATGAGGGTGACCCAAATGGTTCGGTGATCTTCTTTTGCGATCACGTTGTGTAACTTTAAACAACTTAGTCGCCTGCTCCCGGAGTCCTTATCACTCTCCTGATCTTCTGAACTACTATCTGTCAGTGTCTTTACTTTCCTGTACTGTTCCTTAGTAGTTCTTGTCGTGTTGGTCTTCTTTCCCGACCTGCAGACTCTTGCTATATGTCCCATTTTCCCGCATTGCCTGCATATTTTGTCTTTAAACCAGCAGTCCTTCTGCTCATGGGTTGTTCTGCCGCAGCGATAGCACTTTTCGGCTCCATACGCCATTTCGTTAGCGCTGTATTCTTGTGGTTTCTGTTGTATTTCCACAGCTCCCCGTGTTGCTGCTTCGTAGGATACTGCCACGCTGAAAGCCTGTTCTAGCGTCAGGTCCTTTTTTGAAAGTAGTCGTTTCTGGGTTCCTTCACTCTGGAGCCCACAGACAAACTTATCCCGTAAGGTGTCTGCCAGTCCTGCTCCGAACTGGCAGTGCTTCGATAACTTGCGTAGTTCCATAAGATAGTCAGCATTGCTCTCATCTTTGTGCTGGTTTCTTTTATGGAACTTGAATCTTTCTGCTATCAGCAGTGGTGTAGGGCTTAGATGTTCCTGTAAGATATGAACAATCTCCTCAAAACTTTTCTCCATTGGTTTAGCTGGGGTAATTAAATTCCGCAATAGGCCGTACGTACTCGCACCCATCAGATTTAATAATACCGATGTCCTCTTTCCATCAGCCACCTCATTTGCCTTGCAGTACACTTCAATTCTTTCCACATACGTGGTCCAGTCTTCTACCTCATTGTCGAAAGCAGTGATACTGCCACTTTTCGGCATCTTGGGCGATTTAAAATGGCGCCTCCCGCGCTTTTGCTTCTTCCCCAATGGAATAAAATGGTGCCTCCCGTGCTTTTGCTTCTTCCCCAACGGGATAAAATGGTGCCTCCCGCGCTTTTGCTTCTTCCCCTTACTGCCACGCTGCTCCTAGCATTCTACGGGGTAATGGCGGCGACCCACAGCTTCGGCGCGTCTCGCTTTCCTTCCCCCCCCGTTTAGTTTCTCTCCGCTGTCCTGTTCTTGAGTACCGACAGCGCCCTGTGCGCTCCACCCTCTCTCTCTTGTTTTCTTTTCCCGGCGACGCTGTGCGGCCCGATTTGTAGAGCCGCTCGATCGAGCTTGAGCCCGCCGCAGTCCGGAAGGGTCAGCGCGCTACCTGCTACCAGCACGATTCGCTGGAACCACAGTCTCTCCCGCAATTCTCCAAACACCGATGGATTCTTTGGGCGGTTGCCCTCGGTCGACGCCCATTGCTCAGACTACGACCTTCCAGGACCTTCCTTTCAGGCGAGATCCCCGTGAGATGATGCCACACTGCAGGTGAGTTCGAACTTACTCATCGCCACTGTAAAGTCCGCGCCTCAATAATACACGGACTTCGGGAGAACAGTTTAACAGGCACTTTACTGAACAAGAGGCAGCTTGAAACTGAAACTACAGAAGCCTGCTAGGGCCTTTTATACAGGGGTGGTCACTGCCGGTACTGCAGTCTAAGACCAGTTATTCCCTTAGAGGGACATACACAACAATCCTCACCTCCACCTTTGATGCCCTTGGCCCCATTAATTACTCTCTCTTAACCTGGTCATTGTCCCTGGTACGGCGTCATCTGTGCTCCCTTATGTCCAAGTGACGCAAACTTAAAAGTTTATGGCAGACAACTAGTTGAGCCATTCATCACCAGATCTGGCTAGACCATATAAGTACTATCAGATCCTGCTCTCCTCTGCCAATACTGCTCACTTTTCCAGGATTATCCTGGAATGCAAAGTTAGCCCCCTGGCTTCGCTTCTCCACTACAAACCGTCTTCTTAAACCCCTCTCACATGCCCCTCCACCCTCACCTCTAACAAGTGCGAGGAGCTCATGGACTTCTTTGTCACCAGGATTGAGACCATCCGTTCAGCTGCTTCTGCCACTTCCCTCCCTTCCCCAAGCCCACCAAGCCAAACTTCCTCTAATGTTCCTCCCTGTCCTAGCTCTGAACTCGAATCTTTCTCTAGTTTCTCTCCTATCTTCTCTTATGCCTTCTCCAAGCTTGACTTGTCCATGAGACCCACCTCCTGCTCCCTTGTCCCTATTCCCACCAAACTGCTGATCACCCAACTTCCCTTCATGACCCCCATGTTAGCTGACATTGTTAACAGTTCCCTCTCCTCAGGTATTGTCCCCCATCCCTTCAAAACTGCCTTCATCAGCCCCCTGCTCAAAAAACCCACCCTTGACCACTCTAGCCATGAAAACTACTGCTCCATCTCCAACATCCCTTTCCTCTCTGAAGTTGTTGAACATGTTGTTGCCTTCCAAATCCATGCCCATCTTTCCTGCAACTCCATGTTTGAACCCCTCCAATCAGGTTTCCGTCCCTGCCATAACACTAAAATGACCGTTATCAAAGTCACAAATTACATCCTATGTGATTGTGATTGTGGTAAACTATCCCTCCTCATCCTTCTCAATCTATCTGCAGCCTTTGACATGGTTGACCACACCATCCTCCTCCAATGTCTGTCCTCCATCGTCCAAGTTGTGTGCGATTTCCCTCGCCTAGTTCCATTTCTATCTATCCAGTTGTAGCCAGAGAATCACCTGCAATGGCTTCTTTTCCTGCTCCCCCACAGTTACCTCTGGAGTCCTCCAAGAACCTATCCATGGCCGCTCCTATTTCTCATCTACATGCTGCCCCTTGGCATCATCATCTGAAAACATGATGTCAGGTTCCACGTGTATACTGACGACACCCAGCTCTACCTCACCACCACATCTCTCAACCCCTCCAATGTCTCTGATTTGTCACGCTGCTTGTCTGATGAGCAGAAATTTCCTCCTACTAAATATTGGGAAGACCGAAGCCATTATCTTCAATCCCCGCCACAAACTCCGTTCCCTAAGCACTTACTCCATCCCTCTCTCTGGTCACTGTTTGAGTCTGAATCAGACTGTTCGCAACCTTGTGTCCTACTTGAACCGGAGCTGAGCTTCTGACCCCATATGCTCTCCATCACCAAGACCGCCTACTTCCACCTCTAACATTATCTGACTCCGCCCCTGCCTCAGCTCATCTGTTGCTGAAACCCTTTATTACCTCTAGACTTGACTATTTCAACGCCTCCTGGCTGGCCTTCCACCTTGCGCCCTCCGTAAAATTGAGCTCATCCAAAACTCGGCTGCCCATGTCCTAACTCGCACCAAGTCCCGTTCATCCATCACCCCTGTGCTTGCTGACCTACATTGGCTCCGGGTTTGGCAACGCCTCGATTTTAAAATTCTCACCCTTGTTTTCAAATCCCCCCATGGCCTCACCTGTCCCTACCACTGTAACCTCCACCAGCCCTACAATCTTCCAAGATCTCCACTCTACTACAATTCTGGCCTTTTGCACAACCCCGATTTTCAGTGCTCCACCATTGGCGGCCATGCCTTCAGCTGCCTGGGCCCTAAACCTCTCTCTAACTCTACCTCGGTCCCTCCCTTAAGATGCTCCTTAAAACCTACTTCTTTCGCCAAGCTTTTGATCACCTGTCCTAACATCTCGGTGTCAAATTTTGTTTGATAATCGCTCCTATTACATGCCATGGGATGTTTTACTACGTTAAAGGCGCTATATAAATGCAAATTGTTGTTCTCCTTCTTCTTTGTTTCATGTCAACCACAGCTGGAGGTAGTACTCATGGCAGTGTATAGTTTGATCATGAAAGTGGCTAGTCGTGATGCTTTAGCCATCTTGAGTGCGGGGCAAGCCTGAAGGACCAGCTGGTGTTTTCCTGCCCATCATTTTCATATGTTCAGATCATCTATATTATACTACACAGTCCGAAAATTGCAGTCGTGGTGCCTGATATCTATACTTATGAGGAGAAATTGGAGCTCTTCTCACTAAAACAGGGAAGGTTAACAGGAGATTTGATGGGGAGGTCCAAAATTATGAGGGGTTTCAATTAAGAAAATAGGGATAAGCTATTGCCACTGGTTGGTGAGTTAGTAACTAGAAGGCATAAAATCTAAAATCTTTGCTGAAAGACGAAAGTGTGGGGTTATGAGGATTTTGTTTTACACACCGAGGGCTGTTAGGACATGGAAAAGTAAGGGGAATGAGCCTAAGTACTGCAAGCACAATAGGCCTTCTTCCATGCAGGGAAAAAATCTACTAGCTAGTAATTTGCAGTTTTGAAAATGCTCTCTCCTGTTTCCTTTCCCAAATCTCTGCCTATTTAAAAAAAATGAATGAAACTTCTCATATACCAGAAAACTGGTGCTTGGCCAGTAACAGTTGTATCATAAGAACATAAGATATAGGAGCAGGAGGAGGCCATTCGGCCCCTCGAGCCTGCTCCACCATTCAATAAGATCATGGCTGATCTATCTTGGCCTCAACTCCACTTTCCTGCCCGCTTCCCATAACCCTTGACTGCCCTGTAGCTCAAATATCTGTCTATCTCTGCCTTGAATATATTCACTGACTCAGCCTCTACAGCTCTCTGTGGTAGAGAATTCCAAAGATTCACGACCCTCTGAAAGAAGAAATTCCTCCCCATCTCCGTCTTAAATGGGCGACCCCTTATCCTGAAACTATGCCCCCTAGTTCTAGATTTCTCCCACGAGGGGAAACATCGGCCCCGATTTTCAGCTTGTGTGGGAAATGGTCGGATTTCCCCGAATGTGGGGTTTCTGACACACATAAAAAAGTGTCAGCCAGCCCCACGCAATTTTCCCTCAATTGGCCAATTAATTCCCAGCATGTGGGAAGCCTTGCTAATTGTCTAAATCGAGTCAGAAATCCCCACAGTATGATGTCATCATTCGTGGTGCTTTCAAGGTCCATAGCAAGCACTGCATCCTCTGAAGGCTTCCAAACAAACCATACAGGATGGCACAGGAGCCTGCAGTAGCTGTGGCCAGTGCCAGACCCCGAGCTGCCTTCAAATTCGACGAAGCTTCACTGCAGGCATTATTAGATGGGGTTAGGGCCCACAGGGAGGTCCTCTTCCCTAGGTGAGGCAGGAAGAGGCCTCCCACTGAGACCAAGGCTGCATGGATGCAGGTGTCAGCAGATGCCAACTCGCTGGGAGTCACCAGAAGAACCTTGGCATTACATCTCTATCTCCTTCCTTTACTCCCCCACAGTACCATCCAGAGCCCCCGTCCTCACTGTGGAGGAGGAAGAGGCTGTGCAGCCAGACTCCTCAGAGGAAGCTCCAACCTCTGAGGGCACAGTGTCAGCAGAAGTAAGCGCACCCAGCACCAGCGCAGACACTCACACCTCGGGGGGACCTTTGGGGCATAGAGTAGTGTTGTCACCTGGTGTTTCACAGCTGACAAGTGAGCCTCAGCAGATTCTGGAGACAGGGACAGCAGTGGAGAGTCCTCGTCGGAGGGCGCAGGGCTCTGCCAGCTCAGCTCAGCTGCGCTGCATCTCGACCCTCTGCCTCTGGGTCCATCCGCAAGAGAAGAGGTGATGGATCTCCATGCACAGATGCAGGAGTCTCTGGCAGGTTTTGTCTCCAGGGTCGCTGCGAGTGTGGAGCGAATGGAGGAGTCCATAGCGACCATGAGCAGAGCCTTTGTGGAGTCATTGGTGCATGAACGCAGCACCATGGAAAGGTTGGCAACCTCCATGGAGGAGATAACTCGCCAGCATACGGAAAACATGGTGAGTGCTCATAAGAGAATGACATCTCTTGAGGAGCGTTGGCCATCTGTTGAACAGAGAAACCAGATCTTCATGGAAGTCCGTCTGAGTAGGACTGCCAGTGCAGAAACGGGTCCCACTGGCCCCCTAAAGCGCAGCAAGGTGCTCTCAAGCCACTTCCAAGCGCTGGCCCCTTCTGGCTTGTGCAGCTTCAGGTGAGTGAGCAGCAGCCTGGTGCTCCTAGTAATCATCCTGCTGTTCCTGGTTCTGCTGCTGCCACCTCTGCTGTTGGAGATCCTCTAATGCCAGGAAGGGAAGGTGCCAAAGGCCTCCCATGCTTCTAGCAGATGCCTCGGTTGAGGAGGTCCTGAGTTAGGGTGGTGAGAGGGGCTTCCCAGGAGCTCACACTGAAGAAGTGTGTGAGGCTCCAACTTTCTGCAGCTGCTCCTAAGGCTTCAAAAAGTTCCCCCAAGCCTTGATCAACAAGGTCCTGCAGCCTGCAAATGCTGCCTCTTTAAATATCTACAGCCCTCAGCGACCTGCTGCTGCAAGCAAGCAAGCCAGCTGTTTTCACGCCAGCTCTCATTGGCGGGGTTCTCCGCAGGCGGGTTTCAGGTGGGAAAAGCCCCAAAGTCGCAACGGCACGGGAAAATCCACTTCAACAAGCAGATAATTGCTTGTTAGTGCTCCGACGACCAGTCCCGCCAGCGGCGGGCGGGACTGAAGCGGGGCGCGTGAAAACGGCAGTCCGAAAGTCGGACGGGGCAGGGAATCAGGCGGGGGGGTCCCGACCCACCTTTTCCGCGATTTTCGGACCACGGCCGCATGAAAAGCCGCCCGGCGGCTGCCCAAAAATCGGGGCCATCCTCTCAGCATCTACCCTGTCCAAACCCCTCAGAATGTTATATGATTCAATAAGATCACCTCTCATTCTTCTAAACTCCAATGAGTATAGGCCCAACCTTTCCTCATAAGACAACCCTTTCATCTCAGGAATCAGCCTAGTGAACCTTCCCTGAACTGCCTCCAATGCAATTATATCCCTCCTTAAATAAGGTGACCAAAACTGTACGCAGTACTCCAGGTGTGGTCTCACCAACGCCCTGTACAGTTGTAGCAAAACTTCCCTACTTTTATACTCCATCCCCTTAGTAATAAAGGCCACAATTCCATTAGCCTTCCTAATGACTTGCTGTATATCTGCATGCTAACCTTTTGTGTTTCATGTACGAGGACACCCAGATCCTTCTGTACTGCAGCATTCTGTAGTCTCTCTCCATTTAAATAATATTTTGCTTATTTGTTCTTCCTACCAAAGTGGATAACCTCATATTTTCCCGCATTATACTCCATCTGCCAAATTTTTGCCCACTCATTTAACCTATCTATATCCCTTTGCAGACTCTGTATCCTCACTACGTGCTTTCCCACCTATCTTTGTATCGTCAACAAATTTGGCTACAGTACACTCGGCCCTTCATCCATGTCATTAATATAGATTGTAAATAGTTGAGGCCCAGTTACATTGTACTGAATATCAGGATGTGAGAGATGAAGCCTCCCCACCACCTACAAGGTACACATCAGGATGTGAAGGAATAGCCATGATTCAGAGAAATATATGATACCATGAACATTTCTAATATTATTAATACACGATAAACTGGGTTTAAAAATTTAAAGCCTCAGAGACACAAGCTGTAAAACCTCAGAGACATAGGCCCCGATTTTCTGGCAGCCGTCGGGCGGCTTTTAATGCGGCCGGGGTCCGAAAATCGCAGAAAAAGCGGGTCGGGACCCCCCCTCCGCCTGATTCCCCGCCCCATCCGACTTTCGGACTGCCGTTTTTCCGTCACCCGCTTCAGTCCCGGCCGCCGCTGGCGGGACTGCTCGTCGGAGCACTAATCACCAATGATCACCTTGTTCAGGAAGATTTTCCAGGGCCGTTGCGACTTTGGGGCTTTCCCCACATGAAACATGCCTGCGGGGAACCCCGCCGATGAGAGCTGGCGTGAAAACAGCTGGCTTGCTTGCTTGCAGCAGCAGGTCGCTGAGGGCTGAAGAAATTTAAATAGGCAGCATTTGCAGGCTGCAGGACCTTGTTGATCAAGGCTTGGGGGAATTTTTTGAAGGTTTAGGAACAGCTGTAGAAAGTTGGAGCCTCACACACTTCTCCAGTGTGAGCTCCTGGGAAGCCCCTCTCACCACCCTAACTCAGCGCCTCCTCAACGGAGGCATCTGCCAGAAGCATGGGAGGCCTTTGGTACCTTCCCTTCCTGGCATTAGAGGATCTCCAACAGCAGAGGCGGCAGCAGCAGAACCAGGAACAGCAGGATGAGCACCAGGAGCACCAGGCTGCTGCTCACTCACCTGAAGCTGCACAGGCCAGAAGGGGCCAGCGCTTGGAAGTGGCTTGAGAGCACCTTGCTGCGCTTAAGGGGGCCATGGGGACCCGCTTCTGCACTGGGAGTCCTACTCAGAAGGGCTTCCATGAAGATCTGGTTTCTCTGTTCAACAGATGGCCAACGCTCCTCAGGAGATGTCATTCTCTTATGAGCAATCACCATGTTTTCCGTACCCTGGCGAGTTATCTCCTGCATGGAGGTTGCCAACCTTTCCATAGTGATGCGTTCATGCGCCAATGACTCCACAAAGGCTCTGCTCATGGTCGCTATGGACTCCTCCATTCGCTCCACACTCGCAGCGACCCTGGAGACAAAACCTGCCAGAGAATCCTGCATCTCTGCATGGAGATCCCTCACTTCTTCTCTTGCGGATGGACCCAGAGGCAGAGGGTCGACATACAGCGCAGCTGAGCTGAGCTGGCAGAGTCCTGCGCCCTCCGATGACGACTCTCCACTGCTGTCCCTGTCTCCAGAATCTGCTGAGGCTCACTTGTGAGCTGTGAAACACCGGGTGACAACACTACTCTATGTCCTGAAGGTCCCCCCGAGGTGTGAGTGTCTGCGCTGGTGCTGGGTGCGCTTACTTCTGCTGACGCTGTGCCCTCAGAGGTTGGAGCTTCCTCTGAGGAGTCTGGCTGCACAGCCTCTTCCTCCTCCACAGTGAGGACGGGGGCTCTGGATGGTACTGTGGGGGAGTAAAGGAAGGAGATAGAGATGTAATAATGCCAAGGTTCTTCTGGTGACTCCCAGCGAGTTGGCATCTGTTGACACCTGCATCCATGCAGCATTGGTCTCAGTGGGAGGCCTCTTCCTCTCTGACCTAGGGAAGAGGACCTCCCTGTGGGCCCTAGCCCCATCCAATAATGCCTGCAGTGAAGCCTCGTCAAATTTGGAGGCAGCTCGGGGTCTGGCACTGCCCACAGCTGCTGCAGGCTCCTCTGCCATCCTGTATGGTTCGTTTGGGAGCCTTCAGAGGATGCAATGCTTGCTCTGGACCTTGAAAGCACCACGAATGATGACATCATATTGTGGGGATTTCTGACTCGAATTGGACAATTAGCAAGGCTTCCCACATGCTGGGAATTAATTGGCCACTTGAGGGAAAATTGCGTGGAGCTGGCTGACACTTTTTTATGTGTGTCAGAAACCCCACATTCGGGGAAATCCGACCATTCCCCACACAAACCGAAAATTGGGGCCATAGGCTGTAAACAGAGAACAGGCTTCTGAGATAAAGATCAGTTGATAACAAAGTTGTAAACAAGCTTTGAAATGGGAATTAGTTAAATATACTAAAACAATGAAAGATTGAAGCAAACCATTGGCGCTTCTGAAAGGTCTACGGTTTGCAACGAACATAATGAGAAGACCCAGTTTAAAGTGTTAAGAAATAACACATTGAACAGAAACACAAACATTAAAAGAACCATGTGCCTTTGAAACATGACATCAAGTAAAAGAAACACCTGCTGGTCAAATAGTTTTTATGTTTGGATGACAGGAAACATGCAACCAATTGAGATAACTAGAAATGCATGAAACATTCAGTTGAAGTGTCTTTAATTTATATACATAGTAAATATGATACCAACAAGTACACTTTGAAGATATAATTTCAATAGAGACACCAAGCAATTACATTGTGTTTGTATAAAACTTGGAGCAGCACAGAGTCACAACGTCTGCTAAAAACCAGTAAAGCCAATATTAAGAATTGAATGAAGAATCTTCGATAAGAATGGCATCAAACAGAAACCATTGGAGTCATTGTTTTTATGATGGTTTTTAGAACACCTAAAGGTAGAGAAATAATTATGCATGCAATAGTTGAATTCTTCTTATCGTGTCCACGGACAGTCTATACATAGCCCAGCCAGAACTGGACACATTTTTGCACCTTGTTGTTGAATTCAGCAAGATCTGCAACAGTGCAGGGTTCCTCTAATGATGGGCATTGCAGGAGATGTTGCATAGTCTGTGCCTCAGTTCCACATTCACAAGTTGTCGGGCTGGTTGAATACCCCCATTTGCTTAGTGACACCTTTGAGCAACCTACACCAGTCCTAAGTCTGTTAAGGCACTTCCAGGTTGCCCAGTTGCAATTAGCTCCTGGGGGAAGGCTTTCATCAAGTAAAATTTCCATCGCTGGGGGTTGTTCAAGACTGGCGAGCCGGTCTTTCCACAAGGCGATGCGGGCTTCAGATGAGGTTGATTGTAATGGAACAACACTGTTCATGAAGCTCTTTCTTGACTTTAGGCGGCTGGGTGTAGGTGTATGACAATGCAGAGGGTGTCTCTCATCTGATGTTTGACGGAGTTGCTCTTTCTTGCTGGCTACCATTCTTCTTATATCAGGGGGAGCGATACCCGCCAGGATATATAGGCTGTTGGTGTTTGTTGGTTTTAAGCAACCTGTGATAAGTCGGCAGCTTGCATTCAGAACGGCATCCATCTTCTTGGCATGAGTAGACCTTTCCCATGCAGGGCAGGCGTATTCGGCAGTGGAATAACAAAGAGCAAGTGCACTGGTTCGCAATGTTTTCGGGCTTGTTCCCCATCTTGTGTTAGTGAGCTTATTCAGGATGTTGTTTCATATGCTCACTTTTGCCTTTGTCTTCTCGATGTGGTTCTTGAAGGTGAGGCATCGGTCAAGGGTGACTCCTAAGTAGATAGGGTGCTCGCAATGCGTCAGTGTTACTCCACACCAGGTTACTTTCAGCTGGTGTTTGGCTTCACGGTTTCTGAGGTGGAATGCACAAACTTGCGTCTTTGATGGGTTTGCGCGAAGGTGGTTTCCTTCATAGTAGGATTTTAGTCCCTCCAAGGCCTCAGAAAGCATTTTCTCCACGGTGTTAAAATCAGTGCTTTGGGCAGTGACACATAAGTGTTGTGTCTCAAGGGGTTTTATATTGTGTCTCAAGGGGTTTTATACCCTTATATCTATATCACAATTAAGAAGGACTCCGGGGTGGAGAGTTTAGTTAATGGCCATTTTATTTACAATGTGCTTCTTCAGTCAATGCACTACATTTCCCATAGTGCATTGCAAATCACAACTATGGTATCCCCTGTGGACAATTCTAATACACATTCAAAATACACAACATATTTCCTCCCCCTTAAAATAGAATGTCCACAAAACAGAATAACTGAAAATGACTATAACTTTGGAAGAGAGGGTAGACAGCCTCTACATTCCGCTAACCCTGGGGATTATTCTGCCCCATGCACACAGGTTAGCACTAACTGTAACTAAGGTGCTCCGGAGGCTGCCTTTCTCTTTGGGGGTAACGCCCAGTCTCAGGAGCAGGCTCTGGCTGGCTCTCCCGTGACCCTGCAGGCGTGGCTTCCTCCCTCGATGGCACAAGAGTGGATGGTGCCACCGTCTCCGGGTCGGACGACCAGTCCCTGCTGGAGCCCCCAGCAGGTCCTTGATCCTCTGTTTCTTGGGTTACCTGTGGCAACTGTCTTGGCAGTAACTGGTCTACATGCCGTCTCCATGTTCGGTCGTCTCCGGTGCGGACTCCGTATGAAATGGGGCCCGTCTTTTGAATGACCGTAGCCAGGACCCACTGCTCCAGGGTGTCCCCCACCACAAAGTGTCGTTCTTTGGACCTCTGAGCTCGTCTGCTGACTTGATCCTGCTGATTGGCGTGCACCACTGCTTCTGTGGACGTTGGCCTCAGCAGGTCAAGGCGTGTCCGTAGCTGCCTTCCCATGAGTAGGTAAGCAGGAGATGCTCCTGTCGTAGCATGAGGCGTGTTTCGGTATTTCAGCAAGAAAGCATTCAGGCGCTGCTTTAGAGGAGCATCACTTCTTGCAGCTTTCAACGCGCGTTTCAGCGTTCTGACAAATCTCTCCGCCAATCCATTCGTGGATGGATGATAAGGCGCAGAGAACATGTGCTGGATTCCATTGCTCTTGAGGAACTCCTCCATCTCCTGGGATGTGAACTATGTTCCATTGTCGGTTACGATCTGCTCCGGCAGACCAAATCGCCCGAACATCTCTCTCAGAGTCTCGATGGTTTTCTCCGTAGTGGTAGTGGACATTACTGCAACGTCCGGCCATTTGGAATGGGAGTCCACCGCGACCAGGAACATTGCTCCTTCCACTGGTCCCGCGAAGTCCAGATGGATCCGTTGCCACGGTGTCGCCGGCCATTCCCATGGATGCAGTGGCGCTGCTCTTGGCATATCCCTGGTTGTCTCGCATGATGGGCATGATTTCGCTTCAACTTCAATTTCATGATCCAGACCGGGCCACCAGAAGTAGCTTCGTGCCAGCTCCTTCATCCGGACAATACCACAATGTCCCGAGTGCAGCTCGTTGAGGACATGTTTCCGCAGCTTTGGTGGTATGATCACTCGCATGCCCCAAAGGAGGCATCCTGACATGACAGACGACTCCTTCCCTCTTGACAGGTAAGGTAGGAGCTCAGGTGGTGTGTCTGACACCCGTGATCCGTCTCCTCGCATCACCCGATCCAGCACCTTGGATAGCGTAGGGTCCACTCTGGTCTCTTTCTTGACCTGCCGGGCCGTGACAGGGGCATTGCTCACCATGTCAAAGTAGAAAATCTTCTGCTCACAGCCTTCAGAGGGCACAGGCAGCGCTGTTGACCTCCGGTATTTGATGTTGTAATTGTGAGAGCTTAACATCAGCGCCCAGCGCTGCATCCTGCACGCTGCCAGGGAGGGTATTCCTGTGTGTGGACCAAAGATCGATGTCAGAGGACGATGATCCATCAGCAAGGTGAATTTCCTTCCGAACAAGTAGTGATGGAACCTTTTGATTCCAAAGATGATGCCCAAAGCCTCTTTTTCGATCTGCAGGTATTTCACCTCCGCCTTGCTCAGGGACCTTGACGCGAATGCAATCGGCTTCTCTTCGCCTGAGGGAACGATGTGGGACACGACCGCGCCGACGCCACAAGGCGACGTGTCACAGGCCAGCTGAATCTGCAACGACGGGTCAAAGTGCGTCAACACTCTGGGGTCAGTCAAAGCTGCTTTGGCTTTCTTGAATGCAGCTTCGCACTCCTTCGTCCACGCCCAGGCCTTGCCCTGACACAACAACTCATGTAATGGCTTCAACAGTGATGCCAGCTGTGGAATAAACTTTCCGTAATAGTTCAGGAGACCTAAGAATGACCGCAGCTGGCCGACATTTGTAGGTGCAGGGGCGTCGGCAATGGCTTTCACTTTTGACGGTGCTGTGTGTAGGCCGTCCGCGTCGATGACATGGCCTAGGTACTCCACTGATGGCTTGAAAAATTCGCATTTGTCCTTGCGAACGCGTAAGCCATATTCTTCAAGTCTTCCCAGTGTCTTCGCCAGGTTCTGCAGATGCTCGTTGTCGTCCTTTCCTGTGACAAGGATATCGTCAAGATAACATTGTACCCCTGGAATGCCGCTTAAAATCTGGTCCATAGCCCGCTGAAACAAAGCTGGTGCTGACGTTATACCAAAGGGTAGGCGGCAGTACCTGTAGAGGCCCTTGTGGGTGGTGATGGTGAGGTACTTCTGTGAGTCCTCTTCTACATGCATCTGCAAGTAGGCTTGGCATAGATCAATCTTGCTAAACTTCTGACCGCCTGCTAGACCCGCGAAAAGATCTTCAATGATGGGGAGGGGGTACTGTTCAGCTGAGAGCACAGGATTCACTGTTACTTTGAAACCTCCACATAAGCGAACCGTGCCGTCACTCTTCATCATTGGTACCACGGGCGTGGCCCACTCACTGTGCGAACCCGGCACCAGAACCCCTAACTTGACCAGACGCTCCAGGTCAGCCTCCACCTTTGGTCTGAGGGCGTAGGGAATGTTCCTGGCCTTCAGGAATCGTGGCTGGCTGTCAGGCTTCACCTTGAGTTTGACCGTAATCCCCTTCATACTCCCCAATTCTCCGTCAAAGACAGCCGTATGCTTTGTCAACACTGCCGCTAGCCCCGCCTCTTCGACTGACACCGCATTCACTTTTTCCCAATCCAGATGGATTTTCTCCAACCATGGCCTGCCCATCAGGGATGGATAGTCACCCTTGACCACGTAAACTGGCAGCATCACGGTTTGTCCATTAAGCTCCACCTTGACCTCCGTCTTACCCAGCATTGGGACTGTTTCCCCAGTGTAGGTCTTTAAGATGAGCTTGGCCGGCGTCAGTGATAGGTGGTTCAGTTTTTCTTTGAATAGCTTCTCTGAGATCAAGGAGACAGCGGCCCCCGTATCCAGCTCCATTTTGACCGGTATTCCCTCTAGTAGTGGAGTGACTCCATAGCCTGATGAGCCTCCATTCACCGTTAACACATGGAGATTCAACTTCCCATCAGAGTCTGTGTCACTGTCTTCCTGTTCTTGTTTCACCATGTGTAGGTTTTTCTTTTTAGAACGCCAGTTGGATGTGTTTCCTTGTTTGTTTTTGTGTGCCTCTGTGTAGGATTGTTTGCTTTGCCATTTACACACACGTTCAATGTGTCCTTGCTTTTCGCATTTCCGACAGGTCAGGTCTTTACACCAGCAGTCAGATGGCTGATGACCTGACCTCCCACATCTATAACACTCTCTGGCGCCCCTTGCATGCTTATCCGGTGTAGCTGCTACCCTGTGCACTCTCATAGCAGCCCCCAACAGCTGTGCATCTTTAGCTGCTAACTCCATAGACACAGCGAGCTCCACTGCTGATTTAAGTGTCAGTTTGTCAGTTGTGAGCAAGCGCTTCTGTGTTGCTTCACATCTTAATCCACACACAAACCTATCACGGACAGTGTCATTTAGAGTTGCACCAAACTCACAATGCTCAGTTAGCTTCTTTAACACTGCAACATATTCGGCTATGGATTCACACTCCCTTTGGTTTCGTTTGTGAAACCTGAACCTCTCGGCAATCAGCAGCAGCTTGGGTGCGAGATGTGTTTCCAAAACTTCCACAATCTGATCATATGTCTTAGCGCCGGGCTTATCCGGGCGCATCAAACTCCGTAACAAGCCAAATGTTTTTGCTCCGATCACACTGAGGAACGTCGCCACTTTCACGTCATCTTTAATGCTATTTGCAGTCACGAAAAATCCAAAACGTTCTGTATAAGCCCTCCATTGCTCCGCCGTTTCATCAAATGGTCCAAATGCTCCGGTTAGCATAGCCATTTTTTTTTTTTTAACAGTCCTTTTTCCTCCACTTTGATTGTTTTTCACAGTCCTTTTTCTCCCCTTCGTTTCACTGTATCATTACTCTCCCCCTTCTGATTTGTGTAACACCCGAACCGCCACCTTTACGAGGCAATTGCATCAGCCCTAAACTGCCATTAAGAAAAGACAGGAACTTCTTACTTTAAACATCGCCGATTCCAGTGCAAAGTGATGCGCAAGTCTGTCATCCTCATCGCCAATTCTTTGTTGTGTCTCAAGGGGTTTTATATTGTGTCTCAAGGGGTTTTATACCCTTATCTATATCACAATTAAGGAGGACTCCGGGGTGGAGAGTTTAGTTAACGGCCATTTTATTTACAATGTGCTTCTTCAGTCAATGCACTACATTTCCCATAGTGCACTGCAAATCACAACTATGGTGTCCCCTGTGGACAATTCTAATACACATTCAAAATACACAACAATAAGTCATCAGCATATATAAAACGGCGTGTAACACCGTTTATAGGTTGGTCATTTGTGTAGATGTTGTACAGCAGCGGTGCAAGCACGTTTCCCTGAGGAAGACCATTCTTCTGAATACGCCACCTGCTGCGCTTCCCACCTAGTTCAACATAGAACCGGCAATTCTGAAGCATGCTTTCTAACAGCTCTGTTAAGTGAATCTCTTTTGTCATCTCTAGAATCGTGCAGAGGAGATGTCTATGGTTCACTGTATCGTATGCTGTTGACAGGTCTACAAAAACAGCACCTGTTACCATCCCTTGCTCAAAACCATCTTCGATGTGTTGTGTGAGGTTGAACAGTTGGCTTGTTGTTGATTTGCCGGGGCAGAAACCTGCTTGCTCTGGAATGATCTTCTCATCTACAGTTGGTGCTATCCTATTGAGTGTCAGGCGTTCAAACAGCTTATAGGTGTGGCAAAGCAGTGAAATTGGCCGAAAACTCTTAGGATCTGAGGGATCTTTTCCAGGCTTTAATAGTGCTATTACATGTGCCTTCTGCCAGATATTAGGTAGCTTGTGTGTTGCCAGACAGTGGTTGAACAATTGTAGGAGCCATTTCTTTGCTTTCTGTCTAAAATGCTTTATCTGCTCCATTGCTATGTTGTCAAGACCAATTGCTTTCCCATGTTTTAGACTAGATATACCAGTTTCCAGCTCTTCCATGGTGAACTAACAGTAAGATAGAAAGCATTCAAAAGAGGTATCAATAAAGACAATTAGCTGACATCAGCAGAGAACATCAAAGAAGAAACTACTGCCAAAAGAGTATAAAAATAAGACCTTTTCAACAGAAAGGCAGTACTCGATGAATGGGCAAAGTGTTTCTCAACTCTTCAGACGCATCTCTGTAAATCTTTAACTATGAGTCTCGGGAAGTCAAAGTAATTGATTTTGGTGGATGTTCTGGATTTAGAAATAAGTAAGAAATAAGAAATGTAACGAAGTAAAGATTTGAGAATAAGGATCTCTGAGAAATAAGAAATGTAAGCTAATTGTATTTTGAATTGTTAATGCTCCGACTGATTCAACAGCTGTTAACTGAATGTCAGCTCTTAAATAAAACGATATATTTTTAGAATTGTCTCAAAGAGTAATTCTATATAAACTCGCAAACCCAAATTCTGTACACTCTTTTGTAAGGAGTTGCAGAATTCTGGGGGGTATTCCGGACCCTCATAATATCCAAAAGGTTACAGTCTATTTCAACTTATTAAAAGTACTATCCAGAGGATGGTAATATCTTCAGGTCATTCCTTTCCTTTAGGGAGAGATAGCCTGAACCTTTAGACCCATTTAAGCATCTTATGGAATTCGGCTATCTCTAACTTAAGTTGAGGGTGAACGTCTGGGGAATACGCCTGATCTGGGATAGCCCAAAAGGGCTAGGACTGTAAATATCCCTTCAGATGGCACCCAATGAGTGTGTTAATGAGTTGATACAGAACCTATACTTATATTTATAGCTATATCCATGTTGTAGATTGTTAAGTATAGAAGGAGTGTTTACTGCCAATGGTTCTAAGACCCAGATTTAAGTCTCTAGAGACGACAAGACCCTGATCAGGCCTTGTATAAATTAAATCCAAACTCCCTCAAAATACCATTGAGGTCTAGAAGCTTCTTATAAAGTTCATATTAAATCCTAACCGAGGTTAGGTCCTGACGAAATATTAAATCCTAACTGAGGTTAGGTCCTGACGAAATATTAAACACTAACCGAGGTTAGGTCTTGAAGAAATGGCAAATCCTTTCGGAATTGGCCAAGTTTTTTTATTAGAAAATTTAAACGATTGCTTTATTAGGGGAAATAATCCTATTCCTGTACCTCCACAAAACCAAGTGATAATTTTTGAAATAGAAGGCTTTGATGCTGAAGGAGCCATTAGAACTCATGGCACGATTAATGTTGATCCCCAGAACCAGGGGATACAGAATATCCTGTGGGATAACCAAATGAATACTTCAAATCCAATAAATTCCTTAATGATAAGGTGCACACCTGCACAATTGGGAGGCCTAATGAATGGTGCCCAACAAGGTGGTGACAACCATGGCCGAATAGCAGGACCCAGAGCAGCCTATGCTACTGGGGGCCATGGATTCTGGTTAAGGTGGCAAAGTCATGATGAAATAAATGACAACAATCTTCAAGAAAACTATAGACAGCTTAGAATCCATTATAATCAATGCCGACAGGCACTAGCTCACTCTTATCTAAATGCTGGAGGTGCAATGCTTAATGGTCCAGTAAACCAACCCCAGCAACCACAAATTGCACCCCTAGGTCAAGTAAACCTGAGCTCTATCTACACAATGTGTGGTAAACCAGGAAACACCAGCCAGGAAAAAACCTGCTGGATTCTAACTAACCTTGATAAATTGGAAACCTGTTGCCAAAATTGGAATGCTCAAAACCTGAGACAACTACTGCAAATGATATTAAGTTCAGACTTAATTCCCCCATTAAACCAGTGCAATAACTGGGTTCAAATATACGCTTATGTTCTCACGGCAACTCAGGGCGGGCATGTAATGGGTTCAATCAAGGAAATACTCACTAATACAGCCACAACTAAAGGGCTGGTAGCTGCCTACAGATTAGGTAAAGTACTTACACAATATAATTGGGACATTGTTCATGGTTGGCCAATTAATATCAAAATACAGCCCTCAAACTTGCCTGTGAGGGTGCTCTAAATGATTATCAAGATAACCAACAAAGATGGGATAATGTCAATCACATTATCCAACTAAATCATGACCTCTTAGGTCTACCCCAAACGAAACCTATAATGAGATCAGAGACTAGGGATTTAAAAAAATGGAGAAGGTACCTTTGCTACTCAGAAAGAAGGATTGTATAGACCCAAGTCTCAAGTCCACCCTTCCCAAACACAAACTCATGGCTCAGGACCCCCAAGAGGGTATTCCAAAAGGTTTATACCCCCAACCCGCCCACAATATGAGACAAATTTCTCCCCAGAAAGATGGGATAGGCGAAAGGCTAGACCTCGAAAGGAAAGCGAAGGACAGTGGACTCCCTATGGGGACAGCTTTTACACTGGCCAAAGTTATCAAAGAGCCATGGGAGGGTACCGAGAAAACTGAAATTGGGATCAAAAAGATTTCCAGCCGAACCAACGTCCACCTCAACATCAAGAGGATCATCAAGAAAGTAAACGGTCCGATAAACCCCATCAGGGATCTGGAAAACATGAAATCCCCAAGAGGGAGGAACAAAAATCAGTTAAAATAATTAAAGATAAAGCAGTAAATGAACCTCAGCATCTTGAGGATGATAAATCCCAGCCTGGCACCCAGCCAGGACCTTTTGAATTCTCCTATGCCTTGGCAACCTTGCCCACAAACGAACACAGCTTGATTAAACTTGACCAGAAGGGGGAGGTAAAGACCTCGAGCAACTCATTAATAAATGCTATCATTAACTACAAAGCCATCCAAAATTAATGTGGAAAGATAGAGCATCTCTCCATCATGGAGGATGATAATACGGAAGAGAGAATCAGACAAATACTTATGAGACCGCTTACAGAATACCGTCAAGTTATTTACTGTGATGGATCGTCACTGACGATTAAGAAAGAGACACCCCAACAATCCTCATCTAGGATGGGGATATTAGTAGGGACTTTGAGATTCCTAATTCTTTAAATCCAAAAGAATTACTGTCTATACCCCTTGGCCATAAGACAGCGCAATATGCTGAAGCCGCAGCATTATGGTATGTTTTAAAGAAAGCAGACTTTATTAAACCCACACTGTGGGAAGATATTCTCCATTCGAGAATGGAGAAAAATAATAGTCAGGTGATTCATATAAATGGGCATACCACTGGAACAGTACACTCAAAAGGAAACAGCCTTACAGATGAACAAGTGAAACATTCGGTCTGTATGATACCCCCTCGAGAGGGGCCTGCCAATGTTAGTGTAATCACTAGGGCAGAACGGGCAGCTAATCAGGATGAGGAACTGATTCAGCTATTAGACCCAATAACAGAAAATCCACCAGAATGTCCACCAAGGTACTTTTACTCGGAAACCCCTATGGGTATTGTACTAGTTAAGTTGCCCAAAGGAAACCGAAAAGTACCCCCGAGCCACAAACGAGAACAGCTTGTAAAAGAAGCTCACAAGGGCATAAGTCCACATTGTAGTGCCAGAATAATATTCTGCAAATTGATCCTCTTATATTGGTGGCCAGGCATGCTTAAAGCCTGTAAAACATACGTGGCAAATTGTGAGCCATGCTATTCGACTAATAATTCATTACTAAATTAAGCCACCACCATTGGCTCCTGTGAAAGCTGATGAGCAAATGGGAAAATTCTTTATTGACTTTATTTGACCACTTTCCCCATTTTTGGGTTATAGACATGTTCTCGTTTGTGTGGATGGATGCACTTCCTTTTGCTGGCTGGTCCCCACAAACTGTTTCAGAAAACTGTAAGGGGCTGTGTGTGTTGTGCCCAGTCAGCTTCGCCTCTGACTGTCCTTTGAGCGGTTCGAATCACTCCCACACCCCTGGGTTCTAGACACCGGACTTAGGTACAGGCGGTGATACAGAAAATCGAGTAGACAAGTGGTTTGGTGTAAGAAAACCAAATTTTATTAAAAGCAGAATGAAACAATCTTATGAAAATTACTGGTATGAAAATTACAGGCATAAACAATTACACTCATATGGGAATGGGGAACACATGGCACATCGAGGGAAAACAATGACATCAAACAATCCCCTTATCCTTATCCCACCCCCTATACCTAACTAGATTAAGCTATGAGGGGCCAGGAATTCATGCTCACTGATCCAAAACCTGTTGCTTAAACGGTTGTGAGTTTTTGAGGTCCGCTCCCACTGTCCTTTTGGGTACCCCGTCGCCACGTGGTCTCAGGGCGCGGCGCTGAAATTGTTGATGCGAAGCACCCTCCTCTTTCCTCAGCTACCATCATCGTCTCGTTGCGATGGGTTTTCTTCCTCTTCTCCCTCGGGCGGTCGTCGGCGGTAATGTTACGGTCCGGGGTTGATTGGCGATCTTTATCGTCTAAAAGATTTTGCTACCCATGCTTCGAACGCTAGTTTATTCGTCACGGGCGCTGCCACCCACTCTTCGAACGCCAGCTTATTCGCACTGTTCATGCATGCAACACCAACTTATTCACCAAACGCCAGCTTATAACCAGGCGTTTGGTTTTCCCAAATGCGTCTTTCGCTGCCCTTCTCTGCTTTTATCGGTTTACCTTCTTCTTCGTCTCGTCTCGTCTGCCCGTTTGTGGCCTGTGTGTCCTGTGTGGTTTTGAACTCGGGTCTCGTTCTCCTCCCACGTTTGGCCCCGGTGTAATGGACGTCCTTGGTTGTTGAGCGGCGCGGGGAGCAAGAAGAGAGCCCGCCACGAGGCCAGGGTGCGAGTACGAGCGGCAGCAGGCCAAGGCCACAAGCAAGAGATCAGAGAGCTAAGCGCCGGTTACCACTGATGGGCCTCCAATTATACCCGTTCTTCAACTCCTTATCTGCGCGCCAAATCAGGTCAGTCCCTTTGTCTAACTTTTGGCGGGCTTGTTTAAATTATTACAACCATTTACTTTAACAACTTTTGGAGTGGTTGTCTCTGGGTCTAATGGCCCCGATGTCCTGGTTGTTTGTCATGGATAAGACTTAATTGTCCCCATCCTGACTTGATGGCTACTGTGAGCTGTTACCGATTAAATATGCAGAAACCTAATGGCCTCGATTCTAGGCCCATTCTAGCTTGACCTATTTCAAGTCGAATGAATGCGTATTCTGTGTTTACTTTGTCTGGCTGGCTCCAGAGAGTCCTTTTTCACAGATTCCTGCATTTTAAGCTTCATCTCTGGGCCTGCCTGTCTGCAGAGCCCTGTTTTAAAAATCCTGTCGGTTTGGTCACGAGGCTGCAGAAGCCATTTTGGGTACCCTGTTTTTAATAACTTGTCCAAACAGGATCCCTTGATCCATAATTTGGGGAGTGTGGGAATTTTGAGAACCCTGCACTTACAAAACGCACTTGCCAGGGCTATTTCTGATATAATTACTGTAGCTGGTGCACCCAAGATCTTACACACCGATTAAGGCGGAGCCTTTGTCTCTAAGGTCTTCAAAGACTATTGCAAACAAAGGAGGATTGGGTTAGAGCACAGCACGCCACGTCATCCACAATCAGCGGGGCGGGTGGAATGTAAAAAATCGGGAAGTAATAAAGTTATTGGTCAAACTGTTGAGGATCAGGGAAATAAGTGGACCACCAGCATTCCGGAAGTACAGCTATCACTCAATAATGTGCCCACATCTGCATCAGGGACAGTGTCCCCTAAGAAACTTCATATTATCTGATGTATGGAATTGAGATGCATACACTGCTTACCCATAGTTCTTTTATTGCCTCTATACACTCTGAGTTCTTGACTCGACAGCGACAGTTAGAAAAAAAAAGTAAGAAAGCAGATTCATCAAAATGATCAGAGGATAAGGGAAGCAAATAGGCAGAAAACATTGACAAATAAAGTATGGCAACCCATAGTAAGAGAATGGGTACAGGAAAAGAAGTTCGAGCAGAAACCTGGTTTAAGACTGAAGTGGAAAAATCCTGTTCAAATACAGTCTGTTATTAATGAAAGAACAGTTCAAATACATATTAACCAGCCGAATGGCAAATATATTGTTAAAAATGTCTCCATAGACAATATCAAAAGATGTTCTGAAGGATACCGAAAAGGATGCAGTCTTACACTTGTCTTTAAAGACCCAGCTTGGAGCACAACACAGGAAATGGATGTGATCGAATTACTGATGATGGGAAGTCAGAAGGTGTCGCTGACACTTCTACACGTTGCTTGGCAGCGCATCAGGAATTGGATTTGCGAAAAGCAACAACCGAAACAAAGAAAGATCAACGAGTTACTTCAGCAAAGGAGGAAGACACCGCGGATAAAGAAGGAATCAACTAAGTGCATGGCAAGGCCTTTACCTCAACACATACCTCTACACACGCCAGATCAAAGGAACAGCGTGTCAAGCTTCAACTAGTTTCAACTGACGTCTCCTTGACTCGTATGAATAACTCACCTCTACGGAACGTACATCTGCCGATTGGACTTTCTCAGGGCATTGTTGTTTCGCTCATTGCATGACTATGTACTTATCATCCTTTTAAATTGTGTACAATTTAAAATAAGACAAAACATTGTCCTAGGATGACTTAAATGGAATTTTCATGTAGCACATGATCGTGCATCTTGTAAAATTAATATGCTATTGTAACCGCATGAGCAATATTGACCAAACTCTGCCCTGAAGTTTTAAGCTCATCTTTTGGTCAAGGTGGGGCTGTGAAGGAATAGCCATGATTCAGAGAAATATATCATACCATGAACAGATTTCTAATATTATTAATACATGATATACTGGGTTTAAAATTTTAAAGCCTCAGAGACACAAGCTGTAACACCTCAGAGACATAGGCTGTAAACAGAGAACAGGCTTCTGAGATAAAGATCAGTTGATATCAAAGTAATAAACAAGCTTTGAAATGGGAAATAGTTAAATATACTAAAACAATGAAAGATTGAAGCAAACCATTGGTGCTTCCAAAAGGTCTAGAGTTTGGAGGTAACACAATGAGAAGACCCAGTTTAAAGTGTTAAGAAATAACACATTGAACAGAAACACAAACATTAAAAGAACCATGTGCTTTTGAAACATGACATCAAGTAAAAGAAACACCTGCTGGTCAAATAGTTTTTATGTTAAACTTCGATGACAGGAAACACGATTAAATATGCAACCAATTGAGATAACTAGAAATGCATGAAACATTCAGTTGAAGTGTCTTTAATTTATATACATAGTAAATATGATACCAACAAGGACACTTTGAAGATATAACTTCAATAGAGGCACCAAGCAATTACATTGTGTTTGTATTAAACTTGGAGCAGCACGGAGTCACAACATCTGCTAAAAACCAGTAAAGCCAATATTAAGAATTGAATGAAGGATCTTCGATAAGAATGGCATCAAACAGAAGCCATTGCTGTCATTGTTTTTATGATGGTTTTTGGAATACCTAAAGGTAGAGAAATAATTATGCATGCAATAGTTGAATTGACAGTAAGATAGAAAGCATTCAAAAGAGGTATCAATAAAGACAATTAGCTGACATCAACAGAGAACATCAAAGAAGAAACCACTGCCAAAAGAGTATAAAAATAAGACCTTTTCAACAGAAAGGCAGAACTCGCTGAACGGGCAAAGCGTTTCTCAACTCTTCAGCGGCATCTCTGTAAGTCTTTAACTATGAGTCTCGGGAAGTCAAAATAATTGATTTTGGTGGATGTTCTGGATTTAGAAATAAGTAAGAAATAAGAAATGCAACAAAGTAAAGATTTGAGAATAAGGATCGCTGAGAAATAAGAAATGTAAGCTAATTGTATTTTGAATTGTTAATGTTGCGACTGATTCAACAGCTGTTAACTGATTGTCGGCTCTTAAATAAAACGATATATTTTTAGAATTGTCTCAAAGAGTAATTCTGTATAAACTCGCGAACCCAAATTCTGTACACTTTTATAAGGAGTTGCAGAATTCTGGGGGGTATTCTGGACCCTCATAATATCTGGAAGGTTACAGTCTAGTTCAACTTATTAAAAGTACTATCCAGAGGACAGTAATATCTTCAGGTCGTTCCTTTCCTTTAGGGAGAGATAGCCTGAATCTTTAGACCTATTTAAGCATCATATGGAATTCAGCTATCTCTAACTTAAGTTGAGGGTGAATGTCTGGGGAAAATGCCTGATCTGGGATAGCCCAAAAGGGCTAGGACTGTAATTATCCCTTCAAGGAGTGTAATGGAATATTGTCCACTTGGATGGATGCAGCTGCAACAACTCTCATGAAGCTCGATACCATCCAGGACAAAGCAGCCCGCTTGATCAGCAGCCCATCCACCACAATAAACATCCGCTCCCTCCACTACCTATGCACTGTGGCTACAGTGTGTACCATTTACAATTAAACTGTAGAAACTTGCCAACTTCTACGACAGCACCTCCCAAACCGGCAACCTCCAGCATCTAGAAGGACAAGGGCAGCAGGCGCATGGGAACACCATCACCTCCAAGTTTCCCTTACAGTCACACACCATCCCAACTTGGACATATATCGGTGTACCTTCATTGTTGCTGGGTCAAAATCCTGGAACACCCTCCCTAACAGCACTGTGGGAGTACCTTCACCACACAGACTGCAGCAGTTCAAGGTGAAGGCAGCTCACCACCACCTTCTCAAGGGCAAATAGTGATGGGCAATAAATGCCGGCCTTGCTAGCAATGCCCACATGCCGAGAATGAACATATTTAAAAAAGAGTGAAGTCCATTTTCAATTTAGGCTGTATGTGCGAGTTAACATTTTAGAAGTTAATAAAACCGATGTTTTGTCAGCTACATTTCGATATTTTGGTGACTATAGCCCACATAACAGCTCAATTCAGAATCAGTACAAAAGCACACTAGTACGAGAAGATTTGAATACCTGACTACAAGTAGATAAGCAACACTGTCAGCTGAACTAAGCAACTGTCACAATAAACCCCAGAAACAGGCCTGCAGCTTACAGCAACTTCTCTTGCGTGCATGTTATGGCGACATACATTTCAGCTAATTATCACTTTTTTTCCCCAAAGTAACATCCATCTGAAAATCATATGTAATTAAAGACATGACAAGAATCATCAAAACCGAGCATATAAAAAATATAAATACCCTTTTAAAAGGAAAAATCTTCAGGAAAATAATATAAGCTTTTGGGGGAATAAATTATAATACTTGGATGGTGGCAGATTGAAAGCACGTCTAAGATGTTGATTTAGGAAGTATTCTGTGACATGATTTAATATAGGAATTATGACAACATGGTAGGAATGGCGATAAAAAAACTCATTACATAAATCATCAATGAGGTTTAGAATAAGATAAATCTACTCAAAACAGATTTTGATATTAAAAACAATAACTATGTTTATTCACGTGATTGGTTAACGCATAATTTTTCTAAGGATTCAAAGCACTTCTATTAATAATTTATCTAAAATAAAAGGTATTACATTTCCTGGCCAGCTAGGTGGTTAGAAAGTTTTGCAGCTACATTGCGAGAAGATAAATAAGCAATGTTCTTCTTCTTCTTAGGCAGTCCCTCGGAACCGAGGATGACTAGCTTCCACACTAAAAATGAGTTCTCAGGTGACTGATGAGTCCAATGCGGGACCTACAGTTTCTGTCACAGGTGGGGCAGATGGTGGTTGAAGGGGCGGGTGAGTTGGGTGCTTGGGTTGACGTGCGCTCCTTCTGCTGTTTGCGCTTGGCTTCCGCTTGCGCCCGGCGAAGTGACTCGAGGTGTTCGGTGCCTTCCCGTATGCTTCTCCACCACTTTGTGCGGTCTTGGGCCAGGGATTCCCAGGTGTCGGTGAGGATGTTGCACTTTTTCCAAGGAGGCTTTGACTGTGTCCTTGAAGCGTTTCCTCTGTCCACCAGGGGCTCTCTTGCCGTGTCGGAGCTCCGAGTAGAGCGCTTGTTTTGGGAGTCTCGTATCGGACATGCGGACAATGTGACCCATCCATCGGAGCTGATCGAGCGTGGTCAAAGCCTCGATGCTGGGGATGTTGGCCTGAGTGAGAACACTGACGTTGGTGCGCCTATCCTGCCAATGGATTTGCAGGATCTTGCGGAGGCAGCGTTGGTGGTACCTCTCCAGTGATTTGAGGTGCCTGCTGTACATGGTCCATGTCTCTGAAGCATACAAGAGGGCGGGTATCACTACTGCTCTGTAGACCATGAGCTTGGTGCTGGGTTTGACAGTAGGCTTCCGAGGTATAGAAAGTGGTCCATGTTGTACAACAGCAGCAATATATTTGTTGTAATCAAAATGGTTTTAGATAAAGTGAAATGTATTCCTTTGGTAAGATACCAATTTAGACACTTCAGGCTAAACCTTTAAATTAAAAATACATAGAGCACAAAGGGCAAGAAATTCATTATATCCCAGGAATGGGCACTAACTTTGGAACAGTTTGAGATTTAGCGCCAGGCGCTAATGAATCTCGCTGCATGCAAAATTCAGTGTCATCGCTCAAAGAAAGGATGGGAACGCTAAATCAAGCGCTAATGGCCTAACTCAGTGGTGTTACACTCAAAACGCTAACCAATATCAGGTGCAGTCTAATCGCAAGTCATCATTGCTAGAGGCTCTTTCCAGTTCTTAAAGGGGAGGTTAATTCATGCTGCAGAACCTCATTCTCAGCATTGCTGCCTGTGATCCTGTGTCAGCAAGTAGGAGCAGGCCAAGTCCAAGGAGTCGGACAACTCAACCAGCTGTACTCATGGCAGATCCACGCCCCAGGGAGAGAGCCTGCAGATTTTCGGACCAAGCATTAGAGGAGTTTGTAACGTCCAGGTGTAATTGAGACACAGACTGCAGGAGTTGGTTATAACAGGTGTTTACTGAATGGAGACAAAACTGGAACTACTATACAAAGTTACTACACAGGCTTATATACCGGGGTGGTCACTACAGGTACTGCAGTATACAGGGGCTGCAGAATATAGTTCCTTCTGCAAAGTACATACACTACAATTCCTCCCCTTTTAGCTAAACAGTACATAACATTCGATTAATAATTAAATAACATATTTACAATTACAGTTGCTATATACATTAGCTGAAGTTAAGCAATTATAAATTCAGTCTTTGAGGAGGCTTCCTGATTCTGTCCGGATAACGCCTCTTTGGGGTATCAGGTTCTTCTGGCAAAGTTGATTCGGGATCAACGTCGTTGTTTGGTTCGTCTGCTTCCAATATCACCGATTCTGAGGTAGATGCAATTGGTACTTCGGTTTCATCACCAGGTGTATCGGATCGTGGTGTGGATTTGACGTTTTCCAGTGACTCTAGAATCTGGTCAGCATGGTGTCTTACAATGCTCTCTCCAACGTCCACGGTATACATTAGAGGTCCTTGCCGTGTGCAGATCGTTCCTGGCTGCCATTTCTCTGTGCGGTAGTCCCGGGCCAAACTGGTTGACCTATCTTAAAACTCCTGGTCGGCCTTTCATTCATATTCTGAAACTGCCTGTTCTCCACATCTCTTCGGACGTTTAGCTTAACCAAATCCAAGCGGCATCGTAGTCTTCGATTGAAGAACATCATGGCTGGAGTTTGGTTGGTAACCGCATGTGTCGCATTCCGGTAGGCAAACAAGAAGTTATCCACCTTGTGTTGTAGGAGTATATCTTCATTACACATTGCCTTGATAGCCTTCTTGAATGTTTGAACAAACCTCTCGGCCAATCCATTAGTGGCTGGATGATATGGGGCGGATGTGTAATGCTTAACACCATTGTTCTTTAAGAACCTCCGGAAATCTTCAGACAAAAACTGTGGCCCATTGTCAGAGCAAATCTGTTCAGGCAGCCCATTCCTGGCGAATATGGTTCGTAAGACTGTGATAGTTTTTTCTGTGGTGGTTGAGGACATTTTTATTACCTCTGGCCACTTTGAATGTGCATCCACCGCAATTAAAAACATCGAGTCCATAAAGGGACCAGCAAAATCAATGTGCACCCTTTGCCATGGAGATGAGGGCCACTCCCATGGATGTAGAGGGGCTTGTGGTGGGGCGTTTTGGACCTTCTGGCATCCTGTACAGCTCTTGGTCATCTCTTCGATTTCTCTATCGATTCCCGGCCACCACACAAACGCTCTGGCTAAGTTCTTCATTTTTACCCCACCCAGATGACCCTCATGAAGCTCATTGAGCACTCTATCTGTTAATTTGGGTGGAATTACTACTCTGGATCCACACATCAAGGTCCCTCTGCACACTGACAGCTGTTCTCTTCTCGGTGAGAATGCTGGCAGCAGTGGTTCGCCATGTGCTGGCCATCCCTTCATCGTTAAATCATAGACCCAGGAGAGTGTCGGGTCATTTCGTGTTTCCTTTTCTATGTTTGCATTCGTCACAGGGAGACATTCGACTATAGTCGAGTGGAATAACTCCACTGGATCCACTGCCAGTTCTTCTTCCAACGTCGGCAACGGTAGGCGCGACAATCCATCAGCATTCCCATGCTGTTTAGTTCCCTTGTACTCGATGTCATATTGGTGTGCCCCTAGGAAAAGGGACCACCTCTGCAGCCGTTGTGCCGTCATTATCGGTACGCCCTTCTGAGGGTTGAAAATGGAGACGAGAGGTTGATGATCAGTTAGTAGAGTAAATTTCTGTCCGTGCAGGTAGTGATTGAACTTCTTCACCCCCCACACCAGGCTGAGGGCCTCTCTGTCAATCTGGGCGTAGTTACGC
This sequence comes from Somniosus microcephalus, assembly GCF_052327205.1. Taxonomy (NCBI): domain Eukaryota; kingdom Metazoa; phylum Chordata; class Chondrichthyes; order Squaliformes; family Somniosidae; genus Somniosus; species Somniosus microcephalus. The sequence continues at coordinate 170,770,848 of NC_140997.1, forward strand.
TCGGCTGAAGTTAACGAGCGTGACGCAAAAGCTATCGGCCTCTCTGAACCATCAAGGAATTTATGTGACAGTACCGCCCCAATGCCGTAGGGAGACGCATCACATGCCAGTCTTATCGGTAGTGATGGGTTGTAGTGAGCCAATACTTCTCTTGAAGTGATTAGGTCCTTACTCTTCTGAAAGGCCCGCTTACATTCATCGCTCCATTTCCATGCTACTCCCGTTCGTAGTAGGGCGTTCAGTGGATGCAGAATTGTGGACAAATTCGGCAAAAACATATGGTAGTAATTCACCAATCCGTGGAATGACCTCAGTTGCGACACATTTTCAGGCGCCGGAGCCATAACTACCGCTTCAATTTTGTCAGGGGACTTATGCAACCCCTGTTCATCAATCACGTGGCCACAATACGATACCTGTTTCTTAAAAAACTCGCACTTGGGGCGATTGGCTCGTAGCCCATGTTCACGTAGTCTAGTGAGCACCTGCTCTAGGTTGGCAAGGTGTTCACTGTCATCTTCCCCTTTCACTAGGATGTCGTCTAAGTAACACTGAGTCCCCGGAATCCCTTGCAGGACTTGTTCCATCGCTCTTTGCCATATCGCCGGAGCTGATGCTACTCCGAATACCAGTCGATTATACTGGTAAAGAACTTTGTGAGTGTTTATCGTGAGATACTTCCTAGAGGATTCTTCAACCTCCATCTGCAAATATGCTTGTGCTAGGTCAATTTTTGTAAAACGCTTCCCTCCAGATAGTGAGGCGAAGATATCTTCTATCCTTGGAAGAGGATATTGTACTGTGTGAAGGACTGGGTTCACCGTCACCTTGAAGTCCCCACAGATGCAAACCTTCCTTGGCTCCTCAGACTTATTGTTTAACGTTTTCCTCATGACAGGAATGATGGGTGTCGCCCACTCGCTCCAGTCTACCTTAGATAACACGCCTGCATTCTCCAGATTCTCCAGCTCTGCCTCGACGGCTGGGCGAATTGCATATGGTACCGGTCTTGCTTTGAAAAACTTGGGAATTGCATTCTCCTCTATTTTTATCGAGGCGGTTACGCCTTTAAGAGTGCCCAGTTCTTGTTGAAATACCTCTTTGGCATCAGCTAAGATTGTTGACAATCGTCCAGGAGTGATGTCGTCATCCTTTTTACCAGCCACCGTCAGTGCCTTAATGGAGTGCCAGTCTAAACTTATCTTTCTGATCCATTCACGTCCCAATAACGGTGGTCCACCATCTTGCAGAATGTAGAGATACAATTTCCGTATTTTCTTGCCGTTGTATTCAACAGGGACCCTTATTTTTCCTCTGGGGTATACTTTTTGCCCCGTATATGTCCTCAAGACAATGGATGTCTCTCTCAAGGGTATGTGTGAGAATAGCCGCTCGTAGTCTCGTCGATTCATGACGGTTAGAGCGGATCCTGTATCCAATTCCATTTTGACTTGGGACCCTGCTATCGTGAGGGTGACCCAAATGGTTCGGTGATCCTCTTTTGCGATTACGTTGTGAAGTTTGAGACAGCTTAGTCTCTTGTTCCCGGATTCACTATCGCTCATCTGGTCTTCGGAACTACTGTCCGTCATCTTTTGTACTTTCCTGTACGGTTCCTTAGTAGCCTTTTTGTTGTCATTGGTCTTCTTCCCAGACCTGCAAACTCCTGCAATGTGTCCCATCTTTCCGCATTGCCTGCATATTTTGTCCTTGGACCAGCAGTCCTTCTGGTCATGGTTTGTTCTGCCGCAGCGATAACATTTTGCAAATGCACGTGTCATTTCGTGGGTGCCGTATTCCTGTGGCTTTTGTTGTATTTCCGCAGCTCCCCTGGCTGCTGCTTCGTACGATACTGCCACGCTGAAAGCCTTATCTAGCGTCAGCTCTTTCTCTGGGTTCCTTCACTCAGGAGTCCACAGACAAATTTGTCCCGTAGGGTATCTGCCAGTCCTGCTCCGAACTGGCAGTGCTTTGATAGCTTGCATAGTTCCGTAAGGTACTCAGCATTTCTCTCATCTTTATGTTGAGTTCTCCTGTGGAATTTAAATCTTTCTGCTATCAGCAGCGGTGCAGCGTTTAGGTGTTCCTGTAGGATAGCAACAATTTTGTTAAAACTCTTCGCCTTCGGTTTGGCTGGAGTAATCAGGTCCCGCAATAGGCCGTATGTTCTAGCGCCCATTAAGTTTAGCAATACCGATGCCTTTTTCTCATCGGCTATTTCGTTTGCCTCGCAATATACCTCGACTCTTTCCACATACGTTGTCCAGTCTTCTATTGCATTATCAAAGGCAGTGATACAGCCAGTCTTCGGCATCTTGGAAATCTAAAATGGCGTCTCCCGCGCTTTGCCTTCTTCCCCGATTTAACAAAATGGCGCCTCCCGCATTTTGCCTTCTTCCCCGCTAGATTAAGATGGCGCCTCCCACGCTTTGCCTTCTTCCCCGCTGTTGCTAGCGCTGCTTTCCACGGTTACCGTTGTAACTGCTGCTCCTCGCGGCTTTCTGCGAGTTTAATTTTTTTATTTTATTATTTTCCCGTTGTCGGAACAACCCTGCGGGACTCTTGCCTCCCTCTTCTCGGGTCTGTACGCTGCCCGGCTTCGTAGCACCGGCCGCGCCCTGTGTGCTCCACTCTCTCTCTCCTCTTCCCGGCAATGCTGCTCGGCCCCGTTGCAAGCCACCTGCTCGAGTTCTAGACCGCCGCAGCCCAGGAAGGATCAGTGTACTACCTGCCACCAGCCCGATTAGCTGAAGCACCGTCGACAGGAACCAAGCCCCACTCTCGACAGCCTCTCCTGCAAATCTTCAACTCCACTGACTCAGAGGCGGATGCCTACGGTCGACGCCCGTTTCTACTGTTTCTTTCTTCTTTCTGGCCTTGACCTCTGCTCACTTCGCTTCAGGGATGGATCCCATGAGGTGCTGCAGACTGTAGGTAAGTTCGTATCTGCTCGTCGCCAATATTATGTCCGTGTATAATTGAGACACGGACGGCAGGAGTTGATTATAACAAGTCTTTACTGAATGGAGACAACCTGGAACTGAAACTACAGAAGGCTGCTAGTGCCTTTTATACAGGGGTGGTCACTGCCGGTACTGCAGTCTGAGACCAGTTATTCCCTTAAAGGTACATACACAACATCACTGACGTCACAATCTGCCTGGCGCTGAAGTCCCTGGCGCTAACTCGTAGCGACAACACTATGGGGGGGAGGTGAATTTGGCGTGCGACCCGGGATTTGCCTCACCGTAGCACTACTGTCTCAGCGCCCCGTTAGCGTCCCTACCAGGCGCTAACTGGAGACGCTAAGGTACCGAATTTCTCCCCCAAAGTGTCTTTATTTCAGGCTAACAAAAAGTATATATCATTAAAACTGTCTAAAATAATTGCATTTGAAGAACTATTTGGCAAGCAAAAGTTTCACAATCATCTCATCCTAAGGTGTTATATTGCTGCAATACTTAAATATTATTATTTATACCGACAATAGAATTCTTTTGTGTTCAGATCTCCTGTTAAATAACATTTAGTGTTACTGCAATTTTTAAACAACATAGACAATAAATCTGAAATATGTTTCACTGGGGCCTTGAAATTACATTGTGTGATACAAGCATACAAGAGTTTAATATGTTCATTTGAAATGTCTCTGTTATTTTAGCAGTGGTGTTAATCCATTTATTTTAAATAGTTTAGAGTTTCCATTAAAACAATGGAGTGGCAAGTTCAAATAATTGTGTTAGGTGTTGGTATGGTAGTATCCTAAAGTGCAATTTCAAATCTAAATATGTCAATTATAAATATTTGATATGCCAACCAGATGTGCCATTAAGCAATTGGACCATTTTCAGCATTAGAATTTGAAAATGCAGCTATATGCCAAGTAAATGAGAGCCCATTGTTAAAAACAAATCCGCATTTCAAAGAATTCACATTAACTTTAATATCCTTTTGTTCAATTCTGTCTTTTTGAAACTATTTTTATTTAAGCAGTGAGTATGAATGACATTATTATGTACAAAATGGCTTGGATGAGTTAATTGAGACTGACAGAGCAAGAAAGATAAATTAACATACACAGTTCAAATGATAAAAATTGCAGTTCTATCCTGAGTAAATCATTCTATCAACTGATATTAATTTAATGCCTTTACACTACCAATCTCAAAAACTCCTCCACGCCAGTTCCCTGTTGATCTCATTTGGAGATTTCTGCTTTGAAGCATATTAAAATGTTGCTCATCTCAGAACATACATTCGTCCACATTGTAATGAGTAGAATTGTTTGATGTTCACTTTCTCTAGATTTGCTTTTTGTGGTATATTTCGCCCAAACAAGGAGTCACTTGCATTTTTAAAAATATGTTATTAAACTTAATCTTACAAGATTAAATGATTATATTTAATTTAAGATTCAGTTCAGTTTAATCATAACAGTCAGGTTTTTGAAGAAATGCTGCGACACAAGAATATGTGCAATTCTGTAGGAAAAGTTAACATTTTCTAAATTTTAACAAACTCTGCTATAAAATAATGTATGTCCCACAACATTCTAGGTTGCTGAAGGAGATAAGGGTAGAAATTGCAGAGGCACTGGCCACAATCTTCCAATCCTCCTTAGATACAGTGGTGGTGTGGTGCCAGAGGTCTGGAGGATTGCAAATGTAACACCCTTGTTCAAAAAAGGGGAGAAGGATAAATCTGGCAATTACAGACCAGTCAGTTTAACCTCGGTGATGGGGAAGCTTTTAGAAACAATAATCCGGGAGAAAATTAACAGCCAGTTGGACAAGCATGGACTAATAAAGGAGAGCCAGCATGGATTTGTTATGGGCAAATCATGTTTGACTAACTTGATTGAGTTTTTGATGAGGTAACAGAGAGGGTGGATGAGGGCAATGCAGTTGATATTGTGTATATGAACTTTCAAAAGGCGTTTGATAAAGTACCATATATTAGGCTTATTAGCAAAATTGAAGCCCATGGGATAAAATGGATACAAAATTGGCTAAGGGATAGAAAACAGAGAGTTGTGGTGAATGGCTGTTTTTCAGAATGGAGGGAAGTGTACAGTGGCATTTCCGAAGGTTCAGCACTAGGACCACTGCTGTTTTTGATATACATTAATGACTTGGACTTGGGGGTACAGGCACAATTTCAATATTTGCAGATGACACAAAACTTGGAAGTGTAATGAACAGTGAGGAAGATAGTAATCGATTTCAAGAAGCCATCAACAGGCTGGTGGAATGGGCAGATACCTGACAGATGAAATTCAACGCAGAGAAGTGTGAGGTGATACATTTTGATAGGAAGAATGAGGAGAGACCATACATACTAAATGGTACAACTCTAAAGGGGGTGCTTCTGCATAAATCTTTGAAGGTGGCAGGACAGGTTAACAAAGCAGTTAATAAAGCATATGGAATCCTGGGCTTTATAAATAGAGGCAGAGAGTACAAAAGCCAGGAAGTTGTGCTAAACCTTTATAAAACACTAGTTCAGCCCCAGCTGGAGTATTGTGTCCAATTCTGGGCATCACACTGTAGGAAGGATGTGAGGGCTTTGAAGAGGGTACAGTAGAGATTTACTAGAATGGTTCCAGGGATGAAAGATTACATTTACGTGGATAGACTAGAGCAGGGTTCTCACCCGAGGGCCCGCGAGGAGGTTTTCAGTGGTCCGCCAACAACAAGTGCTGAACAATAGTTTCCCCGGTGGAGTTGAATCTGAGTAATTGATAATTAGTAACACACTCATATGAGATGCATACGGAAACGGGAATAGTTCACACGAGCAACGTTTGGATTGAACTTTGAAAGGATAGGATCAGCAAAAAGTTTGGGACATAATGGTTCTTCTGGATGGCTGAGAGAGCCGGCTTTTTTCGGGTGAAGTTGTAGCACATCGGATCCATGAGTCATCCAGGCTCCTAGCAGCAAAGCAGAGGGAAGAGATGGAAAACCGGTTGGGAGTGAGGTACGGACAAATTTGATTAATTTTTATGCGTGTTAAGGAGAGGGATATTAATACTGGAGAAATGAACTATTGGACACTCCCTAGTCAGACATAGTATACCAATAAGCCCACTTGTCTTCCCCAGCCTCAGGAGAAAACCTCCTACTCGGTAATACTTATTTTCCAGAGCTCAGGCTGGAACAATTTGTTGCACACCTGTGGGCTACAAACCCCTTTAGTGAGAATATTGAAGCTAAACTGCCACCCTCTGTCCCATCACAAAACAAAAAACATAATAAATATATACGTTTAATTGTATAACTAAATTTTAAACAAAAAAAAATACTTGTGTTGTGTTATGGGGGGTCCGCAGAATTTTTAGAACACGGGAGGGGCGCCTCAGAAGCAAAAAGGTTGCGAACCCTTGGCCTAGAGAAGCTGGGGTTGTTCTCCTTTGAGCAGAGAAGGCTAAGAGGAGATTTGATAGAGGTGTTCAAAATCATGAAGGATTTAGATAGAGTTAAATAAAGAGGAACTGTTTCCAAAGGCTGCTGGGTCGATAACGAGAGATTTAAGGTGATTGGTGAAAGAGCCAGAGGCGACATGAGGAAAACCATTTTTATGCAATGAATGGTTAGGATTTGGAATGCACTGCCTGATCAGGTGGTGGCTACAGATTCAAGAGTAGCCTTCAAAAAGGAATTGGATAAATACTTGAAGGAGAAAACATTGAAGGGATATGGGGAAAGAGCGGGGGAGTGAGACTAACTGGATTGCTCTTCGAAAGAGCCAGCGCAGATTCGATGGGCCGAATGACCTCCTTCTGTGCTGTACGATTCTATGATTCTATGCTGGAAGGATTAAAGCATTGTGAGAGGTAACTGTGGTAATTTATTGTGCACATAAGTCTGTCTCAGAAAACAATACTCTATGAAGTATGAAAGTGTATCTCATCCACAAATAACTATGAAATTTGAATAACTGGCAACAAAGCTGATATACAGCAGGTCTAGTTGCAGTTATAAGAATTCAGACTGAAAAAAACAACAACTATTTTATTATGGATTTTCAATCTCTTATCCTTTTATTTTCTTGAAGGAGACTCTTGCTGCCATACAGCCTGAAGGACAGAAATGATTGGGCAGCAGAATACTTCAATACCACCATCAATATTTCTCTATGATCATTCAACGGGAGATGCATTTAAAAGCTGGAGAGAGCCAATTAGGTCACTTTTTTTCCTTTTCCTTTAAGGGTGTAGTCATACTCCCTCTTTTGCATGCTTGTGAAGTGGGTTCCACTTTGCAGCAACAAAAAGGAACCGTCAACCTCTAGAGCCAAGTCCCAACTGGAATCTAGAATACAGCAGTGGGACCTCCCTCCCAGCCTGTACCCCCCACCCCTGTTTTAAGAAGACTATCTTGCTCTGTTTGGGTTTGATATCACATGGAGTCAAACCCCTGTCTGTCAGTGTCAAGCTGCGTTTTCAAAAACACTCAGGTGCTCAGTTTGACCTCCAAGGCACTTTCTCATCTTAAGCAGGATTTAAAAAAAGAATGATTTCAGAAAATGAGCACTCCTGCCCAGAATCAGAGAAACCTCTCCTGGCATGCTTCAAAGACCACAGCATAACTCAAAAGTGTCAGTTGGGAATTGCACACTGCAGCTACTGCTCTCAGTCTGGTAGCCCACCCTAATGGCAGTGTCCTAGTGTAGGAATGGGTCCTCTCTAGCAACCTAACCAGCAATTTATAAGAAATTGCCGGAAGACCTGAATGCCAGAAAGTGCCATTGAGATTCGTATCCATAGTATCCTATAGGGAAATAGGAAACAGGTGCCAATATGGCGGGCAGCACACGCGAGCCCATTCCACACAGGATGCGCTGCCCACGATATTGGATCATGCTCCTCCAAAAGCGTCCATGGTGCATGCTGGAATTATTCAGGAAGCTCATTATATTAAAATAAGGGTTCTTCGCTGGTCGTAGGACCCTTTGTGAAGTTGGCCTACGCCACGCCTGATTTACCACTTGATAAACTCACGCAGAAAATCATGGCACGGACAGTCAGGAAAAACCCTGCAAGGGCGCTATTTAAAGGGATCATCAACTACATACAGGTTAGTTGCCGCTTTGTCCTCTTAGGCTGCGAGTTAATTTCTAGGCCTTTTTTTGGCTATTTTCTGAATTCCAGTGACTTCTACAAACAATTTTCTGCTGGTGCTGGGCTGTTTTTGTCTGCTTTTCAAAGAGTCATGGGTGGTCTGGTAGGTCTGCCTTTGGGGCTGGAGGACAAGCGGGAGAAGCGAAGAAGACAGGAGAGAGCAGGAGCATCTGGGATAAGAGGGAGGAGGAGGAGGAGGGCACTGTGCAGCAGGGCATACCCACAGCAGGTATTCAGGGAGCATGTCTCATACCTCAACTTCACTGAGGAGCAATGTATGAGTAGCCTTCGCTTCACAAAGGAAGCGATCACTGAGCTGTGAGATTTGCAGTGCAAGATTCGCAAAATTCCCACATTCCCCCAAGGTTATTAATAAAAGGGACCCTGCATGGACATTTTAAAAAGGGTACCCAAAAGATGGCGTCCGCACCTCGTGACCAAAAGCCTGTAAGATTTTAAAAGCTTGGGGCTAGATTTTCAGTATAGGCAGTTTTGGGGCGCTAGCTTTAGCGCCCGCCCGAAGTTAGCGCCCGCCCCAAAGTAGCGCCCCGTTGCCGGGAATTCAGTGGCTTCGCCCTAAGAGGTTGGTGGAGCGCTAAAAGAGGCGTTCCACTACTCTCTTTAGGCGCTAAGCCGGCGGTCCAGAGGGATAGCGCCCAGGCGGGGCGCAGCACGGGTGCGGTCATTTTTGCACTGACAGCAGACCCCGTGGTGCCGACCAGCTCTTAAAGGGGGAAGGGACGAATTGGTCTGCTGCCACGCCCTGCACACTGCAGCCTTGCAAAGAGGCCTCAACACTACTGCTCAGCCCCAGGGAGTCATGGCAACGCCAGAGAAGGCCCGTCAGCGTGCCCTGCGCTTCTCAGAGGGTGATCTGGACATAATGGTCACAGCTCTGGAGGTGAGGCGCAAGATCTTGTTTCCAGAGAGTGGGAGGAATCCAACCCACCACGACTACACCAAAGCCTGGAAGCAGATCGCCCAGAGGGTGACGTTCACCGGCGAGGCCCCCAGGACCCACAAACAATGCCGTAAGAAATACAACGATCTGACCAGGATTGTGAGGGTGAGTAGCCTTTCCAGTCTCCTCCTCATTCTTGCATGTACACCTGACATGATGGGCAAAGGGACCTGAAAGTCCTTTTGGCCAGCCCTCAGCCAGCAGCATTGGGACAGTCATGAGCATCAAATGGCCATTCGGCACTCTACACTTTGGCCAAGCTATTCCACCATGGGAGGCAGTGGACAGTACATCAGGGCTTCACTCTGTCCAAGCTATTCCACCATGGGAGGCAGTGCACACTACATCAGGGCTTCACTCTGTCCAAGCTATTCCACCATGGGAGGCAGTGCACACTACATCAGGGCTTCACTCTGTCCAAGCTATTCCACCATGGGAGGCAGTGCACACTACATCAGGGCTTCACTCTGTCCAAGCTATTCCACCATGGGAGGCAGTGCACACTACATCAGGGCTTCACTGCGCACTTACAGCCCGTCCTTTCTCTTGCAGGCTAAAGTAGCGTTTAATCGCCAGGCCCGTGCCAGGGGTGGCCGCGCCAAGCTGCAGAAGCTCACTCGGCTGGAGGAGCGCGTGTGTGTGCTCATGGGAGCCCGTGTGATTGTCCCCACAGCGTGCGGTGTATCCGACCCTCCACTGCCCGGCAATGGTAAGGACCTCGCCTTTTGGCCCTCTCGCGTCGCACTGGCCCATCCGAGCTACCTCCTTTGCCACTGTCCCACCAATGCGCTGAATCCCACCAGTCCTAACTCCCTCGCTGACGCCGTCTCCTCACTCTGAAGCTACTCTTGTGCATTCCTGCTTTCAGCTGGTGACGACCAGGACCCTGAGGCTGCCAGTGACAGCACCTCCAACCAGGAGGAGGAGGAGGAGCAAGCCGGACCTTCGGGGGAACAGTCACGTCCCGCAGGAGAGGAGGAAATGCTTGACACCTCCTCACTGGACGAGTGCCTGGAGGAACTGTCGCAGGGCAATGCAGCTTCTGGGACCAGTGGCGTCCAGCCACCCAGCAGCCGTGCGCGTGGCCCGCGGCCTTCCCCCCAAAGGGGGGAAGGATCAGAGGGGAGTGCTGCTGCTCGGCACACTCGCCGTCACCAACGCGGCAAGGGTCCCCTAGTTCGGCCCCCTCCTCCCCAGCGGGAGAGTCGCGACTCCAGTCCGGACACCTTCACTTCGGAGGAGGTGCGGAAGCTCGATCAGATGGCCGACGACTCGGACCGGCGCCACACGGAGCTCATGAGCGTGGTGGGGCGCATGCCTGAGGCCATCGAGTCGCTGGCGACCAGTGTGCGCGAGTTCGGGGCAGCAACTGCCGCGACTGGCCGCATGCTAACTGATGCCGTCAAGACCCTGGCGGATGTGATGCGCGCGCACACCAGGACCACAGGGCCACTCACTGCTGCCACACGCGCTGTCTCAGGCAGGCATCGCCAGGGCAGGCGCCGCGCTGGACCATCCCAGCAAGCCGGCCGTCGGCTGATTGCTGCGGATCCTGCAGTGCGGGCCCGGCCGAGTGCCACCGCGCCACAGCACCAGCCAGCGCATCCCAGACGCCAGCTGGCCCACATTGCGCCATCCGTCGCTGCCATTCCCCCTCTGGGGCGTCGACGGCAAGCGGCTGCAGCTGATGGTGGCCAGGCTCAGGTGCGCCACTCAGCAGACGGCCCCTCGAGGCCCAAACGCCGTGTAGGCCGCCCCCCAGCGGCATCTGGCGGAAGGGCATCTGAGCCTCAGGCGCCTTCCCCCAGCCTCGCAGCAGCCACTGGGCAGAGCTTGCGAAGGAGCAGCAGGCAGGGCAGGGGAGGCAAAATGCTGGCCAAGGTCTCGCCCTCGCGGGCCACTCAGTAGAGGGTGTGGCCAGCTTTCCTTTAATATGGCGGTGGCCATCTTTATTTTGCCCATGGTTGTGCTTTTGGAGGGCTTTTTTTTTGCGTTAGGCCGACGTTGAGGCCCGGTTTCAATAAAGGTGGAGTGGCTCCTCCCCAGTTTGTGGGAGTGAGTCGTTTGTTGGGCTTTTTGTGGGGCCCGTTTATTGTTTTTGGGGATTCATGTGGGAAGGGCTTTTCATTTTTGTGTAATAAAAAATTATCTTTATTCATGCAGTCTCCATGGTTGTTCTTCTTAGTGTTTGTTGGCTTCGCCGGCTGAGGGCTTGCGGAGCGGCTGCATTCATCTTCCCTCATGGCCCCTGGCCATTCCCTGACAGGGGGCTTAGAAGTACCGTGTAATAAGGTGGCGTCGTGCGGCCCTTGGCCCTGGTCGCTCCCTCCTGGGAACGTACTCCTGCTCCTCCTCCTCCTCCTCCTCCTCCTCCTCATGCTCCTCCTGCTCCTCCTCCTGAGGTGCTGGTCCAACGTCAGGTGGCAGTGCCTGAGTCCTGCGGATAGCCAGGTTGTGTAGCATGCAGCAAACCACCACAAATTGGGAGACCCGGTCCGGCGAATACTGGAGAGCTCCTCCGGAGCGATCAAGGCAGCGGAACCGCTGCTTGAGGACCCCAATAGTTAGCTCGATGATGTTGCGGGTGGTTTGATGGCTCTCGTTGTAGGCCTCTTCAGCAGCGGTCCTGGGCGCGCGGAGCGGGGTCATGAGCCAGGTGCACAAAGGATAGCCTTTGTCCCCGAGTAGCCATCCTCTTGGGGGAGGCTGTGCCTGGAACATGTCATGCACAGTACTCTGCCGCAGGATAAAGGCATCGTGGCTGCTGCCTGGGAAGCTGGCATTGACTGCCATGATGCGCTGCTTGTGGTCACAGACCAGCTGCACATTCAGAGAATGGTAGCCCTTCCTGTTGCGATACTGCTCGCCATGCTCCAGAGGGGCCCGCAAAGCCACATGCGTACAGTCAATGGCGCCCTGCACCAAGGGGAATTCCCCGAGTCTGGAAAATCCCAATGCGCGCTAATGCTGGCTCTCCAGGGCCATGGGGAAGGAGATGAATTGGCTTCTCCTTCTGAACAGTGCTTCGGTCACCTGGCGGATGCAGCGATGCGCGCCGTACTGGGAGATGTTTGCTATGTCCCCAGCAGCGTATTGGAAGGAGCCGGTGGCATAGAAGTTCAATGCCACTGTCACCTTCACTTCCACCGACAGAGACGTCCTGCACCTGAGCTTTGGCCGCAGATCTCGGCGAAGCAGGTGGCAGATCTCTGCAATCACCCCCTTTCGGAATCGGAGCCTTTTAACACATCGCGCGGCACTCATGTTTAGGTAGGAGCGCTGCTGGCGGTATAGCCTGACTGGGTAAGGCCTACGTGGCCGACGCCTGTAGCCCCCTCTGCCTCTAGCCAGGGCTGCCCCTCTCACAATGCGTCTGCGAGCCCTACGGACATGGAGCTGCAGCTCCGCGTTGGCACCCCATGCAACCCCCATCAAATCCTGGCAAACACTCTAATTTCCAAATGGCCACTTGCAGCGCTGTTGCCTGAGTCCAAAAATACCTGGCTCTTGCTGCTTGAAACCAGTTAGCTATCCTCCTTGTTGTGTCCCCAGAAATGCGTTGCACAAGACTGTTTTCTGAAAAAAGGATGGCCTTTATACTGGAGAGGACGTTCCCTTTAATTAGCGCCCCCCGGGGCCCGCGCTGGTTGTGTTGCGTTCCTTTTTCCAAACGCTCCGGCCGCCCGCCGCACAATGGGGCGGTCCGACTGAAGTTTGCAATCGGGGCGGCCAAAGGGCGTTGCACGAGGATGTGACGTCATTTTCTGCGCGCGCATCCGGGCGGGCGCTAAACTTTGCGCCGGCGCTAACGGGCAACTTAATTTGGGGCGGAGCGCAAACTGCGCTGCGCCCGGGCGCTACACGCATAGCACCCGGAAATCACTTCTCTTAAGGCGCTAACTGCTGGCGCAAGCTACTGAAAATCTAGCCCTTGGACTCTGCAGCACAGAACAGGCAGTTTCGGGAAATTGAAACTTAAAATGCATTTCTGTAAAAAGGACTTTGTGTTTGAAAAATCCCAGACAGTTAAGTAAACACTGAATACGCATTTTGTTAGATTGGAACAGATCAACCCAGTTAGGCCTAAGCGCAAGGCCATTAGTTTGTCCGCATAAATAATCGGAAACAGCTTAAGGAAGCCACCAAGGCTGGACAGGCCGATTAGAATGCATTAATGACAATACAGCTCGGACATCAGGCCATCAGGTGCGATAAATGGCCATCTAAAGCCAGTTAGTTTAGATTGGTGTAATCATTTAAAACAGCCCGCCAAAAGTTAAACAATGAACTGACCTGATTTGGCGCACAGATTAGGGCCTTCCGAAGGAGTATAATTGTAGGCCCATCAGTACCAATCGCTCTCTTACTTGTGACTCTTGTCTCTTGCTCTGCTCTGACCTCTTGGGCTGCTGCCGCCCATACTCGTGCCCTGGCCTCATGGCGGGTTCTCTTCTCGCTCCCCGCATTGGGTTTTCAGCAGTCAAGGACATCCATACCAATCGCAGGAGAGGGGAACGAGACCCGAGTCCAAAGTCACCCAGGACACCCAGGCCATGAAAGAGGGCAGAGGAAACAAGGTGAAACGAAATGAGACAAAGAACAAGGTAGAAACCCGACAAGAGCAGAGAAGGTCAGCAGAAGACGCACTAATAAAAAAACGAGCGCCTAGTTATAAGCTGGCGTTTGGAAGAAGAAATTATATGGACAGTGAGAATAAGTTGGCCATTGACCACTGCAAATTAAGCAGGCGTTAAACACAGGTGTCCACGCCATAACGAATATACTAGCGTTTGATGCTTGGGTAGTAAAATCAAACCAGCAGTGAAGACTGCCAACCGCCCCGCTGATGCAACGTTACCGCCGACGACTGCCCGAGGGAGAAGAAGAAGAGGGAGTTTGAGCAGCTAGGGGCCAAATTAAAAAGCAGAACCACAAGGGTAATAATCTTGAGCCACGAGCGAATTTGGCTAGGACAAATAAAATTAGAGAGTTAAATGCATGGCTCAAAGACTGGTGTGGGAGAAATGGGTTTTGCTTCCTGGGACACTGGCACCAGTACTGGGGCAGGAGGGAGCTGTTCCGTTGGGACGGGCTTCACTTGGCCAGTGCTGGGACTAGAGTCCTGGCGGATCATATAACTAGGGCTGTAGAGAGGGCTTTAAACTAACTAGTGGGGGGGAGGTTCCTAGAGAGCAAATAATACAAATGACAACAGAGAAGGTCATAGACTTAGGTAGCAGTGGGGAAATTAAAAACCAGAGCATGTCAGGAAGGGGCAGAAGGTATGGAGTAAAAGGTAAAGTAATAAAAAGGGCAAAAGCAGGAACTAAGTGTCACAAAACATCTTTGAAAGTTCTCTATCTGAATGCACGTAGCATTCGTAACAAAATAGATGAGTTAATGGCACAAATAACTACATATGGGTATGATCTTGTGGCCATTACAGAACCATGGCTGTAGGGTGACAATGCCTGGGAATTAAACATACCAGGTTATTTAACGATCAGGAAGGACAGGCAGGAAGGAAGGGGAGGTGGGGTGGCTATGTTAATGAAGGAAGGAATCACTGTAATACAGAGAAATGATATTGGGTCAAAAGATCAGGACAATGAAACAGTTTGGGTGGAGGTAAGGAATAATAAGGGGAAAAAAACACTAGTGGGCGTAGTCTATAGGCCTCCGAACTGTGGCAACTCTGTTGGATGGAGTAACAATCAGGAAATAGTTCAGGCTTGTAATAAGGGAACATCTATAATTATGGGGGATTTTAACTATCATATTAATTGGACAAATCAAATTGGGCAGGGCTGCCTTGAGGATGAGTTCATTGAGTGTATTAGGGATGCATTTCTTGAGCAGTATGTAACTGAACCGACCAGGGGGCAGGCAACCTTAGATCTGGTCCTGTGTAACGAGACAGGATTAATTAAAAATGTCCTAGTAAAAGATCCCCTTGGAATGAGTGACCATAACATGGTTGAATTCCATATTCAATTAGAGGGTGAGAAGGTTGGATCTCAAACAAGCGTGCTAAGCTTGAATAAAGGAGACTATGAAGGTATGAGAGCAGAATTGAGTAGAGTGGATTGGGAAAATAGATTAAAGGGTAAGATGATACATGATCAGTGGTGTACATTTAAGGAGTTATTTTACAACTTCCAAAAAATATATATTCCACTGAGAAGAAAAGGGTGTAAAAGAAAAGACAGCCATCCGTGGCTAAGTAAAGAAATTAAGGATAGTATTCGACTAAAAACAAGGGCATATAAGGTAGCCAAATCTAGTGGGAGGATAGAGGATTGGGAAAACTTTAAAAGACAGCAAAAAATAACAAAAAGATTGATTAAGAAAGGGAAGATAGATTATGAAAGTAAATTAGCAAAAAATATAAAAACAGATAGTAAGAGTTTTTATAGTTATATAAAAAGAAAAAGGGTGGCTAAAGTAAATGTTGGTCCCTTAGAGGATGAGACCGGGAAATTAATGGTGGGAAATATGGAGATGGCAAAAACACTGAATGAATATTTTACATCAGTCTTTACAGTAGAAGACACTAAGAATATCCCAACACTGGACAAACAGGGGGCTAAAGGGGGGGAGGAGCTAAACACGATCAAAATCACTAAGGAAGTGGTACTCGGTAAAATAATGGGACTCAAAGTGGATAAATCACTTGGACCTGATGGCTTACATCCTAGGGTCTTGAGGGAAGTGGCGGTAGGGATTGTGGATGCATTGGTAATAATTTTCCAAAACTCCCTGGACTCGGCAATGGTCCCGGCAGACTGGAAAACTGCTAATGTAACACCCTTATTTAAAAAGGGCAGTGGTCAGAAGGCTGGAAACTATAGACCGGTTAGCCTAACATCTGTGGTAGGTAAAATTTTGGAGTCCATTATTAAGGAGACAGTAACAGGACATTTGGATAATCATAATTTAATAGGACAAAGTCAGCATGGTTTTATGAAGGGGAAGTCATGTTTGACAAATTTGCTGGAGTTCTTTGAGGAAGTAACATATAGGGTGGATAAAGGGGAACCAGTGGACGTAGTGTATTTAGACTTCCAAAAGGCATTTGACAAGGTGCCACACAAAAGATTATTGCTTAAGATAAAAAATCACGGGATTGGGGGTAATATTCTGGCATGGATAGAGGATTGGCTATCTAACAGAAGGCAGAGAGTTGGGATAAATGGTTCATTCTCAGACTGGCAATCTGTAACTAGTGGTGTTCCGCAGGGGTCAGTGCTGGGTCCCCAACTCTTTACAATCTATATTAATGATTTGGAGGAGGGGACCGAGTGTAACATATCAAAGTTTGCAGATGATACTAAGATGGGGGGGAAAGTAGTGAGTGAGGAGGACATAAAAAACCTTCAAGGGGACATAGACAGGCTAAGTAAGTGGGCAGAGATTTGGCAGATGGAATACAATACTGGAAAGTGTGAGGTTATGCACTTTGGCAGGAAAAATCGTAGAGCAAGTTATTATCTTAATGGCAAGAAACTGGAAAGTACTGAAGTACAAAGGGATCTGGGGGTCCTGGTGCACGAAACTCAAAAGGTTAGTATGCAGGTGCAGCAAGTGATTAAGAAGGCCAATGGAATGTTGGCTTTCATTGCTAGGGGGATAGAATATAAAAATAGGGAGGTATTGCTTCAGTTGTACAAGGTATTGGTGAGACCGCACCTGGAATACTGCGTACAGTTTTGGTGTCCATACTTAAGAAAGGACATACTTGCTCTCGAGTCAGTACAAAGAAGGTTCACTCGGTTAATCCCGGGGATGAGGGGATGGACATATGGGACTCTACTCATTGGAGTTCAGAAGAATGAGAGGCGACCTTATTGAAACATATAAGATTGTGAAGGGGTTGGATTGGGTGGATGCAGGGAAGATGTTCCCGATGATGGGTGAAACTAGAACTAGGGGGCATAGTCTTAGAATAAGGGGCTGCTCTTTCAAAACTGAGATGAGGAGGAACTACTTCACTCAGAGGGTGGTAGGTCCATGGAATATGCTGCCCCAAAAAGCTGTAGAAGCTACATCATTACATAAATTTAAAACAGAAATAGACAGTTTCCTAGAAGTAAAGGGAATTAAGGGTTACGGGGAGCGGGCAGGAATTTGGACATGAGTCTAGGTTCGGATCGGTCATGGCCCTGTGGGTAGCGGAGCGGGCCCAGGGGCCGTGTAGCCTGATCCTGCTCCTATTTCGTGTGTCTAATTCTGTTAGATGCAGGAGATGGCTCTGTGATAGTGGATTGGCAGTTAGGATCAGATCAGCCATGATCTTATTGAATGGCGGAGCAGGCTCGAGGGGCCGATTGGCCTACTCCTGCTCCTATTTCTTATGTTCTTATGTTCTTAGAACCCATCGCGACGAGTCAACGACGGTAGCTGAGGAGAGGAAAGGTGTGTTGCAGCAACAGCTCCAGCACCGCGCCTTGAGACCACGTGGCGACGGAGTACCCCAAAGGACAGGAGACCAAACCTCAGTACAATCAAAACTCGCAACGGTTAAGGCAACAAGCCTTGGATTGGTGAGCATGAATTCCTGGCCCCTCATAGCTTAATCTAGTTAGGTATAGGGGGTGGGATAAGGATAAGGGGATTGTTAAAGTAGTTGTTTTTCCCTCGATGTGTCGTGTGCTCCCCATTCCCTTTATAAGTATATAGTTATTTTGTTTATGCCTGTAATTGTTTACCAGTAATTTCTCTAAGACTGTGTTTTTATTTCTGTTTTAATAAAATCTTGGTTTTCTTACACCAAACCACTTGTCTACTCGATTTTCTGTATCGCCGCCTGCACCTAAGTCCGGTGTCTAGAACCCAGGGGCGTGGGAGCGATTCAAACCGCTCACCAACAGTCAGGGGCATAACTGACTGGGCGCACGCGCCAACCCACCACCCCCTACAGCAGCCACAACTAGAGTCTCAAACCAGGGCGTGGACAACACTGCCTGTGCCTGTCAAGGTCACCGTGGCTTTTACCTTTTATGCTGTGGAGTTATTCCAGGCTGCAGCAGGTGACCTGAGTGATGTGTCATTGTTTGCTCTGTCAGGGAGCTGACCCAGACCAGACCAGACCATCGGCGTGGTGGCACCTGTGGCATCCTAACCCCCACCCTATTTCCTGCCCATTTGTTGTTGATGATTTGCCAGGTGAAGACGTCTCCTCTAGCCTACCTTTTAAAATACACCAGTGCCTGGTCTGAGCTGGTGCTTACTAAGATCAGAGCGAGTGATGCTGCATCTGTAAGCAGCCTGCCCTCCTCTTCCTGCACTGCCCTAGATGTTGTCAGCACCAGAAATGAAAGAGAGTGACAAGGGTTAGCTTCTAGTGGGAAGAGAGAGCAGAGAGAGGTGACTGGCTGCTGAAAGCAGCTGCAGCTTGTCATGTGTTGGGTGAGATAGAAGTGAGAAGGGTAAAAGAGGGTAAGGTGTGAAAAGACCCTGTGTGGCATCTCCTTCAGTGTTGCGACTCGCCATGTCCATGACTCGTCCATGGGAGGAGGTGGCTAAGATGTCCTGCACATCCTCCTCGAGTGGGGAGAGGGTGTGCAGGCGGCCTGTGTTTCTCAGGTCGGCGTCTGCTGCCTCGCATTGTACACGACCTTCTCCGGCAAGAAAGAAGGGAGTGTGATAGTGACAGCCTTCTGAGCTGTTTTGAGGATCTGCTCAGCATGATAGAATAGTGCAGGTGTGTGTAAGATGTGAGGCGTGGGGAAGTTGTGATGAAATATTCCATTCATCACTCATCAGTATTTCTCTGCCTGTGACTGTGGTTGGTTTCAGTTTCATTTCCATTGTATTGTACTGTGTGTAGGGCTCCGCCCATACCTGGCTCCTATGTAAGCTGGCCCAGCCTGCAGCACACCCAGTACGGCAGACCTCTGGATGGAAGATACATTCTCCTCTGTGTGTTACCTTCTAAGTCAATAAAAGCCTTGTTTTGTTTCGCTAACATCGAGTCTCGGATTTATTGAGGCACATCAGAAGTGAAGGTTGCAATAGTGGTGAGAGTGGGAAGTGCAGAGTGTGTGAGCAGGAGCAGAAGGAGGTGGAGTGAAGTGTGGTGCAGTGATTGTAGGAACTTGAAGGGAAGCGGGAGAGGGGAGCGTTGAGTGATGATGCTGCAGGTGGTGCACGTGTGAGGAGAAAGTAATTGAGGTGAGAGATGGGAGTCTTAACTTGAAAACTTTGCTGAGGTAATGAAACTTTTTTCAACATTGGAGCCCTGTCTTGGGAGTTACATCCTTGCATTGACCTCCTCAGCCATCTATTCCCAGTGGCAACAGAGGTGTTGCCTGGAGGGTTTTCTGCTCTCTGGGGGATACAGGATCTCCCATGTCCTGTCCACCACCTGTATTAGGGCCTCCAAAGCAGGATTAGAGAACCCGGGGGCCCGATCTACAGCTTTCCTCCTGTCTGTACGGATAACCGTAGCTGTCGTAAAGACAGCGAGGTTTGATTGACAGCTGGTTGACAGCTTACGTCATATCCGGGGGCGGGATCCGACGCCATCTTGGCCATGCTTGAGGTATTGTACTAGGAGACACAGAGTCAGGACTGAATAAATGGCACTCCACTACAACTGCTTGGGAGACTCGTATTAAGATAACATTGCACTGTCTGCAGCAGGAATCCACCTCCCCTTTAAGAGATGCAAACTGCCTTAAAGTGGCATCAGAGACTCACGATTATCTACCCCCCCCAAATAGGTGCACAGCAAACAAACAGTGTGTGCAGTGCTGGCTGCACGCTTGACCCATTATATTGAGTTCCTAGTACCAATTTCAAATGGTCTCTATGCTCACGTGAACAAGTGCATGCAGCTTCCATCCCTTTTTGGCACAATCAAATTCTAGGCCAGAGATTCTATTGCATCACTTCTAGAGCGAGAAAGGAAGTTTTTTTTAATGCAATTTTCTTTTGAAATAACTTTAAACTAAATACAGTATTAACACATTTTTTTGTAATCATTTCTATTCACTGTGTATCCAATTTGGATTGTAATAAACGTTGCTGTTGAATTGCATTATTTCATTTTCTTCTCTGACTTTATTTATTCTCTTCATCTACTTGCATTGTGCACCAGGACATTAGGCAGATGAAATATTCCAAGTCCCCTGCGATGTGACTCTTCAGCCAACCACTAGGAGGTTCTCAAAGTGTTGCCTCCTTTCTGTGGGGACACGCTCCTCCCAGCCCTGATAGCATTGCTGATCAGCAATTCACCCTGCAGAAAGTAACTGGTGCTCCAACATATTGCTCCACAAAACGTTAACCTTCCTTCTCCTTTCCCAAATGTTTACAGACCATCTGTCTCTTTCCAATTTTTAATGTTTAACATGAATAGTTAACATTTCTTTGAAGTGTGAACATTCTACTCAAACTATGGAATTAATTTTAAATTAAATGCAGTATTATAATTTTATATTAATTTCTAGTAAGAGTTTTGCATGTCTGATCTGAATTATGACAATATGTTCTGCTGTTTAAATGTATTATTTAATTTCTCCCCCACTAAGTCTATTTATTCTCTTCATTAGCTGTTAATGTTCCATAAACAAGAATGCATTCAGCCGATACTTAAAAAAAGATATAATGAGCAAAACCCTCAATATACAATCTGTCTGTAAACATTTGAGTAAATGTCAATCCATTTCCTGCAAAGAAGCTGACAGCATTATCACTTTGTAATCCTTTGTATTTCACGCTAACATAATTCTTCGCCACTCCGAAAACTGTTTTAGTTTTGATGAAGAATATTAACTACACATAAAAAGGTCATCATACGGAGCTAATGAATTATGGTTGAAACTGATGCAATATTTTGTACAATACATCACGTGAGCTTATACATTTTCACTTTGCTCCCCAGAAAATGCTGTTAAATACACGACTGCATAAAATACCTTCCACAAAATCTAATTACAACTTCATCTTGCTACTGTATAGCCAGGGTATCATGATGTGACAGTCACTGTATAGATCTCCATTTGACACATGCCAAGAGAGCCTCCTCCGAAAGAATGATGAGTATGATTTGACAATTCTAATGGGATAGACAGGTGTCTGATTACATATAATGCTACCAGCAATTTTTTCAGCCACATGAGCTTTTCACAGCAGACAACTTAGAAAAAGAACAAAGACTCAGGTAATAGACAGCCACATTAAACACAAATCCTCTCCATGCTCAGAGAGAGGGACACATCAAAGACATTCTCCCATTCTCTTTCTGATGTAATGTGCAACCTTAATACATTTCTACAATCAATGTGAGTACATGTAGAGTCATGAAGAGAACAAAAAGTATATTTACAAGATAACCTACTTGAAACACACCCTATTATTATTTATGTACTTGTTGGCTGTATATAATCCAATATACATTTCACCTGGGTTTATATTCCAAGTGATGAAACTTCCATAGTTTGAATAACATGTCTGGCTTTCAAAAAGATATTAATTGTTAATAAAAACAAAAAATGTTGGAAAGATACGGTAGGTCCATAAACAGCTGAAAAGAGAAAAGGCAGCTTGTGTAGTGCATACAGAACAGTCATAGAACAACATTAAGTGTTATTATTCCATATACATGAATGCATTTGACTAACACTTTGTCAGATGTAACGAGCAAAACCCTCAACATATGTACTGTCTGCTCAAAATGTTCTAAAATTAACTTGAGACTCTACTGGGACATGAACAGACCGAGCAGCTTCCAAGTCCTATCGGGATTAAAATATGTGATAAATGACATTACCATAAATGAAGCACACCTGGCACATAATATACCACGTGGCAAACATGAGACGTTTCAAGTACCAACCATGTTAACTAAACCCTTCATTAACCAATGTTGCAATGCTATCCCTCAGGGGACACAAGTTGCAGCATCTTACCTTCTGTGTCTTTCTTTAAAAAGATTTCAGTTTGAAACTGTATAAATCCCAAGTGGCTTGCAAATCTCACACAGCTCGAGAATGCTTATAAAGGTGGACAAGCTGCTGCAATTAAAGGCTGACATAACGGTCAAATTCATAGTGATTTAGAATCATATAACATGGGAAAACTTTTGCTCTCTGCTGACACCAATGGGAGAAATAATAATGGTGTGACAACAAGCTGCAACAAATATCTGAGTAATTCCAATTAGTTATTGATTGCAGAGGCTCTGGTAAAAAGATAGTTTGTTGGTAAAATGTAAAATTGATTAAGATTAATTTAAGTAAGTTTCCCTGCAATCATTATAGACTAAAGAATATCTAAGAATCGAAGCCTATAGTTGATGGGCAAGATGTCCACAGGGAACTAAAAATATTTATGTATTAAGTTAACCCTGTAATTACCCTAAAAATGTTAAATCCCAACAGTGTTATTTCAGTATATAAAATACTGTATATTAAACATAGTTTAAACATTGAAAATGTGCTTTCTAACTAGCCACATTATCATATGTGTCACGTACTTTGATATGAAAAATTCTAATAACGCATATTAGATATTAGTTATCATGTAATTCTATCTTATGCAAAGGCTGTGTCCTACAGAGCTGTGCAATATCACTGTGATTAGTTTTAACAATTATGAGCTGCAAAATGTAATGAGCTTTCAAACTGGTGCAATTACTTTACCCCATTCAATTTTCAGTTAACAAAAAGTTAAAGAAAAAAAATCAATTAAACTGAATTTAAAAAACTCACACACAGTTACAAAGAAACATTTCAATAAACTTATCAATGTGAAAAGACTATAAAAGAACCTCAGAAATGACAATACTCCACAGCTTCTGTAGTGTCCCAAACTGCCAGTGAATCACTATACACAATGTCACTATTCACCCTTGATGCCACAAAAATGCCAATCTGTCCTTTATTTTCCTTCATTCAAAGTTATTTAAGTTTTCTATGTTGCTGTATAAATGAAATGGTACATGGATCACTGAGTGTGTTTTTTCACAGCAATGTGAAGGAAAAGACGCAGTGTGTGTAAGCCCTGTGTGTGCATACACCAATGCATTGAGAGAGCAATGATGGCTGGATTTCAACTACCCTCAAAATATTGCCATAGCCAATTATTTTCGATCTTAAGTAATTGGGCGAGAGTACAGCAGAACGTTCTTCAATTTTTACAAAGCATGATGGGGACTGCCTGTGGTTGTACTACAACCAAAGGGCAGTGCAAGGTCACTTGTTTCATGTGGTCTCAGCACCAAGGCCAGTGATATTGCTACACAAATGTGCAAAAGATTCAAAACGTGTGTGCTGTTCTGTAATGCATTAAACAGCCGCAATGACCTATGCAGCTATAGCCTTAAAATGTGCCCAATTAAAGGAAGTGTCCAAAGCCTCCATTTCAATGGACATTCACTCTGAGAATGTCCCCTCTTTATTGCCCATTCCTGGGTGCCATGTGAATGTGGCAGCAGCCTTTAACTGAGAGGCTTGCTCGGCCATTCAAAGTCAACCACTTTGGTGTGGGACCAGGTATGGATGGTAGGTTTCCTTCCCTAAAGGACATTAGTGATCCAGTTGGGATTTTATGACAATCTGACAGCTTCACGGTCAATTTTATGATACCAGATTTTTTTAATCTCCAGATTTTTTAAACTGAATTCATGGTGAGATTTGGAACTCACATTTTCTGAATTATTAGTCCAGGCCTCTGGATTAACTAGTCTAATAACATAACCACTACACTACCATATCCCAGGCAACACATCATTGACCAGTAGGAATAAATAAAGCGTGAACTGAACTGGAGTAAAATAAGACATGGTGCAAGTGTGTAAAAAGAAAATGCAAGTTCATTTTCTAGAAGATTGCCAAGTAAGATAATGGGCTGGATCTTGCTGGAAAAACACGCCGTTATTAATGCACAAATTGGCCAGCAAATCCAGGAGATTACAAGATACACCATGAGTTGCAAATCTCCAGAATTTGCTGGTCATTTACGGCGCTCTGCCATGTTCTTCACACAAACAGCATCTTGCCCTTAGCCTCCCCATTATTTTTAACAACTTTCTGGATTTGAATATAAATTTCCCATTAAGCTCGTCGCAGAAAGTTAGGGCTAGAACTTAACAGCGTAAGTGCCTTTTTAATTATGGGATCATTATTAATACAACATCAATCAACCATTCTGACCCAGAAAGTGAACAATTTAAACTGTCGTATTGCATTCCTGCAATATTAAAAATGTAAAATTTTTCTTTTTCTTTTTTTTTGTACTTTTCCTTTCTGTCGTTTTTTCTCTCTCTCTCTCTTAATCCAATCTTTCACTTTCTTTCTTTCTCTTTCTGTACCTGATTTGACTCTAATCCACCCTTTTTCTCTGTTCCTTTCTCAATCCTTAAATCTCATTGGTTAAGGAGATACGCTGTTGGTCCCATCATTCCAGCTGCCCTCGTCATGCCCTTATTAGCTCGCACTTCCAGCAAGTTATGGTGCAAAAAACATTTGAGCTGAAGGGTGCAGGAAAAAGTCTAACTAACTGTGTACACCGCGAAATGCCCTGCTCCAGCAAGATCCAGTCCAATGTATATGAAGGCCTAGTGAAGCATTGCAAGTAAACAAATACTAAATACAAAGTTTTAATCTTGCAGTCGTTGCTGGTGAAAGAGTATTTTTTATAATTTTATTGTCAATGATCAAACCATGAACAACAGAAAGCAAATCTCATTAGGAACAATAAGTGAAAGGTCCTCAGGGACAGTTGCTTTTTTCTGGGCTGGGGGTGGGGGAGGAAATCATTCTCCATCTAGACTTAAAAACTCTGGCCACCTTATCATTTGTGCAATCTCAGGTCACATCGCCTTTTCTGGTGTCGTCCACTGATCTCCTCAGCTCTGAAATTGCATTCGCTCTATCAGCAATTTCTCATCATATCTTTTGCCTCAGGACAATGTTGACTGCACTCGGTCAAGTTCTGGTAAAGAGGATTCGCTTTTTTGTCTTAGGTTCTCCCTGTTCAACAACCTTTGCTATTTTGCAGTGTTTAATGGTCATACATTTAGCATTTGTGTTACTAGCATAAAATTTGTACAGATCTTCTAACTGGTTCATGCAATTTTAGCATTTGCATGCAACAAAATGGTAAAAGCAGCTCATTTACACTTCAGTGTGAAATAAATGAGTAGTCATACATCCATAAATGTCAAAACTGCCAAAAAAAAAGCTTACAAATCAGGCCTATAGTCATTACTTGACCATCATAATTCACTTTAGTCCATATTCCTTGCAATGCACGGGACAAATAAGCAGTAACTTGACAGCAGGCTGCATATGAATTCAAAGAGCACAAACAAGGTCAAAGGTCTCGAACAGGAGAACATGACCTTCTGATGGCCATTGGTTCCTTACCACCAACTCAAACTAAATCATTCTTCAAGGTACATTTTTTGTGATACATAAAGTATAAAACTGACTCATTGAATGCTATCAAAAGGAATATTGTAGGTAATTTAATATATTGTGGCTTTGCCAGAGGATCGTGGGCCAAGAGTCAAAAAAGTATTGCCTAAGGTGTCAACATTAATTCTCCTCGCCTGAGCCTCCACTGTTACATAAGTAAATGTGATGAAAATAAATTTTACCTAGAAACAAAGTGAAAGGTTCCAAACCTTTCTAGCTTTTTACCTCAAGTAACAAAAAAAGAGCTTCTGACTACCTGGGACAAATGAATTGTGTGTGCAAGCACAAGTGATAACCTAGAAATTGTGTTCAACTTGGTTGCACCTCCCTGTGCACACCATGATAAGGCCTGGAACACCTCGGGCTTGTTTTTTTAAGCGTATTCATTTTTATTTTAACTTTCAAACGACACTGACATGGAAGCAAATAGCAGATGCAGAAAAAGACAAAATGTATATACTGTGCACTCATATCTTAAGGCCAGAAACTACTGTTGGTGATAGCATTTTAAATTGGTTAACACCTTTGCTAAAATAACAAACAGAAGACTGTCACATGAGTGTGTTAAGCATTTGTCTGCTAATATCAGCAACAGTAATTTTTAGCATTCAGTGTTTAATTTTCTAAAAAAAAATAAAACAATGCCTATTCTTGTTCAGAAATCTTACCAGTTAAATGGGTTGATGAACACCATGAATTAATCAAAGGATGGGCTTTCAGGTATTTCCTCAAATACCTTTATGTATAAATACTGTACACACTTTTAAAATAAATTATAAAAAGCACTTGCAATTCAAAAATGATGAGTTTATGTAAATAATAAATTCTATCTGATGAGGAACAATTACGAAACTGCCATAAATCTTTATCTGAAAGACTTGCGCTTTTAAAAAAAAATTCTTAAACTGTCATTCCTAGACTTTTATATAATTGTTGGCAATAATGCCGTTTAATTGGGGAACCAAAGCTGAATGAGATATTTTATTCCTCACGGTAGGAAATGTTTGACGAATTATGGAATAATCAAACTTCAAAGGGTTCAGATAATGTATTACTTATATTCACAATGTTGATCTGAAACTGGGCAATTTTATAACTTCATGATTACAAATAAAAGATTTAATAATCAATTAAAAGAAAGAAAAGAAATCAATTTTTAAAAATCTGATCATTCGAGAAGTTGACTAAGTAGAAATGAGCACATGTAAAAACAGCACTATTGGCAAGCTGGAAATTAAGTTCAGTCAAGAGACTTATTTATTCATGTTATTTTTGCTTAATATGTTCCCAAATTGATCATTTGGAATTACAATATTTGGAAGAAACATGAATAAGAAAGCATTATACTGTTGTTATGCTTTTCCCTGTGGTGCGACATAGGTCAATTGTTGCTAATTTTATTAAATGTCCAGTGGGAGCACGAGTTCTAATATATGAATCTCAGTATTCTCTGGAGAGAATCAATCATTAAGGTGAATGTATAAATAACAAACCACTTGATGTATCATTTTATCAATAAACATCCATTAAAAAAGACTGGGGATTCCAGTACCAAAAATAATTCCCATTCGTTGAGCCCTTGAATGAACTGTGAAAATCCTTGCTTCTGCGGCTTCTCAAGTTAGCCCAAAATTTCAGACAGACAGACAGATTTGTGGCAAATAAGGTAATTGCAACTGTTAAATCTTTCCAACCAAGAGAAATACTCAAATTCTAAGGGAGGAATTTTTACTTTCCGACATGCCGGGAGCAAGGGGGGCCCGGTAGCGCGCAGGAACCTGGAAGTCTGGGTTTCCCTGTGTGTTGTGGAGATTTAACTCCACAGTGCGCAACTCTTGGCTCTGACAGGTTCCCCGCCCAGATGTCAGCCTGATTGACAGGCTTGACTTCCAGTCAGGCAGGGCCAGGTAGGTCCGATTCCCGACCCTGAGGTTCAGATTCCCAACGCTGTGGGGGTGGGGGGCTGCAGTAAAACCTGCAAAGCAGGTTAAATCCGAGGCATCCAGCCTCATTAACATATTTAAAATGACAACCCACCTCCTGGGAGAGGGTTGGTTGCCCGCTCCTTATCTCGCCTCAGTAAAGGGTTGGAGCCGGCTTCCCGACACGCTTGTAATTTTTTCCCATTTAACCACCATCCGCATGCATTCCCACCCTCTTGCCTATGTAAAAATTCCCCCCTAAGAGTCCATTTACACAGCAGCCACTGGTCTGAGACCAATAGCTGCAGTTTAAGGTCCATCCAGGTAGAACTCTGTAGCATTGCTTGCCTTCTGCCTCTCTGGAATTTTAACCAGTGGTATGACCAGTTTATATTTTATGACAGAGCTCTGTGGATGCCTGGATACATGGGCCTAGAAATTTGTTGGTGCCATGCTCATTTTTCAGGTGCAGAATGGGCACCTAAGCACTCAATATGCCAGGCCTACCCACCATGTTGGGTTCGGCTGCCCCATAGGCATCCAGAGCGTGTGCCGGAAGTATGTAAAACGATGAGTAACATAGTTAAGTAAGGGTCCAACGCTTATAGTAGGACACTTTTGTGATAGTGGGCTGCCTCAGTGCCTGACCTGCCATGTACTAAGCCCACTCAATAACTCGTGGCACTAACAGGCAGGAAGGACCCTTCAGCAGTGCAATTTAAAGGGCTCATCCACTGCATGGACGTTAGTTGCTGGTTTATTCTTTTAGGCTGGTGGTTAACTTCTGTGCATTATTTAGCCTGATTCTGACTGTGAAAACTTGATTCTGACTTCTGAGAAGAAGCTTTTGTTGATGCTGAACTGTTTTTGGCTGCCTTCAAAGCAGTTTTACTGCAGTCATGGGTGGTTTGGTAGGTCTGCCATTGGGGCTGGAGGACAAGGGGAAAACAGCAAAGAAGAAAGGAGAGAGCAGGAGCAACTGAGAGAAGAGGGAGGAGGAGGGCACTGCACACTAGACCATATCCACAGGGGGTCTTCAGGGAACACGTCTCCTACCCGAACTTCTCTGAGAAGAAATGCATCGGGCACTTTTGCTTCACAGGGAAGGCTATCACTGAGCTACATCACCTGCTACAGCCACAACTGAACCCTCAAACCAGGACATCGACAGCACTGCCTGTGGCTGTCAGGGTCATTATGGGCCTTAACTTTTATGCAACAGGCTTCTTCCAGGCTGCTGCAGGTGACATCAGCGGCATCTCCCAGTTTGCTGTCCACCTTTGTATCAGGGAGGACACCGAGGCTATCTATGCCAGGAGGAACACCTATATCTCTTTCCCCATGGACAGAGCGAACAAGGACAAGCGAGCACTAGGTTTCATCCACAATGCAGGCTTCCCTAGGGTCCAAGATGCCATAGACTGCAACCACATTGCCTTGCCTGTTCCCCATCGCCATGCTGGCATCTTTCTGAATAGAAAGGGATTGCACTCACTCAATGTCCAGCTTACTCATGACCACAGGCTGCGCAACATGCAGGTCTGTGCTTGGTTTCCTGGCAGCAATCATGATTCATTCATCCTGCATCAGTCCTCTGTGCCGCCTTTATACAAAGCAGGCTGTCAGGTTACAGTCTGGCTACTGGGCGGCAAGGGCTATCCTCTTCAGACTACCTGTCAGAAACCCAAGCACAGCTGCAGAGGCCGACAACGATAGCCATACTGCCACCAGAAATGTCACTGAGCAGGCAATCGGCATGCGCGAGCAACGATTCCATTGCCTGGACCATTTGGGAGCAGCTTTGCATTACACCCCTGAGCAGATATCCAGATTTGTGCTTGTCTGCTGCATGCTGAACAACTTTGCCATAATGAGTGGCCAGCCCTTACCACCGCCTGGGCAGCAAGAAGTGCAGGAATGCAGGTGCAGGAGATGAAGGAAAAGGAGAAGGAGGAGGACCAGCATGAAGAGGAGGAAAACCAGGAACAGGAAGGAGCTCATCGAAGAGTGCTTCACATGAACCATTCCTCCCATCCCTAATACACCAACAGTCCCAATGTCCTTACTACCACCATCCGATTGCCTTGTTTCACTCCAGCCTTAAATGCATCTGTATCCAATGCTGCAGTGGAGAACTTGGGTGCCTTGTCTGGACCTCTTGCAATTGTTTGAGAATGATTCTTGCTGTCTGCATCCAGAGTGCACCTCCCCTTTAAGAGATGCTAACTTCCTTTGCTGAATGTCTACTTTCCTGGCCCTCTCAAACAGGCGTGCAACCAATGAATAGTGCCAGAATCATGTCGTTGAGGTCCCAGCATGCGTTTAATGTGGTGCCTGGGACCACATGAAGAGGTGTGTGCGGCACTCGCCCTGCCCCCTGAATGAGCCTCTTCAGTTGCAATTGAATTTCTAGCCAATGGAGTGCTGCCTCCCAAAAGTTAGAAATTTCAATGTTTAAAGAGTGGAGTCGGGAGAATCCCTGCTGTCTAAACATTTAAAATGTCAGGGCGGTTTAAAAAATATCCAGAGATTCCAAGTGATTCCCTGAACACTTTGTAAAACTGCTGTGACACCATATTGGATTTATACTCAATGCAACGTCAAACTATCCCCTCCCAGATTCTCTCACTACATTACTCTGGAGTCAGGTTGGGCTCTAACTCTAGGTTTACGCTACTAGTTTAGCATTAGTGCAAAGCTGAAATCAAATTGCACCAACATTATGTGTGCAGTGTAAATGCACCCAAAGGCTGAAGTTAAACTGCAGTTAACATCCTGAGCAGTATCTGCTGGCTGTGATGCACACTCTTGTTATACTGCAGACTAGCACATGCGCAGAGGTCTGCTCTCCCAGCAGCTCATTTTTCATGTTAGATGAGTGTGGTGGGAGTGTCCACTTTGTCCGAACATTAAAAACATTTCATAAACCGTTTTCAGAATTCCCATAGACCCCCCTGAGGCACTTGTAAAATGTGACTTCACACTGGAGTGGAGTTATATGCTGACCATTGCAAACTCGAGCAGTGCAAGATGGTGTTTTAGAGGGGTCACACTATTTGGCTTTAGTGCGCTTGAATCGCAGATCAGGACCAGATACCTAAGTTATACTGCCACTTGTCCTGCCAATACACATCCAAGACCATTTCACACTAATGTATAACTGCAGTATAACTGCAACATAAAACTACCTGAACCAAAAGACCTAAATTACAAACTGGTCATTCCACTTGTTGAAAACAGAAAAGGGGATATCAAAACAGCTGTTCTATGCTGTTCCCAACAATTTATTTCTATAAGGTTTGTTCCTTTATAAAAGAAAGCAAAACATGTTCTTCCAAGATATTGTACATATAAAAAGAAAATACTGCAGATGCTGGAAATCTGAAATAAAAACGTAAAATGCTGGAGATACTCAGCGGGTCAGGCAGCATCTGTAAAGAGAGAAACAGAGTTAACGTTTCAGGTCGATGACCTTTCGTAAGAACTGGAATAAAGCAGGAAATGGAACAGATTTTTAAGCAAGTGTAGTGGCTGGGAAATGGGGGAGGGGATGAAAGAACAAAAGGGAAGGCCTGTGATAGGCTGGAAGGCAGGAGAGATTAAGAGACATTGAGAGACATTAAGAGATATTCAAAGCAAAAGGGGATGGTAATGGGACAGGTTAAGAAACAAAGGATGGTTCTAGATGAAGTGTAAATTGCACTGGCAGAATGGAAGACAGCTACCCTGTGGGAGAGAAGAACAAACAAAAGTGTGGATAAAAATATATATATATGTTATGATCTGAAATTGTTGAATTCTATGTTGAGTCCAGAAGACCGTAAAGTGCCTAATCTAAAGATGAGGTGCTTTTCCTCGAGCTTACGCTGAGCTTCCGTGGAACAATGCAAGAGGCCGAGGACGGTGAGGTCTGAGTGGGAGTGGAGCAGTGAATTAAAGTGACAGGTGACCGGAAGCTTGGGGCCCCCCTTATGGACTGAACGGAGGTGTTCCGCAAAGCGGTTACCCAATCTGCGTTTGGTCTCCCCAATGTAGAGGAGACCACATCGTGAGCAGCGAATACAGTATACTAAATTGCAAGAAGTACAAGTAAATCACTGTTTCACCTGGACGGGATGTTTGGGGCCCTGGACAGTGGGAAGTGGGGAGGTATAAGGGCATGTGTTGCATCTTCTGTGCTTGCACGGGAAGGTGCCGGGCGAAGGGGAAGGGGTGCTGGGGGTGGTAGAGGTGTGGACTAGGGTGTCGCAGAGGGAGCGGTCCCTACGGAATGCTGAAAGGGGAGGTGAGGGGAAGATGTGCTTAGTGGTGGAATCACGCTGGAGGTGGCGGAAATGGCGGAGGATGATCTGTTGAATGTGGAGGCTGGTGGGGTGAAAGGTGAGGACAAGGGGAACTCTATCGTGGTTCCAGGAGGGAGGGGCAGGGGTGAGGGCAGAAGTGCAGGAGATAGAACCGACACGGTTAAGGGCTGTGTCAACCACTGTAGAGGGGAATCCTCGGTTGAGGAAAAAGGAAGACATGTCGGAAGCACTGGTATGGAAGGTGGCATCGTCAGAGCAGATGCGGTGGAGACAGAGAAACTGGGAGAATGGAATAGAGTCCTTACAGGAGGCAGGGTGGGAGGAAGTGTAGTCCAGGTAGCTGTGGGAGTCAGTGGGCTTGTAGTGAATGTTGGTCAATAACCTATCCCCAGAGATGGAGACGGAGAAGTCGAGGAAGGGAAGGGAAGAATCGGAGATGAAGCATGTGAAGGTGAGGGAAGGGTGGAAATTGGAAGCAAAGTGAATTAAATTATCTAGTTCAGGGCGAGAGCATGAAACTGCACCGATACAGTCGTCAATGTACCAGAAAAAGAGGTGAGGGAGGAGACCTGTGTAGGACTGGAACAAAGAGTGTTCCACATATCCCACGAAAAGGCAGGCATAGCTAAGACCCATGCGGGTTCCCATAGCCACACCTTTGACTTGGAGGAAGTGAGTGGAGTCAAAGGAGAAGTTGTTCAATGTGAGAACAAGTTCAGCCAGGCGGAGGAGGGTGGTGGTGGATGGGGACTGGTTGGGCCTCTGTTCAAGGAAGAAGCGGAGCGGCCTCAGGCCATCCTGGTGGGGGATGGAGGTGTAGAGGGATTGTACATCCATAGTCAAAAGGAGGCGGTTGGGGCCAGGAAACTGGAAACTGTTAAAGTGGCGGAGGGCGACGGAAGAGTCGCAGATGTAGGTGGGAAGAGACTGGACAAGGGGAGTCTTGTAGATAGGAAGAGATAAGTTCCATGGGGCAAGAACAGGCTGAAACGATGGGTCTACCAAGGCAGTCCTGTTTGTGGATCTTGGGAAGGAGGTAAAAGCGGGCTGTGCGGGGTTGGGGAACTATGAGCTCGAAATTCATTGAGGTGGGGGCGTAAGGGGATGAAGCTCAGGCCTTTGCTAAGGACTGATCATTTGGGGTCAGAGAGGGGAAGGTCAGAGGGGATAGTGAAAATGCGGCAGGGGGTGAGACTGGGAGAAGGGATGGGGTCAGAGGAAAGTGAAGAGGAAGAAGGTTCCCCCATAAAATTATGTACAATAAGCTATTGTACATAGTTATATTATTTAAAAAGCATAATCCGCGTTCACTGCAACTGTGTGGCCTCAGGAAACAACAGTAGTAATATGGCTATGCTCTTGTCAAAGTAACGAACTCCTGTACAACTGGTGTTCTGAATCCAGTAAATGCCTTTTAAATACAAAATGCAAAAAGTAAAGTCCAAGTGGGCTTGGGTGGCCAGCACATGGCTAGGTGTGTACAGAACTAGGGTTACATGTACACAGAGCTAGGAGTTGTGTATGCACTGAACTATGGTTAAATGTGTACAGAGTTAGGTTCTTAACGTGAGCACAGAGCTATGAGTTATGTTTGCCCAGAGCTGGGATTACATGTGTACAGAGTTAGGTTCTTAATGTGAACACAGAGCTAGAAATAACATGTGCATAGAGTTACATTTTATGTATGCAGAGCCATAATTTAAGTGTGTGCAGTGTTAGGCTGCACCCTATAATTTTCTAAGATGCTCTCCCTGATATGATGCATTTATCCAAAGTGTCATCAGCAGCATGATAAATGGCCCCTCTAATATCAGAAGCCTGCATAATGGAGACTTTACATTATGAGAGAATCTCAGTTAATAGCAGTTAAGGAAAGTTATGATTATAATCTTCTCAGTTTCTAATACTTTCGGTCACTGTTTTGTTCATTGTTAATTGGCTGTGTTTGAGCAAGTCTTCAACTAAATGCATCAGCGTTGGCTCAGTGGTAGTACACTTGCCTCTTAGTCAAATGGTCATGGGTTCAAGTCCCACTCCAACGACTGCACACATAACTCCAGACTGACACTTCAGGGTAGTACTGAGGTAGAGTTGCACTGTCAGTGGTGCTGACTTTCAGACATAATGGCCCAGAACTTTGGGTCCCCACGGGTGAGTACACACAGGGTACTCACCCGTAGGCCCAATGGAAGTGCCAGTTTCCTGCATGCGCGGGAAACCGTCACTTCCGTTCCCCTGTAAGAAGGGGTTCAGAGTTCGAATGCGTGTGCAGGAGAGGCTGTGTGTGCGCATCGAACTTGCAGGTTTTCCCGAGAGGGTAAGTCTCCAGAAGTTACACATTTAGAAAGCAGTCGTAAGGCCTGCTTTTTACAAGGTAAGTGGTGAATTAATTAAAATTAAAACATTTTTTCCACAGGTTTGTTATTTTTAAATACTTTAAAGAAAGGTAAGTTTATTTTTAACCCTGTTAGAAAATAAAATTATTTTTTTCAAAAATTTAAATTATTGTTTAAAATAGTTATTTCATGTAATTTATAGTTTATTTAAAAAATGTGATTTAAAAAAAAAATTATTTGAAGATTTAGTGATATTTTGGGGCCCGTAGTATTTATAAATTTTGATAGCTCTTCCTGTCAAACTTATGAATGGGCATTTCCCTGCTCCGATTGGCTCCCCATGGCCCACATGATCCCAGGGGATGCATCGAACTAACTGCGCCCCTGGGATACGCAAGCACTGCGCGCCGGCAGTTGGAGCAGGCCCAGGATCGGAATTCCACGGGGGCCCACAGCTCAACGGCCAGCGTGCAAGGTAAGTGCAGGTCGGGGGCTTACACCCGCGGGAAGCCCCCAACCCAAATTTCTGGGCCAATGTTAAGCCAAGGCCCTCTCTGCCCTCTCAGGATGTAAAAGATCCCATGGCACTATTTGGTGAAGAGCAGCGGAGTTGTCCTAGCCAACTAAAGCAGATTATCTGGTCATTTATTTCATTACTGTTCATGGGACCTTGCTGTGTACAAATTAGCTGCTGTGTTTCCTTACATTATAACAGTGATTGCACTTCAAGACTACAGTTTCAGGCAGGAGAAGGCCTTTGGTCCATCTATCCCACCTCTCCATAATATTCTTTTGGTATATTTCTAATAAATCTGACAAGAACCTATCTTGAAACCCACTAGGTTTCTTGTTCCACCACCTGTACCAGTAATCTCTTCCACATACCTACCACCTTTTAGTAAAAAGGTTCTTCCTGCATTTCCTATTTTCTTTTGTCTTTAAATGATAAATATGACCCATTGTGCTTAAATTCTGTACATGGCAGAAAAGGTTACTTGGATGCAACTTGTCCAAACCCCCTTTCATAATTTTAAACACTTCTATCATTGGCTGTAAAGCACTTTGGGACTGTAAAAAAATGCTCTCTATAAATGCAAGCTCTTTCTTTCTTGAAAATAATTACCATACGGCATGTTTTTAAAGAATTAGATGATCTTAGCCAGGGCAGCACTTGACCACTACAATTGGCCTCAGCACAACAGTACGGAAGAAAAAAAAAAGCCAGGGTTCCTGTTGCTGATGACCATCTAGATCGTCCTGGAAAGTGCGCATATATGGATGGGGTGAGGACAGAACCAAATTTGACTATAATATCATCTACAACAAAATATTCCAGCAACATTCACTGTCTAACATAGAAACATAGAAGATAGGAGCAGGAGTAGGCCGTTCGGCCCCTCGAGCCTGCTCTGCCATTTAATGAGATCATGGCTGATCATCCAAATTCAGTACCCTGTCCCTGATTTCTCCCCATATCCCTTGATCCCTTTAGCCTTAAGAAATATATCTAACTCCGTCTTGAATATATTTAATGGATTGGCCTCAACTGCCTTTTGTGGTAGAGAATTCCACAGGTTCACCACTCTCTGGGTGAAGAAATTCCTCCTCATCTCAATCCTAAATGGCCTACCCTTATCCTTAGACTGTGACCCCTTGTTCTGGACTCCCCCGCCATCGGGAACATCCTTCCTGCATCTAGTCTGTCTAGTCCTGTTAGAATTTTATGGCCTAGAAATTCATTGTAGCCACTTTTGGGGCGGTAAAGTCAGGCGGCCACTAAAGTTTGTGCCCGGCGCAAAATCGAGGCCACTTCTCCGATATTCATTAGCTTCACCCTAAGAGTTTGTTCGAGCGCTAAAACTGGCGCTGCACGCCTCTCTTTAGGCGCTAAGCCGGAGGTGCTGAGCGAGAGCGCCGAGGCCGGGCGCAGCGCAGGTGCGGCCATCTCGTGATTGACAGCAGACACCCTGGCGCCGGCCAGCTCTTAAGGGGGAAGGGTCGACTTGGTCTGCTGCCACGCCCTGGATAGTGGAGCCCTCCAGCTAGGCCTGAACACTGCTGCTGGACCCAAATAGCGCCTGAAGCCATGCAGAAGGCCCGTGAACGAGCGCAGCGCTTCTCAGAGCTTGATCTGAGTGTGCTGGTTGGTGCTGTGGAGAAGAGGCGCCATATTTTGTACCCGGACAATGGCAGGAAGGCGCCGGGCCGCGTCTACCGGAGAGCCTGGAGGCATGTCGCCAGCAAGGTGTCAGCCAACAGCGAGGTCCCCAGGAGCGGTGTCCAATGCCGCAAAAAGTTTAATGACCTCACTCAGATTGTCAGGGTGAGTACCCTTTCCAGTGTCCTCCTCATACTTGCATGTACACCTCACATTATGGGCAAAGGGACCTGAAAGCCCTAATGGCCAGCCCTCATGCAGCAGCTATGGGACAGGCATGAACATCAATTGCACATTCTGCACTTAACACACTGGCCAGGCTATTCCACCATGGGAGGCAGTGCACACAAGATCAGGGCGACACACTGGCCAGGCTATTCCACCATGGGAGGCAGTGCACACAAGATCAGGGCTACACACTGTACTTAGAGGCCGTCCTTTCTCTTGCAGGCCAAGCTGGCCAATAATAAGAAGAGCCGGACTGCGACCGGGGGAGGCCGACCCCAGAGCCAGCCGCTCACCGAGCTGCAACATCGCGTGGAGCGCATCATGGGTGGCCGGGTGATTGGCCCCACTGCATGTGGAGATACCGACCCTGTTCTGGGCACCAATGGTAAGGACATCACCTTTTGGACCTCTCTCGTCCCACTTGCGCATCAGATCTACATCCTTTGCCACTGTCCGACCAATGCGCTGAATGCCACCACTCATGCATCCCTCGCTGACGCCCTCTCCTCACTCTAAAGCTACTCTTGTGCCTTCCTGCTTTCAGATGGTGAGGAGGAGGTCCCTGAACTTGCCAGTGACAGCCCCTCAGAAGAGGAGGAGGAGGAGGAGCAAGAGGAAGGCGGCCCATCAGGGGAACCCTCAGCCGCGGCAACCCATGCGAATGTAGGGGACACGTCTTCCCTGGAGGGGAGCGTGGCGGACGTGTCGGAGGGGAGGGGAGCTCATGGGACCTGCGGCCTGCAGAAACGCGGGAGGGGGGTGGAAGCTCAGCGGCCTTCTCCCCAGAGGGGGGAAGGGTCGGAGGGGAGTCCAATTGCTGGGCCCAGCGGCGTCCAGCAACGCAGGAAGGGTCGGCCAGCTCGGCGGCCTTCTCCCCAGAGGGAGAGTCCAGCCTCCAGTCCGGAGATGGTCTTCGCCGAGGAGATGGAACGCCTCGAGGACTTGTCCGCGGACTCGGAGCGCCGGCACACGGAGCTCATGGGGGTAGTGGCACGGTTGCCTGAGGCCATCGAGTCCCTCTCTTGGAGTGTGACCGACGTCGGGGCCTCACAGGCCATCAGTTTGGTGGAATTCGGGGCAGAGCAGGCAGCGAGTCGGGCGGCATTCGGGGCAGATCAGGCAGCGAGTCGGGCGGCATTCGGGGCAGCTCAGGCAGCGAGTGGGCAGCTGATCAGTGGTGCCGTGCAGTCACTGGATGCTCTGATGAGGTCACTGAACAGGGCAACACGGGCACTCACTGCTGCCACACTCGCTGTGTCAGCCAGGCATCGCCAGGGCACCCGGCGCGCTGCAGCAGCACAGCGGTCTGTCCCTCGGCAGATTGGTGCGCATGCTGCAGTGCTGGCCCGGGCGAGTGCCAGTGTCTCAGGTGACCAGCGAGCGCCTGCCATCCGCCAGCTTGCCCCCATTCCTCCAGCCGCCACTGCCACTCCCCCAGTGGAGCTGCCAGGAGCTGCTGCAGCGACTGATGCTGGCCAGCCACAGCTGCAGCATTCAACAGCCACCCGCTCGACGGCCAGACCTCGACTAGGCCGACCCCCAAGGGCATCTGCCGTCACGACATGTGCCCCTCAGGAGCCTGCCCCCAGCCTTGCAGCAGCCAATGGCCTTACTTTGAGGAGGAGCAGCAAGGCGGGCAGGGGCCACACAAAGATGGCCAAGGCATCGTCCTAGCGGGCCAAAAAGTCGAATGTGTGGCCAGTTGTGTTTGTTTTTTGAGGCCGAGAATTGGATGTTTGTTTTTTGAGGCCGAGAATTGGATGTTTGTTTTTTGAGGCCGAGAATTGGATGTTTGTTTTTTGAAGGCCGAGAATTGGATGTTCTAAACTCCAGCAAATATAAGCCCAATCGACCCAATCTCTCCTCAGATGTCATTCCTGCCATCCCAGGTATCAGCCTGGTGAATCTTCGCTGCACTTCCTCCATGGCAAGAACATCCTTCCTCAGATAAGGTGACCAAAACTGCACACAATACTCAAGGTGTGGTCTCACCAAGAACCTGTACAACTGCAGCAAGACATCCTTGCTCCTGTACTCAAATCCTCTCGCTATGAAGGCCAACATACCATTTGCCTTCTTAACCGCCTGCTGCACCTGCATGCTTACCTTCAGTGACTGGTGCACAAGGACACCCAGGTCTTGTTGCACTTCCCCTTCTCCCAATCTATTGCCGTTCAGATAATAATCTACCTTCCTGTTTTTGCCACCAAAGTGGATAACCTCGCATTTATCCACATTATACTGCATCTGCCATGCATCTTCCCAATCACCCAACCTGTCCAAATCATACTGGAGTTTCTCGGCATCCTCCTCACAGCACACACGCCCACCCAGCTTTGTGTCGTCTGCAAACTTGGAGATATTACATCTAGTTCCCTCGTCTAGGTCACACATAAAGAAGGTCCACTTGAGCAAGATACCAGGACCTATGGAATTGTACCCTAGCATGAGACAACTGCATTTGCAGAGGAGGGAAGAACATTAAGGGGGAGAAATTGGGTGGAGCTGCAAATGGGGCGCCAAGCTCGCCTGGGCGCCAGATTTTGCGCTGCGATCGGAGCAGCAGCGATCGCCGGAAATTCAGCTTGAGCGCCCCAAGAGGGACACAGGGCGAGGCTCGAGGCGCTCCGCGTCCCTCTTAGGGCGCTGAAACTGAATATCGCAGCGCAACGTGCCACAGCGCCACACGCTGCGGCACGGCGCGCTGCGGTACTGCAGACCTTCATCCCATTCTTAAGGGGGTGGGGCCTGCACCAGCGCGATGAGCGATCGCGAGTGCCGGCAAAAGAGCCCGGCACCGAGGAGAAGTGCCGGGCTCTCGGAAAGCAGCCGGCAATGCTGCGGGGGGAGAACAGGAGGCCGGGGACGGAGGTGCTGGCAGGCGGCCGCCGAAAAAAATGGCCACCCCGCACCTCCACCTTAATTTGCGCCACTGCCGCCACAGGTAGGCCCCGTGAACCGGGCGCGATTAGCGAGCGGCGCTACAGAGGCGGTCGCTACCAAATATCGCGATCGGGGCGGTAGCGGGGCGCTGCGCACACCGATGACGTCATCGGTGGCGGCGCAGTGCAACAGGCTAACGCCGCCATTAGCGCCCCAGCTAAATATCGCGGGAGGCATGGCCAGTGGCGCTAAAGCCACTGAGTGCCCTCTTTAGGTGCTAACTGGTAGTGCAGCCCACAGAATTTCTCCCCCTAAGATTTTTTTAAAAATACAATCATTTGATGATTTCAAAAACTTGATCCTAAACCAAGCTACTCATTCTTAAGGACCATGGCCGTGAAATTCGGCTCCTTTGTGCCTGTTGTTAGTGCCTCTGGGGGGCGCTAACGGGGCGCAAAAGGCTTATCACCTGGGTGGGGGCAGCGCCTCCTGAGAAATTCGGCGCTAGCTGATAGCGCTGCACCCTGCCGGTAGCACCAGTAGCGCCTCAGGCCACTGCGCCACCGGCGATGACATCATTGCCACGTGCCACACCCCATGCCCCACCGCGACCCCTTAATGCCCCGTGGCAGAAATTCAGCTGCGCCCCGTGAGGCTGCCGTGGGCGATGTCTGCGCTAGCCTCGTGGATCGCGAGCCGGGCCGACCTCCGCTCGCGGGGCACTAATTAAAGGGAGGTGTGGCCGTTGGCCCTCCATGGTGGCCCTTGGTGTGGTCCGTGGCTGCCATCATGCAGCCCGGCACTGCGTCTCGGTGGAGATGGAAGGGGAGGGCCGCTGAAACGCATCAGTGCTACATTGAGCGGCCGCATAACGCTCCAACGTTACCGTGCTTTGCGCCCCGACGCTGCCCCGAAAGGAAGTGGAGTGCCCGAGATAGCGCTCCGCTTCCTCGCCGGTGCAGTAAGCTGAATTTAGCGGCTGGGGCAGTACTTTCACGCCGGGCACTATATCTCCGGCAATAATTCGGTTACTGCCCCCAAATGATGCGTAACCGAATTTCGCCCCCCTAATGACTCATCTTTTATACTCAGTAAATAAATTGCAATAGCTTTTCTTAAAAATTGATTATAGGGCACACTCCCTCTACCTTTCTCCCCAGCCAAACACAAAACAAGGCTGAGGATAGGCATCCTTAGGCCTTCACAAACACTATCACTGTGAACTGCAGTTACTAAACATGTGAGAAT
This sequence comes from Somniosus microcephalus, assembly GCF_052327205.1. NCBI lineage: Eukaryota > Metazoa > Chordata > Chondrichthyes > Squaliformes > Somniosidae > Somniosus > Somniosus microcephalus. The sequence goes on from NC_140997.1 coordinate 170,811,434, forward strand.
AGCCCAGGGACAAATCTCCCTCCAATTTCCCTTCTGTTTCTTTGGCAAAATGTGAGGCTACCGCAGTGATGTGGCTAAGATTGCGTGTTGGCGAAAAGGCCTGCATTTCAGCACCTCCCTCTTGCTGTAGCTTTTCTGTTCCACTGTGCCATTTTCAATACAATTGCTTATTAAATCTGATAAAAAACAGTGATCCAAAATTTGTTATACATTGTGTTAACATCCCAACCAGAATTTACCTCTTCCTTCCAGGATAAAACTTGTCAATCTGTTAGAAATAAATATCATGTTTGGGGCTGCCTACATGGGGTATTTATTTCCATAAAATGGTTCACAGGATTTGGCAGCATAATCCAATGTTTGTTCTTGGTATGGCGCTCTGAGGAGAAATATTCACTGTACAGTACCTCAGTGACTCCCCCATAAAAGAAGCAAGGCTTGGAATTAAAACCATACAATGAATTTATTACTTTGTCTGTGGTCAGGGGATTTTTCAAGATGTCAGACAGTTGATCCTGGTGAAAATCAACACATGGGACAAAATGGAGAATATTATGATGCATCCTACGTCTGTAATAATTTCCACGTTAAAAAATGTGTATAGTTTTATCTTAAAGGAATTTATGCTCGCACCTGCTGTGCAAGTAAAATACACAGTGGGGATCACTAGTCTGACTTCTTTATCTCACTCATATGGTAGACTTCTGTGACTGAAATCATTTGCAAGTCCACATTTCCTTCTTTCTGCAATAAATTGAATGCACTCTTCGCTGCTGCGTGCCTGCCATTTCCCAGCTGTCACACCGAGTTATCCATTTAAGTAAATATAGAAATTAGTAATTTTATTTTGCCTCATTGGGCTAATTTAAGATGTCTATAAAATATAACTATCTAAATTACATCACGCAGCATGTGGTATGGTAGCAGATGCAAGAGGTCCACTGTCACGTCTGCCACTTCACCTGACCCAAAGGGAGGAGGGAAATGAAACCAGCCGGATTGGATGTTCTTAACTCATAATGTATATTAAAAAAATTAGAAACAAAATATCCTTATGAGGAATGAGTCTGTTTAAATTTGCATTAAATTTTACAAACGTTTCAGAAATTATGAAACTGCGCGCGGCCCCTTGAACGACGTGAAGTTTAAAATCATTAATTAGAAGCATTTTCCTAAATCACAGTAAACAACGACAACTTGTTTCATTTGGTATCCTCTCTTGTAAAAAAGATGAATTACCCGATAAACCATCACAATATCTATCTGGAAAGCATAAGATGTAAAAGATCTTTCCAAGCCAAGTGTTTTATACCTGTTCTCTATTATAAATTTTCAAAAGCCTGCAATAAAGCTTTACATTTTAAATGTTAACTGCCTCAAATTAGGACTAATTTAAATAATTAATGGTTCTTAGTTCAGGGGGTGGAAGAATGTATAATTGTGTTGACAAGAAAGTTGTTCCCAGCATGACATTTACAGCTAATTGAGTACCCACTGTCATTCTGCACACTAGTTCTTTCTGATTAGTACATTTTCACATATGGTCAACTGTGTTTCAGTTGAACAAATTGTATTATACTGAGCGAATTAGTTCAAAATGTAAATAATTATTGCATTTACTGCATAATCTTACACTGAATAATTTTATATACTGATGGATAGATTGGACTTGCAATTGAACTTTGATCTTGTTTTAAAATTCTGATAAAATGTGCTGCTCTTAGCGAGCCTTCATTAAAGAAGTTGCGTTTATATAATTATAAAGTTAATTATAATATGTGCGTCTGAAATTATATAATCAAGAAAAGATGAATTCGCCAATTCTTGTTAAATTATGTGAAAACTAATGGGTCAGAACATTTTAGTACCCGAGCAGTTGTGAATAACATTTGGTCCAATTCAAGTAAAAAGTTTTTTTTTAAATATTTGTTCCCCATTTCGCCCCCTTCCCCAACAATACATTTTTCACCAATTTGCTACTTGTAAAAACAAAGTAGTTCACTTGAATTAAGTAGTGCCCAGTTGTTTGCTACTGCTTCATTGTACACATGTCCCCTGAGTGAGGAGGACTGCAGCTGAACCCCAAATAATTGGCACAAAGCAGCAAGAGAGAGACACAAATACAAAGAAAGAAAAGCACACAGAGAAAGGAAGAGATAGGCACATCCATAGTGAAAGTGAGACAGGTATACAAAAGAACACATACCCACAGGCCCACACACACACACACACACACACACAGACACAAACACACAGACACACACACACACACAGACACACACACACAGGTACACACACACACACACGCACAGACACAAACACACAGACACACACACACACAGACACAAACACACAGACACATACACACACACAGACACACACACACAGGTACACACACACACACACGCACAGACACAAATACACAGACACACACACACACACAGACACAAACACACAGACACAAACACATACACACACACAGACACACACACACAGGTACACACACACACACACACACAGACACAAACACATACACACACACAGACACACACACACAGGTACACACACACACACACCCACACACGCAGACACACACCCACATGTAAGGGGGGGGCATCTTTTAACTGGTTTCTGGTAATTTACCTGGCCAGCAGCCTTTGCCTCTGAGCTCTGACCAATTCCAACCTTTTACCTGGTTTACGGTAATTCACCTGGTCAGCAGCATTTTTGCTGCTGCACTCTAAACCAATTTACAAACAGCGGTTTTGAATCGCTACCCCACCTTCAGTTCTGAGTGGAGGAACTTATAATTAATGATATTAAAATGGACAAGTGGTTTGGATGAGAGAAAAATCAAGTTTTATTACCTAAATAAACTACAATCAAATGATAAACTATACCACACGAACACAGTAATTACAGTAAAACTATATAACAGGGGGTTGCAGACGGCGAAAACAAGGGATAAAATGGCTCCAATGTTACTTAAACAATCTTAGCAATTACCCTTAAATCACCACCCCTTAACTCCTGCTAGGTTGCCTTGCCGAGGAGTCAGAACACCCCGCTCACCTCTGGTCCCAGGAAGCAAAGAGAGAGAGATAGCTTCTCAGCAGCTATCTTATATACCTGGTGAGCCCCCTGCTGTTCTGCCTTGCAAGGGCTGTCTGCAAAATTCCCACCCAAAGGGTCCAATACACAAGAGAAAGCTGTGATTGGCTACCTCAGAGTGGTTGGACTGGGTTAATGTGTCTTCCGGAGCTCCCTGGGCTGAAACAAAAGGGAAATATAACTGCTCTATTGTCCAGGATGCTAGGTGATTTAAGCCCATTCAGTTCTTAAACGGTTCCCATTCAAGATCCAAAAGTCCCTTCTGCAGTTTAGATGTATCCACTCGATATACAAACAAATGCTAATAGCATTCAATTGCTTTGTAAACAAAGCATTGTCCTGTGGTCATCTGGAACCACAATTGATTGACAGTCTTGAGTGCTTAGCAAGCAAAGTTCCTTTGTTCATGCTGGCAGTTTCAAGCACTCGATCTTAGAGTCAACATTGTAGAACGTTTTGTAAACAGGCATCGATTGTCCTGCTGCGGGGGGGGGGGGGGGGGGCTCCCCTTTGATTGGCAGCTCGGGGGGGGGTGGGGGCTCCCCTTTGATTGGCAGCTCCATTGAATCTTACTTCCAGACACAGAAAGCTGCTTTCCAAGTCCTTTGTCTTTGGCCATGTGGTGACAGCCATTTTTATCCCTGGAAATTTAAAAGCACAACGCCCAGGGATTCTTTAATCAAAATAATTAATCTTCAGAACTGTAAATTATTGTGAATCCTTACACACACACCCACAGGTACACACACACAAACCCACAGACACACACACACACAGACACATACCCACAGGCACACACACATACACACACACACACAGGCCCCCACACACACACCCACAGACACACACCCACACACCCACAGGTATACACACAGACAGACACACACACACAGACACAGACACACACCCACACACCCACAGGTATACACACAGACAGACACACACACACACCCACACACACATACCCACACACACAGGCCCACACACACAAACCCACAGACACACACACACAGACACATACCCACAGGCACACACACATACCCACACACGCACAGGCCCCCACACCCACAGACACACACCCACAGGTATACACACAGACAGACACACACACACACAGACACACACACATACCCACACACACAGGCCCACACACACACACCCACACATACAGACACACACACACAAAGACACCCACACACAGACACCCACACACAGACACACACACACAGACACCGACACACACACAGACACACACACACACACACACCCACAGACACACACACCCACCCACACACAAACCCACACACCCACAGGTACACACCCACACCCACAGACACACACACAGACACATACACATACCCACACACACATAGGCCCAGACACACACACCCACACACCCACACACAGACACACACACACACCCACACACAGACACACCCACACACAGACACACACACACACCCACACACAGACACACACACAGACACACACACACACCCACACACCCACAGGTACACACACACACCCACAGACACACACACATACCCACACACCCACATACATGTACCCACATACACGTACCCACAGACACATACCCACAGACACACACCCAGAAAAACGCACATACATCAAGAATAAAGAAAAAGAGATAGACATAGAAAGAGATGTACAAAGAGAATAAGACACAAAGAGAAAGGCATGAATTACAAGAGTAGGGCCCACATACACACACAGACAAGTGTTAGACCCAGGCAAAGTGATACACATGGAAAGTTAGAGAGATTGAAATATATAGTGAAAGACACAAACAAGTAATTTGAGATGCACAGACATAAGAGTAACGCAAAAACTGTGAGGCACACAAAGAACAGAGACAGTGCATCATTTATACAGAGACAAATATCTACATCTGGATGAGGCATCAAGCTGCACACAACTCAGCAAGAAATACCCATGCACCGTGCAGTGATTATGTTACTGGACTAGTAATCCGGAGGCCTAAACTAATTAATCCAGAGAAGCGGGGGGTAATTTTAACTTTGGCCGATAGTGTAAAACGGGCGATATCGAATCAACCTCCCATTATACATCTCTCGTGATTAGATGTATAACAAGCACTGAGCCAATATTACCCATTTTACACTAAAGGACAAAGTTAAAATTACCCCAACAAGTTCAAATTCCATCATGGCAGTTTAAGAATTTGAATTCAGTTTTTAAAAATTTGGGGAAAAGTAGCTGATATCAGTAAAAGTGACCATGAAGTTGGCAGATTGTCGTCAAAACCCAATTGGATCAGTAATGCTTTGTAGGGAAAGATACCTGCTGTCCTTAACCAGTCTGGCCTATATGTGACTCCAGACCCACATCAATGTGGTTGACTCTTAACTGCCCTCTGAAGTGGCCTGGCAAGGTAACTATATCAAGCCAAGGCAACTAAAGATGAGCAATAAATTCTGGCCCTGCCAACGATGCCCACATCCAACAATTTTTTTTTAAACTTCACTATTTTCTTCAGAATACTGAAAACAACAAAGGCACCTTTCCTGCGTTAACCCTCAAGATAAAACTGAACTTCAAAAAATGGTCCCTGATTAGTCCCATAGTCCCATGTGGTGGTTCATTGCAACAGCATCTCGAGCTTGTCCCTATCTCTGATGGCTTCTGATTTACTGCTGACTAGGAGAAAGTAGGCCCCTTCGAAGATATATTATCACCACAACAAATACAACTTGCATTAATATAGCGCCTTTAATGTAGTAAAACATCCCAAGGCACTTCACAGGAGCGATTATCAAACAAAATTTGACACCAGGCTGCATAAGGAGATGTTAGGGCAGGTGATGCAGCAGGTTTTAAGGAACATGTTAAAGGAGGAGAGAGCGCTAGAGAGGTGGAGAGGTTTAGCGAGGGAATTCCAGAGCTTAGGGCTCAGGCAGCTGAAGGCACTGCTGCCAATGGTGGAGCGAAGAAAATCGGGGGGTGCACGAGAGGCCAGAAATGGAGGAGCGCAGAGATCTCGGTGGGTTGTAGGGCTGGAGGGGGTTACAGAGATAGGGAGGGGCGAGGCCATGGAGGGATTTGTAAACACGGATGAGAATTTTTAAATCATACATTTAGAAAAAGGATATTAAAGAATGAATTTCTCATAATTACATTATGTGGTCAGCTATTCACAAGCTACAAAGCAGCGTTTACCCACACAAACACAACGGTCAATTAATGCATGTCTTCAAAAAGCCCCATAGGTATTTGAGCTGAACGCCTTGACACCATAACTGAGATTAAATTATCCTGTTCATCTGATTGCTGTTGTAACAATCAAATTGTTACCACCTTGCAACAGCATTTGAAACACAATGGCCCACACAATCAGCCATAGAATTATCAATTACATACGCATTGATGCGCATTTGGATAACCCATCTATGTTCTGAGCTGTTGTGTAGCAAACAGGCTGTTCATTTTCCGTATGTGAACCTAGGTTTTTAACCATGACCAGCAAGGCAGAAGCTAAGAACAATACCAAAAATGCTTCATTTAGTCACAGCACAATGATTCAAATCTCTCAGTTTTGGACATGTGCTGAGCACACCCGGGATAATTTGATTGACTGTATTCTTTTTATTTGTTCTACAGAGGTAACCTTTTTATTATCATGTGCACAAAGTCACATGGATAAATTTAGTCATATGATTTATCAATCGCCAGCCAATTGTAACATGTACAACTTTAGAGTTAATATAAGGGTGAACATTTAAGGGATCATTCATTCTTATAGAACAAAATAAATAGGCCCGGAATTTGCTGTCAGCAGTGAAGCGAAGGCGTTTGCTGCTGGCCCCAAAGTACGCTCCACACAAGGATCTCGTAATCACTGAGTCGAGGGCTTCAGGTTTTCTGCCCTTCAATTCAATTCAACAGAACTTAATGGGAATCTCCTTGTTCGAACTGTTGTGACATCAACAGGCTGTCTGAGCAGCAAATCAAAAGACAGAATTCTCACAGACAGCAGATAAGAAAGTGAGTAAGCTCTTAAAATTCTAGTTTTTTAAAAATAGTTAGAGAGAGCAAAAGAAAGATTGGGGCGTTTACATTGGGGGAAAGGCAAACCTGAAATAAAGATGCTCAAACTTAAAAAAAAACATTTTTGAAAAGTTTCTTAAAAATTAAAATTTTTAATAAAATGGACAAATTTCACACAGCACAACATTAAAATGGGTTTCCCAGGCCCTTAACATTTGTTTAGCAGTAATAACACTGTTAAAACCCCAGTTGCACCCAATCCCTTTGGGTCTAACTTTTAATGGGGAATTTAACAGCGTAATTACTGCGGAAGAGCCAAAGTTTTCGTCAGTTTCAATGATTTACTAGATTTCACAGATTGCCGGCTCTGTGGGGTGTAGGGGGGGGGGTGGGCACGGTGCAGCCAGTTTCGGAGCTGTCATTGACAGACCGCAACTTCGGGATTTCTGCTTGCACAGGCGCCAAATCCCGAAGTTGGGTCAGTTTTAAAGGCGGAATGATAGCGTACTTTCACAGTTTGCCATCATTCCGACCGCAAATTCAGGGCCATAAGCGTAAAAAATGTATGAGAAGCTTACACAAACTAAAAATTGAATATATAACAGATACATTTCTAACGTCACTATATAGCTCAAAAGTGGCTCTTGTGCATTATGACACTAATGACACAAAGTGATCTATTTTATACAAATCACCAGTCTCCGACATGTATCTTTTATTTAGTCAGTTTAAAAACTCCTTAGTTATTTCCTTCCATTAGGGAGTATTCCAGTTAATTATAATGCCAAGCTTTGCAGTCCAGTTAAACAATTAAGAATCTCCTGAGGGACCTTCCAAGTAGAATTATTTATAATACTCATGTTTTACATGTGACTTAAATTCTACAAGGTCCCCAACCGAGACAAGTTCACCACAGGGACCATACATTTCTCACACTACTGTATTCCTCATTTTACAACTGGTATGTTCCTTATCCTGCCACTGCTGGATCCCTCTTGAAATCAGGGGCAGTGTTACCCCTGTCTATTTCTCATCAGCTCCCAATGCATTCCTCTCCAAGACTACCATCACTACCTTGAACCTTGCCACTGCCCCAATCACCACATACTTCATTTAATTCCCCACTCTCTCCAAGGAGTAGGTAATTCAATTTGTTTCTACTGTTTTTGTCCTCATTATGGAATCATGGATTATGTGCTAGACATTAGTTTATTTACTTCATTCATTAAGTCACTTGCCATGGCATTAAAGCCATGTATTGGCCCTTTTATTTGGGATGATATTAAAGATGTGCCATTTTATCTGCTGAACAAGGCTACTGATAGAATCAGGTCACATTAATTTTACTAACAAGATAATGTTTATTATATTATACTACTGATTGATATGAGATAACCTTACACATGTCTCTAATTATTCAGCATAATATGCTTATGTGGTTTGAATGATACTTTTTGGAAGGCTTTGAATATACTCCCATAGTTTGCCATTCAGAACCTTTTGAAAGGTTCTGAATGGGAAACTATGGGAGTATATTCAAAGCAGTTTATACAAGCTTGTGCTGCAGCCTTGTAATTTACTATCATGTTTCTGTTATTTAATATCACTCAATATTCAGTTTTTATAAGGTGAACTAAATATAGGTTTGTGTGAACATCGGGTCACATTTTCTGCTGTGTTGTTGTTGTTGTTGTTGTTGTTGTAGTACACGTGTGCCTCCCAGCGTTTTTTTTGCCTTTCATTTCTGTTTCATGGTTTAAGGTTGGTAAGAGGAGCCTCATCAAATTTGGCCAAAGTAAGTTTCAAATGCACTAATGTAGAAGAGCAATGCAGATTTTTTTTCTCTCCAAATGTGAGAATGGTAAAAGAAACTGTTGAAAATTGAGTGCTGAATGCATTATAAAGTGAAGTACTATCAACTGGCAGGTAACATTACTTTTTTCCACCCTTCCCTCACCTTCACATGGTCCATCTCCGACTCTTCCCTTCCTTTCCTTGACTTCTCCGTCTCCATCTCTGGGGATAGGTTATTGACCAACATTCACTACAAGCCCACTGATTCCCACAGCTACCTGGACTACACTTCCTCCCACCCTTCCTCCTGTAAGGACTCTATTCCATTCTCCCAGTTTCTCCGTCTCTGCCGCATCTGCTCCGACGATGCCACCTTCCACACCAGTGCTTCCGACATGTCTTCCTTTTTCCTCAACCAAGGATCCCCTCTACTGGGAGGACTCGTAAAAATCAACATTTCATTGTGCAGTACACACGTCTGCTGCATATATGACAAATAAAATTGAATTTATTTAATTTATTTATTTACTGTGGTTGGCACGGCCCTCGACCAGGTCCGTTCTATCTCCCACACTTCTGCCCTCACCCCTGCCCCTCCCTGCCGGAACCACGATAGGGTTCCCCTTGTCCTCACCTTTCACCCCACCAGCCTCCACATTCAACGGATCATCCTCCACCATTTCCGCCACCTCCAACGTGATCCCACCACCAAACGCATCTTCCCCTCACCTCCCCTTTCAGCATTCCATAGGGATTGCTCCCTCCGAGACACCCTAGCCCACTCCTCTATCACCCCCAGCACTCCTTCCCCTTCGCCCGGCACCTTCCCGTGCAAGCGCAGGAGATGCAACACCTGCCCATATACCTCCCCCCTTCCCACTGTCCAGGGCCCCAAACACCCCTTCCAGGTGAAACAGCGATTTACTTGTACTTCTTGCAATCTAGTATACTGTATTCGCTGCTCACGATGTGGTCTCCTCTACATTGGGGAGACCAAACGCAGATTGGGTGACCGCTTTGCAGAACACCTCCATTCAGTCCGTAAGGGTGACCCCGAGCTTCTGGTTGCCTGTCATTTCAATTCACCGTTCCATTCCCACTCAGACCTCACCGTCTGCGGCCTCTTGCATTGTTCCATGGAAGCTCAGTGTAAGCTCGAGGAACAGCACTTCATCTTCCGATTAGGCACTTCACAGCCTTCCGGACTCAATATCAAGTTCTACAATTTCAGATCATAACCTCGGCCCCTATTGTATTTTTTATCCACACTTTTGGTTTGTGCCTTTTCCCTTTTTTTTCTCTCTCCCACATGGCAGCTGTCTTTCACTCTGCCAGCGCATTTCACACTTCATCTAGAGCCATAGTTTGTTTCTTTACCTATCCTATTCCTTGAATATCTCTTAATGTCTCTTCTTTCATCCCTGTACGGATAACCGTAGCTGTCGTAAAGACAGCGGGGTTTGATTGACAGCTGGTTGATGGCTGACGTCATATCCGGGGGCGGGATCTGACGCCATCTTGGCCATGCTTGAGGTACTGTACTAGGAGACACAGAGTCAGGACTGAATAAATGGCACTCCACTACAACTGCTTGGGAGACTCGTAATTACGTTATTAAGATAACATTACAATCTCCTCCCCCATTTCCCAGCCCCCAAACTGCCTTTTAATCTGTTTCATTTCCTGCTTTTTATTCTCAGTTCTGAAGAAGGGTTTCGACCTGAAACGTTAACTCTGTTTCTCTCCATGGATGTTGCCTGGCCTGCTGAGTTTTTCCAGCGTTTTCTGTTGTTATTTCGGATTTCCAGCATCCGCAGTATTTTGCTATCGTATTACTTTTTATAGTGTCGGACAAAGACTTTTACTTTGTTGCATGTTATAACATTTTGTTTGCTTCACTTTTAAGAACATAAGAAATATGAGCAGGTGCAGACCATTTGGCCCCTCGAGTCTGCTTCCAAATTTAATGAGATCATGGCTGATCCGATTTCGACCTCAACTTCACTTTCCTGCCTGTTCCCTATAAACCTTGACTTCCCTGTTGCTCAAAAATCTGTCTATCTCAGCCTTGATAATATTCAATGACTCAGCTTCCACAGCTCTCTGGGGAAAAGAATTCCAAAGATTCATAGCCCTCTGAGTGAAGAAATTCCTCCTCATCTCCGTCTTAAATGGGCGACCCCTTATTCTGAGACTATGCTCCCTTGTTCTAGCTTCCCCCACGAGGGGAAACATCCTCTCAGCATCTACCCTGTCCAACCCCCTCAGAATCTTATGTTTCAATAAGATCACCTCTCATTCTTCTAAACTCCAATGTGTATAGGCCCAACCTGCTCAACCTTTTCTCATAAGACAACCCTTCTATCCCAGGAATCAACCTAGTGAACCTTCCCTGAACTGCCTCCAATGTCCCTCCTTAAATAAGGGGACCAAAACTGTACACAGTACTCTAGGTGTGGTCTCACCAGCGCCCTGTACAATTGTAGCAAGACTTCCCTATTTTTATACTCTATCCCCCTTTTGACAGAACAGTTCTGTTATTTGCTATTTCTGCCAGGCAATTATCATTACCATAATTAATTCTAACTACAAAAAAACCTTAGTTTTAAATTGACATCTCCCATGGAAAAGTGTGTTCATTTATATGCTACATGATGGTATAATTTGGAACATCCTATAAAACTACGGCCCCAATTTTGTACAGTGCATATGTACTTGTGCTGACTATGGGGAGGGTTAGCCCCCTGCATTTCCACTTTCAAATGCTCTCTATGTATGGAAAACATGTGCAGGGAGACTGGATGTTAGTGAGATTGGCGGGGAGGGGGGATGCATGAAAGGGAAGGGAACTCCACATTAACATGGCTGCAGAAAGAGAACAATCATTGTTATGAGGACAGTGTGTGCTAAATTTGTCTGACAGAAATGGGTGTACTGAGGAAGGTGGGGAATATTCAATCCTTTTCAGAGGACTCACTGGAGGTCCTACTGCAGGAGGTGCCGCAAAGGAATGTGACCCTCTTTGGAGAAGGCCACCCTTCCATTAAAGCACAGTTGCAAGCTACATAGTTGCAGGTAGCTGTATCCCAGATCTGTTGGAAGCGAATTTGAAAGAAGGCCCGTGTTGGGCATAGCAACAACAATGATAATTTGCATTATTATAGCACCTTTAACATAGAAAAACACCCCAAAGTACTTCACAGAAGCGTGATCAAAAAATGGAAACTTAGTCAAAAAGAAGATATTAAGAAGGGTGACCGAAAACTTGGTTAGATGTAGATTTTATGGAGGGTCTTAAATGAAGAGAGCAGTTTATGGAGGGAATTCTAGAGTGTGCGACCTAGGTGCCTGAAGGCACGGCCACCAATAGTGGGGGAAAGGGGAGTGTGAGATGTACAAGAAGCCAGAGTCAGAGGAACAGACAGTTCAGTTGGGGGGGTGGAGAGGGTGTTGGGCTGGAGGAAGTTGCAGCAATATGGAAGGGCGAGGCCATGAACGGTTTTAAACATGAGGATGAGAATTCTAAATTTTAGGCGTTGAGAGACCAACGTCAGTGTAGGCCAACAAGAATGGGGGCGATTGGTGATCAAGACTTGGTGCAGGATAGGATATGGGAGTTTTTGATAAGCTAAAGTTTATGGATGCTGGAGGATGGGAAGCCAGCCAAAAGACCATTGGAATAGTTGAGCTTAGAGGTGACAAAGCCATGGAGGAGGTTTTCAGCAGCAGATTGGCTGAGGTAGGAGCAGAGGTAAGTGGTGTTAAAGGTGAAAGTAGCTGGTCTTTGTGATGGAGAGGATATGGGGTTGAAAACTAAGTTAACAGTTGAATAGGATGCCAAGATTGTGAACAATCAGGTTTGGGCAGAGACAGTGGCCTAGGAGGAAGAATGGAATCTGTATATGGAGTCTGTTGCAAGAGCCAATGATGATGGCTTTGGTCTTCCCAATGTTTAGCTAGAGAAAATAATGGCTCATCTAAGACTGGATGTCAGACAACCAATCTGACAACACAGAGCAGTGACAGGGTTGAGAAAGATGGTGGAGAGGTAGAGCTGCATGTCATCAATGTACACTGGGCATAGGGGTGATGCTTAGAATGCTCCGACAGTTTCTAGCATCTTCATAAATGATTTGAACTTCCAGGTGAAGACTGCTCACTATCATAGAGAGGATCAGGGTAGACAGTGAGCTTGCTTGATTAAAACTACTGTCACAGTTTGAGGAAATTGGCCAAGCTCTTTTTGGGACAAGAATCTGTGGAGGATGTAGACCAGGGCAAATTTGCCAGGGTAAAGGCCAGCCCCTATTACCATCCGTCTTATCCTTAATTACTTTCTCAATCATCGACACAGGCTCAAACTTTGCTCAACAGGAGCATGACACATAACATGTATTGAAACCTTGAAGGTATCATATCGGGGTTCCATTGTAATTGTTCTTCCTTTCCTTTCCATGTAGGTTTTTCCACAAATAATGATGGAAGTCCAAGTTGCACCATTGAACCAGGCACTTCACAGCAACTTGTGTTAAACATCTCACCTGCCTGTGGAATCTATAGAGCAAGTCTGAGGAAGGAGCGCCAATGATGAAACACTCTCAGGTGATCAGAAGCATGTGGAGCTGCTGGAGAGCAACAGGAGCGAGCAGGCCAGGCTAGCAGCTTGAGGCATTTGTCTGCCTAAGGGATTTGTACCCTACTGGGCCTGACTTGAGACAGAGGTTAACAGAGGAGCCAAAGAGCTTCATGATATCTTTAGAGTTACCATGAACAGCCTGCAGCGGCCAGCAGAGAATTTGTAGCATTGCTCCTCTGACATCACTGCAGTTATGCGTGAATGATTTACTCAAATGCAGAGCAAGTGCCACCTTCATGCGTATCTGGGATGGAGCTCCAAAGCACAGAGCGATCAACTGCAGACCCAGTTTCTCTCACCAGGGCAGCAACTGAAACCTTGGATCCCTGTTTACAAGAGTCTGTCACAGTGGCAGCTGTGACTCAGTGGGTAGCACCCTCGCCCCTTAATCAGGAGGTTGTGGGTTCAAGTCCCACTCCAGTGACTTGAGCACATATATCTAGGCTGACACTCTAGTGCAGTGCTGAGGAAGTGCTGCACTGTCAGAGGTGCTGCCTTTCGGATGAAATGTTAAACCGAGGCCCCGTCTGTTCTCTCAGGTGGATGTAAAAGATCACATGGCACTATTTCGATGAAGAGCAGGGGAGTTATCCCTGGTGTCCTGGCCAATATTTATCCCTCAATCAACATAACAAAAACAGATTATCTGGTTATTATCACATTGCTGTTTGTGGGAGCTTGCTGTGTGCAAATTGGTTGCCTCGTTTCCCACATTACAACAGTGACTACACTCCAAAAGTACTTCATTGGCTGTAAAGCGCTTTGAGACATCCAATGGTTGTGAAAGGCGCCATACAAATGCAAGTCTTTTCTTTTACTAGATTTGATATGCTGGGGGATCATCTGGGAACAGCTATAATGACGGGCTTTAGATACATCAGAGACACCATATGATTTGCTCTCATATAGATCACTGGTCATCCAGCTGGGGTCCAGCCCCTGAAGCTTGATAGAATGGGCAGATGGGGTTGTTTCCTTCCTTTCAGGATTTCAACACATTCCCCCACAGTGCAGGCAGGCGCTGGCAGCCACTGTGTTGTCACACATAGCTCCAGCTGTTACAAGGCCCTCTCATTACCCTGCACCCAGAGGTTTAATGCCACAACCATCCTTGAGGGCCACAATACCAAACAGCAGCCTTCTGGAACAGTTGCTTGTCCCACTCGGGGAGCAATTAGACATAGGACTAGATTGCGCAGTCGGAGAAGCACGCCTAATAAGGTCTCCATCTTTAAGTTCCTAATATTAGAAAAGAGACGACTGTCCCATCAGCTCTTTGCTAACATTAAAATTTCATACTAGTCAAAGATTGCCTTGATCGAGTACTGCAATCAGGGCAGTATAAATCCAAACTCTATCTTTTCCACAGCAATGCAATTCAAAAGAGGCATGAAATCAGCCTCTAGTGGTACAAACTAATTGAATAGCTAAACAATACTTTCTACCCACTTGTTTTTATTAATCTGTTGCAAACGTTACACTGTTGCTAATGTTATATATGCTGGAAGGCTGTTTTCCTTTGGTTTTTGTTTCGGTTTTGGTGCAAAATAAAATGACTTTGCCATGGGTTTGCTGCTAGGATAAATGCTGCCAGAGCCTACCCTGGACCCCCTTCACAAAGAATGTGTAAAATCACTACATTCGCCAAAATTCAATTTCTAATGTTGCAAAAAATGTTGACAGATGTCACAGCAGCAACATTGGTCCCATTTTATTTTTATTATTAATGGAGAGTATTTCACTGGGGAGCTTGTTATGGTAGATGAAGGTTTAGATTATTATTGTGCTTGTTACAGGCCAGGGACTTCGATGCAAAAGAGATTTTACAAACTAATTGATCAAACTGGAAAGAAATTGGTCTGAATAAGCAAAATGTCATAATTTCTAGTTTGCAGTTTGCTTCTCGGTAAACTAGATTCTCTTTCTCCCCATATGACACACCATTCACCAAGAGATGTGGTAGGCAGCCTGCTCCCAAGACTCCACCAATGTTGCTCAAAGTGTGCTAGAGAGGTCGTGGGCAACTCACTCCCTGATTTTCACTACCTCCCTGTGGGAACAGCAGATGTCTCTCGCCAGCATTTCCACCCAATAGCACAAATAAAATCAGAAAGCCCTTGTAACAGTGCCTTGTTCTTAACCTGAAAGGGGGGTAATTTTCTACTCCACTACTTGGGCAGTAAACTGGCAGAGCGGATTGCCCGCCCCGTTATAGAATCTGTCCAATTTTCAAATCCATTCATTTCATGGAACAGGTGGATGATCTGCTCCACCAGTTTACCGCCCAGGCAATGAAGTAGAAAATTACCCCAAAAGGTTTTATTTTCATGCAGTCAAATATCTGCGAAGAATTGTTTTGTGCGGCAAGATCACTTCAACCCAGAAAATGCTATAACATTGCATTTTTGTATTTTTCTCTCTCTCTCTCTCTCACTGCCTATCTATCTGTAAATATACATTCATATTTATATAGCTAATCGATCTCCTGTGGTGTTGCTGCCGGTAAGCTGGAGGATGAAAGAAACTATTGTAGCACTGGAGAGGATGACGTAATTGAGGGGTCAAAGGCAGAGTCCATTTAGTTAGAAATAAGGAACAATAGAGGAACTATTACGCTACTGGGTGTATACTATAGGTCACCAAATAGTGGGAAGGAGATAAAGGAGCAAATTTGCAGGCAAAAAAGTTTGCAGATGATATAAAAATTGGCCATGTGGTTGATAGTGAGGAAGAAAGCTGTAGCCTGCAGGAAGATAGCAAACGACTGGTCAGGTGGGCAGAAAAATAGCAAATGGAATTCAATCCAGAGAAGTGTGAGGTAATGCATTTGGGGAGGGCAAACAAGGCAAGGGAATACACAATAAATGGTAGGATACTGAGAAGTGTAGAGAAACAGAGGGACCTTGGAGTGCATGTCCACAGATCCCTGAAGGTTGCAGGACAGGTAGATAGTGTGGTCAAGAAGGCATACGGGATACTTTCCTTTATTAGCTGGGGCTTAGAATACAAGATAGGGAAGTTATGCTTGAACTGTATAAAACATTAGTTAGACCACAACTACAGTACTGCATACAGTTCTGGTCACCACATTACAGGAAAGATCTGATTGCACTAGAGAGGGTACAGAGGAAACTTACGAGGATGTTTCCAGGATTGGAGAATTTTAGCTTTGAGGAAAGATTGGATGGGCTGGGTTTTTTTTTGTAGAACAGAGGAGGCTGAAGGGAGACTTGATTGAGGTGTATAAAATGATGAGGGGCCTAGGTAGAGTGGACAGGAAGGACCTATTTCTCTTAGCAGAGAGGTCAATAACCAGGGGGCATAGATTTAAAGTAATTGGTAGAAGGATTAGAGAGGAGTTGAGGAGAACTTTTTTCATCCAGAGGGTGGTGAGGGTCTGGAGCTCACTGCCTGCAAGCGTGTTAGAGGCAGGAACCCTCAATGCATTTAAAAAGTACTTGGATATGCACCTACAGGGCTATGGACCAAGCGCTGGAAAGTGGGATTAGGCTGGATAGCTCTTTTTCAACCAGCACAGACATAATGGGCCGAATGGCCTCCTTCTGTGCCGGAAATTTCTATGATTCTGTTCTATGAAATTACAAGAGAAAGGTGCAAGAACTACGGCATAGTGATAATGGGGGACTTCAATTATCCAAATATAGACTGGGATAGTAACGGTGTAAAGAACAAAGAGGGGGAGGAATTCCTGAAATGTGTACAAGAGAACTTGCTTGACCAGCGTGTTTCCAGCCCAACAAGGAAGGAAGCAGTGCTGGATTTAGTACTGGGGAATGAAGGGGGGCAAGTGGAGCATGTTTCAGTGGGAGAGCATTTGGGGAACATTGATTATAATATCATCAGGTTTAGGATAGTTATGGAAAAGGACAAGGTACAATCAAGCATAAAAATACTTAACTGGAGGAGGGCTAACTTCAGGGAGTTAAATAGGAATCTGGCCCATGAGGATAGGAATCAAAAATTGGTAGGCAAAACAGTAATTGAACAATGGGAGGCCTTCAAAGAGGAGATGGTTCGGGTACAGAATGGGCACATTCCTATGAGGGGGAAAGGAAAGGCATCCAAATCTAGAGCTCCTTTGATGACTAAAGCTATAGAGGTTAAGATGAGACAGAAAAAGGAGGTTTATGACAATTGTAAGGTTCATAATACAGTTGAGAAACAAGCTGAATATAGAAAGTACAGAGGAGATCTAAAAAAGGGAATAAGAGGGGCAAAAAGAGAATATGAGAATAGATTAGTGGGTAACATAGAAGGAAACACAAAAGTCTTTTATAAACACATAAATAGTAAAAGAGTAGTCAAAGGAAGGGTGGGGTTGATTAGGGACTAAAAAGATCTTCTTGTGGAGGCAAAGGGCATGGCTGAGGTATTAAATGAATACTTTGCATCGATCTTCACTAGAGAAGAGGATGCTGCCAATGTAGCAGTAAAGGAGGAGGTAGTAGCAATATTGGATAGGATAAAAATAAAGAAGATGTACTTAAAAGGTTGGCAATCCTCAAAGTAGAAAAGTCACTCGGAGTTAATGGAATGCATCCTAGGTTACTGAAGGAAGTAAAGGTGGAAGTCATGGAGACTCTGGCCACAATCTTCTAATCCTCCTTGGATATGGGGGTGGTCTGAAAGGACTGGAGGATTATAAATGTTACAACACTGTTTAAAAAATGGGAGAGGGATAAACCCAGCAACTACAGGCCAGTCAGCCTGACATTGGTGGTGGGGAAACTTTTAGAGACAATAATCTGGGACAAAATTAATCAGCACTTGGAAAAGTATGGGCTAATAAATGAACGTCAGCACGGATTTGTTAAAGGCAAATCATGTTTGACTAAGTTGATCGAGTTCTTTGATGAAGTAACAGAGAGGTTTGATGAGGGTAGTGCGGTTGATGTTGCGTATATCGACTTTCAAAAGGCATTTGACAAAGTACCACATAATAGACTTGTTAGCAACATTAAAGCCCATAGGATTAAAGGCACAGTGGCAGCATGGATACAAAATTGGCTAAGGGACAGAAAGCAGAGAGCAATGGTGAACGATTGTTTTTCAGACTAGAGGGAAGTATACAGTGGTGTTCCCCAGGGGTCGGTATTCGGACCACTGCTCTTTTTGATATATATTGATGACTTGGACTTGGGTATACAGGGCATAATTTCAAAGTTTTCAAATGATACGAAACTTAGAAATGTAGTGAACAATGATGTGGATAGTAACAGACTTCAGGAGAACCTAAACAGACTGGTGAAATGGGCAGACACATGACAGATGAAATTTAGCGCAGAGAAGTGTGAAGTGATACATTTTGGTAGGAAGAATGAGGAGAGGCAATATGAACTAAATGGTATAATTTTAAAAGGGGTGCAGGAACAGAAAGACCTGGAGTGTATGTACACAAATCTTTGAAGGTGGCAGGACAAGTTGAGAAGGCTGTTAAAAAAGCTTTATTAATAGAGGAATAGAGTACAAAAGCAAGGAGGTTATGCTTGATAAATCACTAGTTAGGCCTCAACTAGAGTATTGTGTTCAATTCTGGGCACCACACTTTAGGAAGGATGTCAAGGCCTTGGAGAGGGTGTAGAAGAGATTTACTAGACTAGTACCAGGGATAAGAGACTTCAATTATGTGGAGAAACTGGAGAAGCTTGTGTTGTTCTCCTTAGAGCAAAGAAGGTTAAGAGGGGATTTGACAAAGTTGTTCAAAATCATGAATGGCTTTGATAGAGTAAATCAGGAGAAACTGTTTCCAGTGGCTGAAGGGTCGGTAACCCGAGGACACAGATTTAAGGTGATTGGCAGAGAACCAGAGGTGACATGAGGAAACATTTTTTCATGCAGCGAGTTGTTGTGATCTGGAATGCACTGCCTGACAGGGCGGTGGAAGCAGATTCAATAATAACTTTCAAAAGAGATTTGGATAAATACTTGAAGGGAAAGTATTTACAGGGCTATGGGCAAAGATCAGCGGAGTGGGACTAATTGGACAGCTCTACCAAAGAGCAGGCACAGGCACAGGCACAATAAGGCAAATGACCTCCTTCTGTGCTGTATCATTCTATGATTCTAATGTGGTCTCTCTCTCTTACCTGTTTCTGATGTGTTTGTGTCACAGTTTTATTTCTGTATTTTATTCCTATACCCTCCACTTCATCTCATCATCATCACAGCCTAATGGGTAAGCACCAGCTGTGCTATTTTCTATCTAAAGAACTATAAGCACTTAAAATAACAAAATGCCAGTTTCCCAGGGTGACAAAAAAAAGGAACTAATCACTGGCTAAGAAGGTGGGGAAGCACAGGCACCATTGCTATGCTGCAGGCGGTGGCTGGAGCATGAGATTGGCCCATTGAGTTATTGTGTAATTTTCTCTCCCTCCTTGTGTGGACATGCCAAGCCTCTGCTGTGTGATTTCCCTGCTGTTACCAATGAAGTTGTGAGCTTACCATGTGAGGGTATCACAGACACGAATCATTCCTACTACTCTAACATAACACAGTGGAGTTCCAATGTAATACACCACCACAAATAAAGTACATGAAGTCAGCATATTAATTACAGTGCTGATATGACAGATGTTTGATCTCAATGATCATGAAAAAGAACATTACTCTCATTCATTTCCATTCATACCCTTGTAGTTCATTAAAAAATACAACACTGTGACTACTGTCCTATCTGTCTGTGTTTCAATTAGATTTATTTTGGTTTAATACCTTTTTAAAATGGATGGCCAGGGTGAATTCTAGGTACATGTGAAAACTTTCATTAGATCCTTATATGTTTGAGACCAACAATCCCACGGCCAACTGACCTCTGTGTACATCACATCAATCATCTTATTATATATTATTATTTTATGCAAAACCTGAGGTTTAAGCGCCTTTTTTAACCTTATCTTTGTTCTTACAAAATGGCTATTATCACATCAAAGTAATGCACTGCGGAATATGCCATTACTCCTGACGAAAAATGAAAGTATGATAACTGAGAACCGGCAACACACTGGACACAAGTACAAAATTATAGCAAATCTTTGAACACACTCTGATGTCAGCATGTTTGCATAACATGATTTGTTTCTCCAAAAATACAAAGGCAGAAACTAACCTGTTCATGTTAAACTACATCATGAATAAAATGCTGATCAGATATGGTGTTTCATGTCACTTATTCTTGATCTCATACATTGGAGGGAGAGAAAGCTTACTGATCAAAAAGCATTGCGGTATATGTGACAGTAAAAGAAGGGCAGCTTTGATATTTTAACTGGTTTTAATCTAGCATTGAACAAAAGAGCTAACAAGTAATGTAGCTTTGAAATTAGATATTTGTTCCACAGCAATGGAGGCAGACATGCAATTTAAGAAACTTAACTTAAGAAATTACAGCTGGGGAAATTTAATCCCAAGGGAACTATAGTTAAGCTGAATTTTAATGCAATTCAGTTCATTAATTTCATTTATTTAAGGAAAATTTGATGCAGCAAAGCATCACACAAATCCATTCAAGCATCTCCAGGGATGGTAGCAACTAACGAGTAAGCCAGAGGCAGTCGGCCTTGCATGCCAGCAACATGGGAAGCTTTTGTATACTGCTGAAATGTTAACATTGGAAGACACTTGATTGATTTTTTGATTAACCATTTTTGTCTGATGACAACCTTAGGTTATATTTGGTGCACCTCAATGCACCCATTAGATATGTGTTCTATTAATACAAATATAATTGGTGAGTAGCAATTGTTTCCCTGTCCTCTTGATCTCGTGGCAACATTCTGAACTTTCTTCTACATTGTGTTGCCTTTCCTGTGGACGCACTTAGCCTATACAGCTACACACAAGACAAAAAGTCGGTGCCACTGTTTGTGGGTTTAAGTCGGGGGGAAGTGGGGCAGGGATGGGAGGTGTCATCTTATATGCAAATATAAAACCCAAGGATTGCAAGTGGGGGAGTATTTATAAAGAAAGCGCTCCTCCAAGTACCCAACCATGCTCCTTTTGAGTTATACGTGCTTCAAAACAAAAGGGAATGTGCATGAAGAAAGATTAGAAATTATCATCTTAGTGCAGTATTTGCTGACTACTCATGCTGTGGTGGGGACTCGGGCTATGTTCAGCTCCAGCTCTCTGTGCTGCGGTTGTAGATACTGCACTTGCAATGCTGTGGCTGGGCTCTGTGTTTGGTCACAGCATAGTAAATACAGTCAGAAACCTGTACCCAGAGTGTAGTAAGTGGGAGCTGAGCATAAAGTGAGTCACAAGTACAGCATGAGCACATTTAACAAGTAGCGCTAAAAAGATCATTTCTAATCTTCCTTCTTACACGTTTATTTTAATTTTAAAGCAAGCAAAAAACAGAGAAGGGAAGGTAACCTTTCTGTATGAAGTACTCCCCCATCTGCAAGTACAGATCCACATTTCATACTGCTCTCCCATTCTACTTCCACAATCCTGGTTTCCTGCTCTACTCTTTAAATCAAATTTCCCGTGCTAAGGGAGCCGGGTGACTGATGGGCTGGCTCCCCAGAGTGCACATAATTTGAATGTCCTGCTGCTTAAAGGTACCTGCACCTGCCATTGAAAGCTGTACAATAAAAAAATCACTGTCAACTTGGCTGGAAAATTGGGGGATCTTCTTATGTACAAGTCACCTTATATGTGAGTATTAACGGTAACTATGACAATACCAATGGAATGACTGAGCAACCCCACTTCAATGTGGCGTCACAGCTGTTGCCACAGCTGTGCATTTCACTTGTCTTTCTACAAATGCACAATTGAGCACAGGTTTTCAAACCTGGGACCCCAGATGCTATGGAGTTACAAGCTCATCAGATTTCTTTATTTTCCTGTAATTGTTATTAGTAAATTATTTATGTTGCTGCATACCTATAAAAACATTTTCTGCAGTGTTAGCACTGTTTTCCTTTGCGTAATTAAAGATTTATTTTGGAGGTTAGGAAAGGAGTCCCCAAGAGCAGGTCAATATTGGCAGAAGATCCTAGCAATGTGTCAATATTTGCAGAGGTCCACCAATGAGAAAAGTTTGGAAAATGACTGCGACAGAGGAGTTCTTCACACACTGATTTTTTTATTCATTCTCAGGATGTGGGCACCACTGGTAAGATCAGCATTTATTGCCTGTCCTTGGATACCTTGAGAAGGTGGTGATTGGCCTTCTTCTTTAACCACTGCAGTCTGCGTGATGTAGGTGCTCCCACAATTCGGTTTTAATATCACAGAAATCAGGTGCTCGGGAACATTCACCCAATCTGCAAAGGCACGTTCCCCAAATGCAATGGTCTGCTCTATCAATGCACCATTGCATAATTAGCCCTAATTTCTCTTCACCGTTGAAAATTGCTGTATAATCAACAATGTAGCTTACAATAACAACTTGTATTTATCTTCGCATTGTTAAAAAGGGGCGATCACACTGCTGGGAGTGTACTACCCCCAAACAGTGAGAGGGAGATAGAAGAACAAATATGTAGACAAATTTCTGAGAAGTGCAAAAACTATAGGGCAGTAATAGTAGGGGATTTCAACTACCCCAATATAAACTGGGATAAAATTAGTGTGAAGGGTATAGAGGGTGCGGAATTCCTAAAATGCATCCAGGAGAACTTTTTTAGCCAGTATGTAGCAAGCCCAACAAGGGAGGGGGCGGTTCTGGACTTAGTTTTAGGGAATGAAGCTGGACAGGTAGAAGGCGTATCAGTGGGGGAACATTTTGGTGCTAGTGACCATAATTTTGTTAGATTTAATGAAATTATGGAAAAGGACAAGGATAGACCAGGAATAAAAATTCTAAATTGGTGAAAAGCAAATTTTGCTAAGCTCAGAGGGGTTTAGCCATAGTGGACTGGAAACAGCTACTGAAGGTAAATCAGTGTCAGAGCAGTGGGAGGCATTCAAGGAGGAGATCCTGAGGGTTCAGACCAAATAAGTGCCCTTAAAGAAAAAAGGTGGGACTAACAAATCTAGAGCCCCCTGGATGTCAAGGGACATACAGGGTAGGATAAAGAAAAAAAGGGAGGCGTATGACAGGTACTGAGGGCTAAATACACCAGAATCTTTAGAGGAGTACAGAAAGTGCAGGGGAGCAATTAAAAATGATATTAGGAAAGCAAAGAGAGAGCATGAAAAATTCTTGGCAAGTAAAATCAAGGAAAACCCAAAGATGTTTTATAAATAGAGTAAGAGTAAGAGGATAACTAAAGAAAGGGTAGGGTCTATTAGAGATCATGAGGGTAATCTGTGTATGGAGGTGGGAGATGTCTGTAGGGTTCTTAATGACTACTTTGCGTCTGTTTTCACAAAGGAGAGGGGCGAAGCAGACATTGCTATCAGGGGGGAGGAGTATATTAGATGAAATATTAGATGAAATAAACTTATTGAGAGAGGAAGTATTAAGCGGTTTAGCAGCTTTAAAAGTGGATAAATCCCCAGACCCGGATGAAATGTATCCCAGACTGTTAAGCGAAGCAAAAGAGGAAATAGCAGAGGCCCTGACCATCATTTTTCAATCCTCTCTGGCTTCAGGTGTGGTGCCGGAGGACTGGAGGACTGCGAATGTGGTACCCTTGTTTAAAAAGGGAGAAAAGGATAGACCGAGTAATTACAAGCCAGTCAGCCTAACCTCGGTGTAAGGAAAATTATTGGAAAGAATTCTGAAGGGCAGGATAAATCTTCATTTAGAAAGACACAGATTAGTCAAGGATAGTCAGCACGGATTTGTTAAGGGAAGGTCATGTCTGACAAACTTGATTGAATTTTTTGAGGAGGTAACAAGGAGGGTAGATGAGGGTAGTGCGTTTGATGTAGTGTATATGGACTTTAGCAAGGCTTTTGACATGGAAGACTGGTCACGAAGTTAAAAGCCCATGGGATCCAGGGCAAAGTGTCAAGTTGGATTCTAAACTGGCTCGGAGACGGGAAGCAGAGGGTAATGGTTGATGAGTGTTTTTGTGACTGGAAGCCTGTTTCCAGTGGGGTTCCGCAGGGCGCAGTAGTAGGTCCCTTGCTTTTTGTGGTATATATCAATGATCTAGGCTTGAATATAGGGGGTATGATTAAGAAGTTTGCAGATGATACTAAAATCGGCTGTGTGGTTGATACTGAAGAAGGAAGCTGTAGACTGCAGGAAGATATCAATAAATTGGTCAGGTGGGCAAATAGAATTCAATGTGTGAGGTAATACATTTGGGGAGGGCTAACAAGGAAAGGGAATACACATTAAATGGTAGGACACTGAGTAGTGTAGAGTAACAAAGGGACCTTGGAGTGCATGTCCACAGATCCCTGAAGGTAGCAGGCCAAGTAGATAAGGTGGTTAAGAAGGCATACGGAATGCTTGCCTTTATTAGCCGTGGCATAGAATATAAGAGATGGGGGGTTATGCTTCAACTGTATAAAACACTAGTTAGGCCTCAGCTAGAGTACTGCGTGCAGTTCTGGTCACCACATTACAGGAAAGATGTGATTGCACTAGAGAGGGTACAGAGGAGATTTACAAGGGTGTTACCGGGAGTAGAGAATCTTAGCTATGAGGAAAGACTGGATAGGCTGGGTCTGTTTTCCATGGAACAGAGGAGGCTGAGGGGAGACCTTATTGAGGTGTATAAAATTATGAGGGGCATAGATAAAGTGGATAGAAAGGACCTATTTCCCTTAGCAGAAGGGTCAAAAACCAGGGGGCGCAGATTTAAAGTAATTGGGGGAAGGTTTAGAGGGGATCTGAGGGGAAATTTTTCACCCAGGGGGTTGTGGAGGTCTGGAACTCATTGCCTGAAAGGGTGGTAGAGGCAGGAACCCTAACCACATTTAAAAAGTACTTGGATGTGCACTTGGGATGCTCTAACCTGCAGGGCTATGGACCAAGAGCTGGGAAGTGGGATTAGGCTGGATAGTTCTTTGTTGGCCGGCGCGGACACGATGGGCCAAAATGGCCTCCTTCCACGCTGTAACTTTCTATGATTCTATGATGTCCCAGATCATTTTACGGTTCCTGGCACAAGGTAAGTACTCTGGGAGGAGAAAGCCGGTCGGAGCAGCGGTCGAAGCCTGGGACAGGGGAGGCCCAAGGTTTCTTTGTAGGGCCCGGAGATGCGCTCCTGCTCCTCCTGGCCCACAAGGAAACTGAACAGTTTTTAATAATCTTACCATGCTGAGCCTTTTCTGGCCCGGGCTGCTGTTTCCGGCAGGATTTGCCTGGCAGGGAATCCACCACTGCTTCCCCCACTCAAGCCTCAGTTTAAAATAGCCAATTACATCATTGAAGTCTGATCTGCGTATTTAACTTGGGGCAGGGTTCAAAGATCAGAGTGGGTAAGTCCCCAGCTCCATTTTAACTGCCCCCCCCCCCCCGCACCTGGTTGCCACCAGGTGGGGGGGGGGGTAAAATTGACCCCCAACTACATTTAATTGTAAAGGTGAATTGTTGGAGACTTGAAAGCTGGAAAAAAAACTGATTCTGGAAAGATTTTAAGTTTGGCTTTTAAAAGCACATTGTCCACCAATTGAATGGACATCTGTTTCTATTTTACAAAAAAATAAATGTGATTGCACTAAGCTATTTAAGTGATGGTTTTGCTTTGAAATTAGCCTGAGTGCACAAAGATCACCGAATGGTTGGTTTTAAGCACGACAAAGCGACACAAAATTGACAACTTTGACAACCACATCATTGGAAAAAGGAGGATGAAGCCACGAATGAATTAACCAGATACTCATCTGTGAGAGAATGAACAGCCAGCTTGTTCTCAAGGAATAAGCATTAGCCCTATCATATTTTGCAGGTTGATTTCTAAAACAAAGTTATATCAATCACCATATTCAAATTAACAGAGCATAGCATCATCTAAATTAAAATTGTTAATGCACAAAATGTTCTTTATATATAAAACTGTAAAAGTATAGCAAGATTTACACATTTACAAAACAACTAGGATGCATTCACCCTAATTTATATCTCTTCAGGCTTTCCAGACCAGGCATATTTCTAGTGCCAATTAGGAATTGTGTCATAGCTACTAGTGTGATTAAATATTTATACAACTTTATAGTGACTAACCACATAATAAATATAAAAATAAATTGAAGGGCCCAATACATAATAAACATGCTGCGGATTGCAGCACTCACATTTCTGTTGATACATCATTTTTAAATTTTTGCATTTTAATGCAATAATTAATTTGGCAGGGATAAGAACATAAGAACATAAGAAATAGGAGCAGGAGTAGGCCATATGGCCCCTCGTGCCTGCTCCGCCATTCAATGAGATTATGGCTGATCATCGACCTCAACTCCACTTTCCCACCCAATCTTCATATCCCTTGATTCCCCTAGGCCCCGATTTTCTGCCAGCCGTCGGGCGGGTTTTCATGCGGGCGGGGGCCGAAAATCCCCGAAATAGGGGGTCGCGACCCACCCTCCCGCCTGATTCCCCGCCCCGTCCGACTTTCGGACCGCCGTTTCTCCGCGACCTGAATCAGTCCCGCCCGCCGCTGGCGGGACTGGCCGTCAGGACCCTGATCACCAATTATTGGCATGTTTAATGTCATTTTAGGGTGCCCTTGCGATTTTCAGGGGTTCCCCACGCTAAACACGCCTGCGGGGAACCCCACTGATGAAACCTGGCGTGAAGCTTGCCGGCTTGCTTGCTCTCAGCTGCAGGTCATTTGGGAAAGCTGCGATTTAAAGGGACAGCATTTGTATGTTGAAGGACCTTGTTGTTGTAGGCTTGGGGCTACTTCTTCAAGGCTTAGGCACAGCTGTGGAAGGTTGGAGCCTAATCCCACTTCCCAGCTCTTGGTCCATAGCCCTGCAGGTTAGAGCCTCTCCAATGTGATCTCCTGGGAAGCACCGCTCGGCACCCTCACTCAGCGCTTCCTCAGCGGAGGCATCTACCAGAAGCATGGGACGCCTTTTTTTCCTTCCCTTCTTGACATTAGAGGATCTCCAGTAGCAGAGGCGGCAGCAGCAGAACCAGGAACAGCAGGATGAGCACCAGGAGCACCAGGCTGCTGCTCACTCACCTGAAGCTGCACAGGCCAGAAGGGGCCAGCGCTTGGAAGTGGCTTGAGGGCACCTTGCTGTGCTTTAGGGGGCCATGGGGACCTGTATCTGCACTGGCAGTTGTTGTGTATGTACCTTTAAGGGAATAACTGGTCTCAGACTGCAGTACCGGCAGTGACCACCCCTGTATAAAAGGCCGTGGCAGGCTTCTGTAGTTTCAGTTTCCAGGTTGTCTCCATTCAGTAAAGACTTGTTATAATCAACTCCTGCAGTCCGTGTCTCAATTATACACGGACATAATACTGGCGACGAGCAGATACGAACTTACCTACAATCTGCACCACCTCATGGGGATCCATCCCTGAAGCGAAGTTATCAGAGGTCGAGGCCAGAAGGAAGAAGGAAACAGTAGAAATGGGCGTCGACCGTGGGCATCCGCCTCTGAGTCAGCGGAGTTGAAGATTTGCAGGAGAGGCTGTCGAGAGCGGGGTTTGGTTATCCTGTCGATGGTGCTTCAGCTAATCGGGCTGGTGGCAGGTAGTACACTGATCCTTCCTGGGCTGCGGCGGTCTAGAGTTCGAGTGGGTGGCTTGCAACGGGGCCGAGCAGCGTTGTCGGGAAGAGGAGAGAGAGAGGGTGGAGCACACTGGGCGCGGCCGGTGCTACGAAGCCGGGCAGCGTACAGACCCGAGAAGAGGGAGGCAAGAGTCTCGCAGGGTTGTTCCGACGATGGGGAAATAAAAAAAATTAAAATTAAACGCGCAGAAAGCCGCGAGGAGCTGCAGTTTGCCACGGAAACCGCGGAGAGCGGCGTTAGCAGCAGCGCGGGGGGAAGTGCGCGAAGACCATAGGACGTCGCCATCAAGGCATAAAATGCCAGCAACAGCGCTAACAACAGCGGAGAAGACAAAAGCGCGGGAGGCGCCATTTTGTTAAATCGGGGAAGAAGGCAAAGCGCGGGAGG
Source organism: Somniosus microcephalus (assembly GCF_052327205.1). NCBI lineage: Eukaryota > Metazoa > Chordata > Chondrichthyes > Squaliformes > Somniosidae > Somniosus > Somniosus microcephalus. The sequence continues at coordinate 170,840,008 of NC_140997.1, forward strand.
CGCCATCTTAGATTTTCAAGATGCCAAAGACTGGCGATATTACTGCCTTCGATAATGCAATACAAGACTGGACCACGTATGTGGAAAGAGTTGAGGTATATTGCGAGGCAAACAAAATAGCCGATGAGAAAAAGGCATCGGTATTGCTAAATTTAATGGGCGCAAGAACGTACGGCCTATTGCGGGACCTGATTACTCCAGCCAAACCGAAGGCGAAGAGTTTTAACGAAATTGTTGCTATCCTACAGGAACACCTAAATCCTACACCACTGCTGATAGCAGAAAGATTTAAATTCCACAGCAGAAATCAGCATAAAAATGAGAGCAATGCTGATTACCTTACGGAACTACGCAAGCTATCAAAGCACTGCTAGTTCGGAGCAGGACTGGCAGATACCTTACGGGACAAATTTGTCTGTGGACTCCTGAGTGAAGGAACCCAGAAGAGGTTACTCTCAGAGAAAGAGCTGACGCTAGATAAGGCTTTCAGCGTGGCAGTATCGTATGAAGCAGCAGCAAGGGGAGCTGCGGAAATACAACAAAAGCCACAGGAATGCGGCACCCATGAAATGACACGGGGATTTGCAAAATGTTATCGCTGCGGCAGAACAAACCATGACCAGAAGGACTGCTGGTCCAAGGACAAAATATGCAGGCAATGCGGAAAGATGGGGCACATTGCACGAGTTTGCAGGTCTGGGAAGAAGACCAATGACAACAAAAAGGCTACTAAGGAACCGTACAGGAAAGTACAAAAGATGACGGACAGTAGTTCCGAAGACCAGATGAGCGATAGTGAATCCGGGAACAAGAGACTAAGCTGTCTCAAACTTCACAACATAATCGCAAAAGAGGATCACCGAAGCATTTGGTTCACCCTCACGATAGCAGGGTCCCAAGTCAAAATGGAATTGGATACAGGATCAGCTCTAACCGTCATGAATTGACGAGACTACGAGTGGCTATTCTCACACATGCCCTTGAGAGAGACATCCATTGTCTTGAGGACGTATACGGGGCAAAAAGTATACCCCAGAGGAAAAATAAGGGTGCCTGTCGAATACAACGGCAAGAAAATACGGAAATTGTATCTCTACATTCTGCAAGATGGTGGACCACCGTTATTGGGATGTGAATGGATCAGAAAGATAAGTTTAGACTGGCACTCCATTCAGGCACTGACGGTGGCTGGTAAAAAGGATGACGACACCACTCCTGGACGATTGTCAACAATCTTAGCTGACGCCAAAGAGGTATTTCAACAAGAACTGGGCACTCTTAAAGGCGTAACCGCCTCAATAAAAATAGAGGAGAATGCAATTCCCAAGTTTTTCAAAGCAAGACCGGTACCATATGCAATTCGCCCAGCCGTCGAGGCAGAGCTGGAGAATCTGGAGAATGCAGGCGTGTTATCTAAGGTAGACTGGAGCGAGTGGGCGACACCATCGTTCCTGTCATGAAGAAAACGTTAAACAATAAGTCTGAGGAGCCAAGGAAGGTTCGCATCTGTGGGGACTTCAAGATGACGGTGAACCCAGTCCTTCACACATTACAATATCCTCTTCCAAGGATAGAAGATATCTTCGCCTCACTATCTGGAGGGAAGCGTTTTACAAAAATTGACCTAGCACAAGCATATTTGCAGATGAAGGTTGAAGAATCCTCGAGGAAGTATCTCACGATAAACACTCACAAAGGTCTTTACCAGTATAATCGACTGGTATTCGGAGTAGCATCAGCTCCGGCGATATGGCAAAGAGCGATGGAACAAGTCCTGCAAGGGATTCCGGGGACTCAGTGTTACTTGGACGACATCCTAGTGACAGGTGAAGATGACAGTGAACACCTTGCCAACCTAGAGCAGGTGCTCACTAGACTACGTGAACATGGGCTACGAGCCAATCGCCCCAAGTGCGAGTTTTTTAAGAAACAGATATCGTATTGTGGCCATGTGATTGATGAAGAGGGGTTGCATAAGTCCCCTGACAAAATTGAAGCGGTAGTTAAGGCTCCAGCGCCTGAAAATGTGTCGCATCTGAGGTCATTCCTCAGATTGGTGAATTACTACCATAAGTTTTTGCCGAATTTGTCCACAATTCTGCATCCACTGAACGCCCTACTACGAACGGGAGTAGCATGGAAATGGAGCGATGAATGTAAGCGGGCCTTTCGGAAGAGTAAGGACCTAATCACTTCAAGAGAAGTATTGGCTCACGACAACCCATCACTACCGATAAGACTGGTGTGTGATGCGTCTCCCTACGGCATTGGGGCGGTACTGTCACATAAATTCCTTGATGGTTCAGAGAGGCCGATAGCTTTTGCGTCACGCTCGTTAACTTCAGCCGAGCGTAACTATGCCCAGATTGACAGAGTGGCCCTCAGCCTGGTGTGGGGGGTGAAGAAGTTCAATCACTACCTGCACGGTCAGAAATTTACTCTACTAACTGATCATCAACCTCTCGTCTCCATTTTCAACCCTCAGAAGGGCGTACCGATAATGACGGCACAACAGCTACAGAGGTGGTCCCTTTTCCTAGGGGCACACCAATATGACATCGAGTACAAAGGAACTAATCAGCATGGGAATGCTGATGGATTGTCGCGCCTACCGTTGCCGATGGTGGAAGAAGAACTGGTAGTGGATCCAGTGGAGTTATTCCACTTGACTATAGTCGAATGTCTCCCTGTGACGAATGCAAACATAGAAAAGGAAACACGAAATGACCCGACACTCTCCTGGGTCTATGATTTAACGGTGAAGGGATGGCCAGCACATGGCGAACCACTGCTGCCAGCATTCTCGCCGAGAAGAGAACAGCTGTCAGTGTGCAGAGGAACCTTGATGTGTGGATCCAGAGTAGTAATTCCACCCAAATTGAAGGATAGAGTGCTCAATGAGCTTCATGAGGGTCATCTGGGAGGGGTAAAAATGAAGAACTTAGCCAGAGCGTTTGTGTGGTGGCCGGGAATCGATAGAGAAATCGAAGAGATGACCAAGAGCTGTACAGGATGCCAGAAGGTCCAAAACGCCCCACCACAAGCCCCTCTACATCCATGGGAGTGGCCCTCATCTCCATGGCAAAGGGTGCACATTGATTTTGCTGGTCCCTTTATGAACTCGATGTTTTTAATTGCGGTGGATGCACATTCAAAGTGGCCAGAGGTAATAAAAATGTCCTCAACCACCACAGAAAAAACTATCACAGTCTTACGAACCATATTCACCAGGAATGGGCTGCCTGAACAGGTTTGCTCTGACAATGGACCACAGTTTGTGTCTGAAGAGTTCCGGAGGTTCTTAAAGAACAATGGTGTTAAGCATTACACATCCGCCCCATATCATCCAGCCACTAATGGATTGGCCGAGAGGTTTATTCAAACATTCAAGAAGGCTATCAAGGCAATGTGTAATGAAGATATACCCCTACAACACAAGGTGGATAACTTGTTGTTTGCCTACCGGAATGCGACACATGCGGTTACCAACCAAACTCCAGCCATGATGTTCTTCAATCGAAGACTACGATGCCGCTTGGATTTGGTTAAGCCAAACGTCAGAATAGATGTGGAGAACAGGCAGTTTCAGAATATGAATGAAAGGCCGACCAGGAGTTTTAAGATAGGTCAACCAGTTTTGGCCCGGGACTACCGCACAGAGAAATGGCAGCCAGGAACGATCTGTACACGGCAAGGACCTCTAATGTATACCGTGGACGTTGGAGAGAGCATTGTAAGATGCCATGCTGACCAGATTCTAGAGTCACTGGAAACCGTCAACTCCACACCACGATCTGATACACCTGGCAATGAAACCGAAGTACCAATGGCATCTACCGCAGAATCGGTGATATTGGAAGCAGACGAACCAAACAACGACATTGATTGCGACTCAACCTTGCCAGAAGAACCTGATACCCCAAAGAGGCGTTATCCAGACAGAATCAGGAAGCCTCCTCAAAGACTGAACTTATAATTGCTTAACTTCAACCAATGTATCTAGCAACCGTAGTTGTAATTGTAATTAGTTATTATTTAGTTGTTAAATGAATGTTATGTACTGTTTATCTAAAAGGGGAAGAATTGTTGTGTATGTACCTTTAAGGGAATACCTGGTCTCAGACTGCAGTACCGGCAGTGACCACCCCTGTATAATAGGCCCTAGCAGGCTTCTGTAGTTTCAGTTTCCAGGTTGTCTCCATTCAGTAAAGACTTGTTATAATCAACTCCTGCAGTCCATGTCTCAATTATACACAGGCATAATAGCAGTCCTACTCAGAAGGACTTCCATGAAGGTCTGGTTTCTCTGTTCAATAGATGGCCAACGCTCCTCAAGAGATGTCATTCTCTTATGAGCACTCACCATGTTTTCCGTACCCTGGCGAGTTATCTCCTCCATGGAGGTTGCCAACCTTTCCAAGGTGATGCGTTCCTGCGCCAATCACTCCACAAAGGCTCTGCTCATGGTCGCTACGGACTCCTCCATTCGCTCCACACTCGCAGCGACCCTGGAGACAAAACCTGCCAGAGACTCCTGCATCTGTGCATGGAGATCCATCACCTCTTCTCTTGCGGATGGACCCAGAGGCAGAGGGTCGACATGCAGCGCAGCTGAGCTGAGCTGGCAGAGTCCTGCGCCCTCCGACGAGGACTCTCCACTGCTGTCCCTGTCTCCAGAATCTGCTGAAGCTCAGTTGTGAGCTGTGAAACACCAGGTGACAACATTACTCTATGTCCCGAAGGTCCCCCCGAAGTGTGAGTATCTGTGCTGGTGCTGGGTGCGCTTACTTCTTGCTGACGCTGCGCCCTCAGAGGTTGGAGCTTCCTCTGAGAAGTCTGGCTGCACAGCCTCTTCCTCCTCCACAGTGAGGACGGGGGCTCTGGATGGTACTGTGGGGGAGTAGAGGAAGGAGTTAGAGATGTGATGCCAAGGTTACATGCACATTCGGGTTGACATCTGCTGACACCTGCATCCATGCAGCCTTGGTCTCAGTGGGAGGCCTCTTCCTGCCTGACCTAGGGAAGAGGACCTCCCTGTGGGCCCTAACCCCATCCAATAATGCCTGCAGTGAAGCTTCGTCGAATTTGGAGGCAGCTCGGGGTCTGGTACTGGCCACAGCTGCTGCAGGCTCCTCTGCCATCCTGTATGGTTCGCTTGGAAGCCAACAGAGGAAGCAATGCTTGCTGTGGACCTTGAAAGCACCACGAATGATTACAGCATACTGTGGGGCTTCCTGACTGGAAATGGACAATTAGCAAGGCTGCCAACATGCTGGAAATTAATTGTCCACTTGAGGGAAAATTGCGTGCAGCTGGCTGACCCATTTTTTTGTGTGTTAGAACCCCACATTCGGGGGAATCCGACCATTTCCCACACAATCCACAAAATCGGGCCCTAGAGTCCAAAAATCGATCTATCTCAGCCTTGAATATACTCAAAGGGCTCGATTTTGCCAGGTCCGAGGAGGCGGGAATGGAGGCGCGTGGGGTGTTAAAATGGCAAAAAATGGCAGGCGGGCCGACCCCGCCTCCATCCCGCTTCCGAGCAATTTTGCCAAATGTGTGGTTCCTGATCCCGCCTCCGTCCCGCCTCCAAGAGACGGGATAGGCCGTTAAGGTCCTTAACAACCAGTTAAGTGCCTCCAAAATCCTATTTTGAGAGGCCTTTCTGATATTAACACTTTTCCCACATGATGCACGCCTCCTCTGAAACACGACGGTGAAACCTGGCGGTAGCACAATTGGATTGCTGACTATCAGCTGCAGCTCAACTATTAAATAGGATATTTGATCAGCCATCATTTGCAGGTGAAAGAACTTTGTTGTCTCAGGTCTGGGGAAACTTTTAGCAGGCATAACCATTGCTGTGGAAGTTTGGAGTCTGACACCCATCTCCAGTGTGACCTCCTTGGAAACCCCTCTCGCCACCTTGACTGAGGGCTTCCTCAACTGAGGCATATACCAGAAGCATGGGAACCATTTATTTCCATTCCTCCTGGACATCAGGTGAGAACGAAGACCAGCCGCGGCAACAGCAGAACCCTGAACAACAGCAGCACAAACTGCAGAAGTAACAGCAGCAGCTCCAAGCTGCTGCTCACCCACCTGAAGCTGCACAGGCCAGAGGGCGCCAGCGCATGGAAGCACGTCGGCGCAGGAGATACCCCCCAAACAGGGTCTACAGACAAAGGATGAGCTACCTCAACATGACTGAGCGGCAGTGCCAAAGGCGGCTCCGACTTTCGCGACAGGTAGTGGGTGACATCTGCGCAATGGTGCAGCAAGACCTGAAGCCCAGAGGAGCAGGTGGACACACCTCACCAGTGGCTGTCAAAGTCACCACCGCACTCAACTTTTTTGCCTCAGGCTCATTCCAGGGATCAGCAGCAGACATCAGCAGCATCTCCCAGGCGGCCGCACACACTTGCATCATGCAGGTAACCGATGCCCTCTTTGCCATCACGCACAATCACATCCATTTCTCCAAGGATCAAGCAAGTGTCACAGTGCGTGCAGTTGGATTTGCTAATCTGGCAGGCTTTCCAAGGGTGCAGGTGTCGTTTACTGCACACATGTGGCTCTTAAGGCACCCCATCGCAATCCAGGTATTTTTGTCAACCGCAAGGGCTTCCACTCCCTCAACGTGCAGCTGGTGTGTGACCACAAGAAGGAAATTTTGCATGTTTGTGCCAAGTACCCTGGCAGTTGCCATGACTCCTTCACACTGCACCAGTCTAGTGTGCCTCCGCTCTTCAATCCGCCAGCCCAACTTTTTGGATGGCTACTTGGAAACAATGGCTATCCCCTGAAGACGTGGCTAATGATGCCATTGAGGAGCCCATCCAATGAACCTGCGGAGTGCTACAACTACAGCCACATTTCCACCAGATCCATAATCGAGCAAACCATCGGCTTGCTGAAGATGCGCTTCAGATGCCTGGATAGATCAGGTGGAGCCCTGCAGTACTCAGCAGCCAGGGTCTCCAGAATCATCGTGATTTGCTGTGCACTTCACAACATGGCACAGCGTCGTGGCTTGCAGATTTCTGAGGACCAAGTGGCTCCTCACATATCCTCCTCAGATGAGGAGGAGGAGGAGGAGGAGGAGGAGGAGAGTGAAAATGAACATCTTGCAGAGGCCCTTCAACCAGCAGCAGTAGTACGCGAGGACTTTGCTGCCCGGGATGCAAGGAATGCACTCATCTCGGACAGATTTACTTAGCCTAGCCTAGCACTTTTGCCTCGCAGCTTCTTACCAGAACATCGACAATGGCCAAGAACCACTGGATTCCTAGCACTCTGACCACCATACTGACAATTGCAAGTAATCCTAAGCCCTCAAGGTGGAAGTGTCATTCGCAAAATGACACACGCCACAACTGCAACAGTTGCCATCAGAATTTTTATTTACAATAACCAACCGATGGCTTTTCAACATTAAACATCACATTTCACCCAAGTGACTACCCTTGTGACTATTTGTGCAGTATCTTTCTCTTACGCGTGCTCCTACGTGGTGGCTCCCCCTTGGCATCAGCAGATGTGGAGGCCCCTTGCACACTTTCTTGCTGCTCGTGTCTCGACACCTTTGGTGGGCGTCCTCTGGGGTTGCGAACCTGTGAGGGCTCGGCAACAGTCTGCTGCTCCTACGGCTGTGCAGGGGTTGAGACGCCGATCTCAGTTGGGTGGGGACTCTGGTGGGGCTCTGACCGAGGACTTGCCAGTGGCATGGTCATGTGAGCGTTTGGAGAGAAGCCCCCACTTTCTTGTTCTCTGCCACCAACATCCCTCTCATGGGTCAGGTCCACCTCAGCACTTGCAAGTGGCTTGAGAGCACCTTGCTGCACATCAGGGGGGCCATGGGAACCCGTATCTGCACTGGCAGTCCTACTCAGAAGGACTTCCATGAAGCTCTGGTTTCTCTGTTCAATAGTTGACCATCGGTCCTCCAGAGATGTCAGTCTATTCTGAACACTCACCATGTTTTCCTCACTCCGGCGACTTACTGCCTCCATGGCCATAGCCACCCTTTCCACGGAGGTTGTCATCCTTTCCGTGGTGCTGTGTTCATGCGCCAACGTCTTCACAAAGGCTCTGCTCATGTTAGCGAGGGACTCCTCCATTCGCTCCACACTCGCAGCTACCCTGGAGGCAATACCTGCCAGAGACTCCTGCACCTGTTCCTGGCGTTCCAGCACCGCTGTTCTTCTGGATGGACCCAGAGGCAGAGGGTCGACATGCAGCTGAGCCAAGCTGGGAGAGTCCTGTGCCCTCCGACTAGGGCTCTCCACTGCTGTCCCTGTCTCCACCATCTGCTGATGCTCACTTGTGAGCTGAGATACACCAGGTGACAACACTACTCTATCTCGAGATGGTCCCGCCGAGGTGTGAGTGTCTGCGCTGGTGCTGGGTTGGCTGAATTCTGCTGACACTGTGCCCTCAGAGGTTGCAGCTTCCTCTGAGGAGTCTGGAGGCTCAGGCTGTTCCTCCTGGATAGTGGGGACAGGTGCTTGCGATGGTCCTGTGGGGGAGTAAAGGAAAGAGTCAGAGATGTGAGGCCAAGGTTACATGCACATTGCATATTGCAGATGATCATAAGACCATCTGTTAGAGCTTCCGAATCATTATCAGTGACTCATGCAATGTCAATGAGAGAGATGAAAACTATTCTGTCACCAGCTTGCTGTGATGCACCCGTCTGTCCGTCCCCCACTTGCACATCGTCCTCCACTCCCACGATCTCCAGGGCTGCCTCCTCCCAAGGGGTGAGGTGGGCTACTGAGGGTGGCCCTCCTCCCGTCCTCGCTCTTTCCCTCTTATTGTGAGCTCTCTTTTTCTGCAATGAGGTAGACAAGTGGAGTTTGAGTGAGAATGAAGGAGTGAGTGTAGAGAATCCATAGCATAGATGCTTAGGAGACAAAGATGGAGTGAGGTGGCAAGACCAAGGGCTCTGTGTTTTGTAAGTTGTTTTCATAGCATCACAGTGATAGGGAGTGTGAGGGCTGCATAGTCGAATAGTTAGGTGAATGTGAACATAGAGAGAGAGGAATGGGTAAGGGTGCAGGGATGTCAGTGTCAAGTGGGATGTGGAGGAAGAGGTTGCTAAAGCTGAGTGCTGGTGAGGAGAGGCAATGGGGATCAGATTGAGGGTGATGGGAAATTCATACTCACTTTTCCAGAAGGTCATGAAACCTCTTCCTGCACTGAAGCCAGGTTCTGCGGATCAGCGACAACGAGTTGACCTCCTGGGCCACCTGGATCCACACAGCCTTGGTCTGCTGGGGAGGCTTCATCCTCCCTGAAGAAGGGAAGAGCGCCTCCTTATTAGCTCTTGCTCCCTCCACCAAAGCTTGCAGGGCGATGTCGTCAAATCTGGGAGCAAACTTAGGTCTCCCGCTGTTCATTTTGCCTCCAGGTCCCTCTCACAGCAAAGGCCAAAAGGTTGGCAGTCTGCAGAAGAAGCAAGGCTTCTTGCAGATCTTAAAGACAGCAGCAATGATGACATCATCGGAGGCGAGTTTCAAACTGAAAAAACTACATGGGCCATGGGTTCCCACATGCTGGAACTCAATTGCCCAATTAGGTGAAAATTGCATAATTCTCCCACATCGATTTGGATTCGGGTGGCTAACATGAAAAGCGGATGACACGACCCCAGCCCACCCCAATGACAAAATCGAATCCAAAGACTCAGCATCCACAACCCTCTGGGGCAGAGAGTTCCAGAGAGTCACAACCATCTGAGTGAAGAAATTCCTCTTTATCTCAGTCTTAAATGGCCTACCCCTTATCCTGAGACTATGCCCCCTAGTTCTAGACACTCCAGTCAGGGGAAACAACCTCTCCGCATCTACCCTGTCAATCCCCTTCAGAATCTTGTATGTTTCAGTGAGATCACCTCTCATTCTTCTAAACTCCAGAGAGTATAGGCCCATTCTACACAATCTCTCATCACAGGACAGCCCTCTCATCCCAGGAATCAATCTGGTGAACCTTCGTTGCACCGCCTCCAAGACAAGTATATCCTTCTTTAGATAAGGAGTCCAAAACTGTGCACAATACTCCAGGTGTGGCCTCACCAAGGCCCTGTACAATTGTAGCAAGACTTCCTTACCCTTATACTCCAACCCCCTTGCAATAAATGCCAACATGCCATTTGCCTTCCGTATTACTTGCTGTACTTGCATGCTAGCTTTCTGTGTTTCTTGCACAAGGACACCCAAATCTCTCTGAACGCCAACATTTAAAAGTTTCTCACCATTTAAAAAATATTCTGTTTTTCTATTCTTCCTACCAAAGTGAATAACCTCACATTTCCCTCCATTATACTCCATCTGCCACCTTACTGCTCACTCACTTAGCCTATCTATATCCCTTTGCAGACTCTATGGGGGGAATTTTATCAATGGGGGCGCGTTGGGGGTGGGCATGCTGCTTGTCGGGTTTCAGTCCCGCCCCCAATGACGTCCGACCAACCCACACTATTTTCCCTTGATTGACCTTGTTAAGCCCGCCCTGTGGGTTTAGCAGGCCAATTAAGGGAAAGCCGGTGACAGAGAACGTCGGTGTATGAAGTTTGACAGCTGTGAGAAGCTGTCAAACACTGACATTCTCTGTTGTTTGGTGAGTCCTTTTACTCAAGACCCACCAAACCTCTTTCCTGAGCAGAAATCAGATGGCTGTTGCATTGGAGAATGCAGTAGCCATTCTGTCATCTCTGCCATGGAGATGAGGAGCCTCCAGATCCCCAACGGTTGAAGCCTGCAGGAAGAAACAAAGGTAAGAAAACTTTTTCTAACACTTTTCACTCACCTCCCATAATTACCTCTCCACACTTGCACCCATCACTCCCCTCCACAGCTGACATTTTGACCCCTCTCACCCCCACAGAACCGCTGCTCGCCTCGCTGACCCTGGCGGGGTTTCCCGACGTCGGGAAGCCTGCACTTCTGTTGGTGAAATGGGGATAAGCCTCTTAACTGTCTGTTAACTACCTGTTAACAGGCAGTTAAGTGGCTGTAATCCCCTTCCCACCTCAAGGAGATGGGTCCCCTGGGAAGATGGCAGAGAGGTGGGTTGGGGGTGGGTTCGGTACCTGCTCCCAGTTTCTGCAATTTTCCCGGCAGTCCCGCCTCCAAACCCGCCTCCCCAGGGCTGACAAAATTCCCCCGTTTTGTTCTCCTCACAGCTTACTTTCCCACCTAGTTTTGTATTTTCAGCAAACTTGGATGCATTACACTTGGTCTCTTCATCTAGATCATTAATATAGATTGTAAATAGCTGAGGCTCCAGCACTGATCCTTGTGGCACCCCACTCGTTACAGCCTGCCAAGCTGAAAAAGATTTGTTTATCCCTACTCCCTGTTTTCTGTCCATTAACCAATCCTCTATCCGCGCTATTATATTACCTCCAACCCCATGAAACCTTATCTTGTGTAATAACCTTTTATGTCACACCTTATCGAATGTCTTTTGGAAATCCAAATATACTACATCCACAGGTTCCCCTTTATCTACCCTGTTAGTTACATCCTCAAAAAACTCTAATAAATTTGTTAAACACGATTTCCCTTTTATAAAACCATGTTGACTCTGCCTAATCATGTTATGATTTTCTAAGTGCCCTGATACTACTTCCATAATAATGGATTCCAGCATTTTCCCGATGACTGATGTCAGGCTAACTGGCCTGTAGTTCTCTGTTTTCTCTCTCCCTCATTTCTTGAATAGCAGTGTTACATTTGCTACCTTCCAATCTGCTGGGACCATTCTAGAATCTAGGGAATTTTGGAAGATCAAATCCAATGCATCCACTATTTCTGCAGCCACCTCTTTTAGAAGCCTAGGATGTAGGTCATCAGGCCCACGGGATTTGTTGGCTTTTAGTCCCATTAATTTCTCTAGTATTTTTTCTCTACTTATATTAATTACGTTAAGTTCCTCACCCTCATTAGACCCTTGATTCCCCACTATTTTTGTTGTGCTTTTTGTGTCTTCTACTGTGAAGACAGATACAAAATATTTGTTTAACGTTTCTGCCATTTCCTTATTCCCCATAATAATTTCTCCTGTCTCAGCCTCTAAGGGACCAATGTTTACTTTTGCTACTCTCTTCCTTTTTACATACTTGTAGAAGCTCTTACAATCTGTTTTTATATTTTTTGATAGTTATCTCTCATTCTATTTTTTCCCTTTTTATCAATTTTTTAGTCATCATTTGTTGGTTTCTGAAACTCTCCCAGTCCTCAGGCTATTCTTCACAACTAGGGAATTTTGGAAAATCAAAACCAATGCATATCTGACATAGTTCAGTGATTCAGTCCAACTACTGCCACCCTGTTAATGTTTGTTGCAATGTTTTTTTATTGTCATCTAACTCTCTGTTCCTCCAACTCTGACTTCTTGTGCATTTCCCCGCCTTTCACCTCATCATTGGCAGCTGTGCCCCACACTCTGGAATTCCCTCTGCCTCTCCACCTCTTTTAAGATCTTCCTTAATACCTACCTCTTTTAGTCACCTCTCCTAATTTCTCCTTCTTTGGCTCAGCGACCATTTCTTTGTCTAATTAAGCCTCTGTGAAGTGCCTTTGGACGTCTTTCTATGTTAAAGGAGAAATGTAAATTGTTACAAAAGTTACCTTTCTGATGAAAGTTCATCGATCTGAAACATTAACTTTGTTTCCCTCTCCACAGATGCTGCCTGACCTGCAGTGTGTTTCCAGCATTTTCTGTTTTTAATGTAAATTGTTATTTTCTTTTAATTCGTTTAAGGGATATGGGCGTCACTGACAAGGCCAGCATTTATTGCCTGTCCCTAGTTGCCCTCGAGAAGGTGGTGGTGAGTCACCTTCTTGAACCGCTGCAGTCCGTGTGGTGAAGGTACTCCCACAGTGCTGTTAGGTAGAGAGTTCCAGGATTTTGACCCAGCGACGATAAAGGATCAGCGATATACTTCCAAGTCAGGATGGTGTGTGACTTGGAGGGGAACTTGCAGGTGGTGGTGTTCTCATGCACCTGCTGCCTTTGTCCTTCTAGGTGGAAGAGGTCGCGGGTTTGGGAGGTGCTGCTGAAGAAGTCTTGGCGAGTTGCTGCATCTTGTAGATGGTACACACTGTAGCCACAGTACGCCGGTGGTGGAGGGAGTGAATGTTTCAGGTGGTCTATGGGGTGCCAATTAAGCCGGCTGCTTTGTCCTGGATGGTGTTGAGCTTCTTGAGTGTTGTTGGAGCTGCACTCATCCAGGCAAGTGGAGAGTATTCCATTAAACTCCTTACTTGTGCCTTGTAGATGGTGGAAAGGCTTTGGGGAGTCAGGAGGTGAGACACTCGCCATAGAATACCTAGCCTCTGACCCGCTCTTGTTGCCACAGTATTTATTGGCCGGTCCAGTTAAGTTTCTGGTCAATGGTGACTCCCAGGATGTTGATGGTGGGGGATTCGGCGATGGTAATGCCGTTGAATGTCAAGGGGTGGTGGTTAGACTCTCGCTTGTTGGAGATAGTCATTGTCTGGCACTTATCATCTTGTTCTTGGTATCAGCCACATAAAGGGCCACTTTCTCCATAAATGCTGCTTGCAGTACTGCTGATGACTAACAAGTAGGAAGCTTTAATGCCGATATTAAAATCACTGATGTTGATAGTTTTTAGAGTTTTCAATGCAATTCAAATTTAAAACTACTATTTAATTTCAATTAAAGGTCATTTTTGTTTCCTTTGGACATTAATTTTAATGATATTTGAGGGCAGAAGTGCTCTGGTCACCGCATGCAGCAAAATCATAAATGTTTTTGAATGAATTTACAATGTTGCTACTTATTGCAAATAGGGAGTGCTTCCCCATTTGTTCAAACATTTGTTGAGCTGTATCAGTTTGACATGGTTTCCAGTCATGTAGTACCATCCACATATTCATCGCACATAAAAGAAAATACAGTTGTGAAAACCAAAATAAAGACCTGGAACTGCTGCGGTAGGATTTATATACACAAAATATATGCCAGCAAAAAGATTATTGGGGAATCATTAGAGTTTAGAAGAATGAGAGGTGATCTTATTGAAACATATAAAATTCTGAGGGGGCTTGGCAGGGTAGATGCTGAGAGGATGTTTCCCCTCATGGGGGAATCTAGAACTAGGGGGCATAGTTTCAGGATAAGGGGTCCCCATTTAAGATGGAGATGAGGAGGAATTTCTTCTCTCAGAGGGTCATGAATCTTTGGAATTCCCTACCCCAGAGAGCTGTAGAGGCTGAGTCAGTGAATGTATTCAAGGCGGAGATAGACAGATATTTGAGCTACAGTGGAGTCAAGGGTTATGGGAAGCGGGCAGGAAAGTGGAGTTGAGGCCAAGATCAGATCAGCCATGATCTTATTGAATGGTGGAGCAGGTTCGAGGGGCCGAATGGCCTCCTCCTGCTCCTATTTCTTATGTTCTTATGAAATTTTCCTCTTTGGTGCTTTCAACACTCGGCGGGAGCATTTATTTAAAAAAGTGTGCGTACCATTTCTTCCAATTAACATTAGTAAGTGAAAAATCACGGGCTTGAGGTGCGCAATTTTCTGACACTTGCTCCAGCCACATATCAGGGGCCTCAAAGTGAAAAATCTCCTCTTGATCTATCATGCCATTGCACACGGGAGTGAAGACCAAGTGCAGTATTCAGGTTAAATGGGGTTATAAGTGTCAGAGACAGCTCAGTTAATAGCACTCTCTCCTCTGAGTCAGAAGGTTGTGGATTCCACTCCAGAGACTTGAGAAAAATCCAGGCTGACACCCCAGTACAGTGCTGAGGGAGTGCTACACAGTTGCTGCTGTCTTTCGGATGAGATATTAAACCGAGGCCCCGTCTGCTCTCTCAGGTGGATGTAAAAGATCCCATGGCATTATTTCGAAGGAAAGCAGGGGAGTTCTCCCCGTGTCCTAGCCAATATTTATCTCTTAACCAACATCACTAAAAAAACAGATTATCTGGTCATTATCACATTGCTGTTTGTGGGAGCTTGCTGTGCACTAATTGGCTACCACGTTTCCTACATTACAACAGTGACTAGATTTCAAAAGTACTTCATTGATTGTAAAGCGCTTTGGGATGTCCTGAGGTTGTGAAAGCCGCTATATAAATGCAAGTCTTTCTTTCTTTAAAGGAATAACTCAACCAAGAGATTAATGGCTAAAAGATTATTGAAAAAGAGGATCGTGGATAACTGTGGTAGCAATGGGGAAAGCTTTTTCAGCTATGTGAAGAGTCAGAGGACCATCAAAGACTGTATTGGCCCATTGAAAGATGCTCAAGGGTAGGTTAGAAAGGATCTCTGTGTATGGCAGAGATACTAAATGAGTACTTTGCATCAGTCTTCACTCTTGAAGATGATGCTCAACTGACAGCATTATGTGGTGCTGTTATCAATAAAATTGTTAATATTAAAATAGATAACAATATTGTTTTAGAAGGAATAAGGAATCATAAAAGGAATCTGCCGGCCCAGGTGATATCTACTCAAAGGTCTTTAAGGAGATGGGAAAGGTGCGATGCAAATCCCTTGCTTGTGTTTCAATAGTGCGCTGGAGTCAGGAACTGTTCCCTTATATTGAAAGGAAGCTAACAAAGTTCCAATTTTTAAAAAGGGGGATAAGGCAGGTAACTATAGATCCATTAGCTTAGCATCAGTAATCGGTAGAATGCTCGCGAGAATCATGAGGGATATGATCACTTAGACAGATAAGACCATATCAGGGACACCAAGCACGACTTCCGTAAAAGGTCGTGCCTTACCAATTTGATTAAGTCACCAGGTTAGTGAATGAGGGAAACCCAGTAGACATTATATACTTTGAGTTTCAGGAAACTTTTGATAAGGTATTGCATAAGAAGCTTCTCCACAAGATAGAATCCTATGGAAGTAGTGGTAATCTGTTGCAGTGGATTGAGAATTTTCTGAATGCCCGTAGGCAGAAACTGGTTTTCAATTGATTTGGATCTGCTTGGAGACCAATTACCAGTAGTGACCCATAGGAATTAGTGCTAGCACCTTTGCTATTTTAACTAATGATCTAATGTAGATGTTGGGGGGAATGATCTGCAAGTTTGTGGACGATACGAAGATATGTGCCAGTTAGGACTGTAGGGGATGTTTAACTACTTGTAAGCAACTCTAGATGTGCTGTGGGATTGGGCTCATGTTTAACTTAAAAAAGTGCAGTGTTATGCACGTGTGCAGGTCAAATTCGGGAACGGTAGCATAGTGGTTATGTTACTGGACTAGTAATCCAGAGGCCTAGATTAATGATCCAAAGACGTGAGTTCAAATCCCACCACGACAGCTGGTGAATTTAAATAAATCTGGAATAAAAAGCTAGTATCAGTAATGGTGACCATGAAACTATCAAGTTGTTGTAAAAACCCATCTGGTTCACTAATGTCCTTTAGGGAAGGAGATCTGCATTCCTTACCTGGTCTGGCCTATATGTGTCTCCAGACCCACAGCAATGTGGTTGACTCTTAACTGCCCTCTGAAATGGCCTAGCAAGACACTCAGTTGTAACAAACTGCTATGGAAAACAATAAGAAGAATAAAACCGGACGGATCACCCGGCATCAATCTTGGCACCGGCTTCGGACACAACAACAGCACACCCAGCCCAGTCGACCCTGTAAGAAAATCTGGGGACTTGTGCCAAAATTAGGAGAGCTGTCCAACAGACTAGTCAAGCAACAGCTTGACATATCATACTCACAGAATCACACCTTTCAGCCAATGTCCCAGATTCCTCCATCACCATCCCTGGGTATGTCCTGTCCCACCAGCAGCACAGACCCACCAGAGGTGGCGGTACAGTAGTATACAGTGGGGAGGGCATGGCCCTGGGAGTCCTCAACATTGACTCCAGGCCGCATGAAGTCTCATGGCTTCAGGTCAAGCATGGACAAGGAAACCTCCTGCTGATTACTACCTACCGCCCTCCCTCAGCTAGTGAATCAGTACTTCTCCATGTTGAACACCACTTGGAAGAAGCACTGAGAGTAGCAAGGGCACAGAATGTACTCTCGGGGGGGGGGGGTGACTTCAAAGTCCATCACCAAGAGTGGCTCGGTAGCACCACTACTGACCGAGCTGGCCGAGTCCTGAAGGTCATACCTGCCAGTCTGGGTCTGCGGCAGGTGGTGAGAGAACCAACATGAGGGAAAAACCTACTTAACCTCGTCCTCAACAATCTACCTGTCGCAAATGCATCTGTCCATGACAGCATTGGTAGCAGTGACCACCGCACAGTCATTGTGGAGATGAAGTCCTGTCTTCACACTGAGGACACCCTCCATTTTGTTGTGTGGCACTACCACCGTGCTAAATGGGATAGATTCAGAACAGATCTAGCAGCTCAATACTGGTCATCCATGAGGCATGGTGGGCCATTAACAGTAGAATTGTATTCCACCACAATCTGTAACCTCATGGCCCAGCATATCCCTCAGTCTACCATTACCATCAATCCAGGGGACCAACCCTGGTTCAATAAGGATTGTAGAAGAGCATGCCAGGAGCAACACCAGGTGTACCTAAAAATGAGGTGCCAACCTGGGGAAACTGCAACACAGGACTACATGCATGCTAAACAGCGGAAGCAGCATGCTATAGACAGGGCTAAGCAATCCCACAATCAGCAGATCAGATCAAAGCGCTTCAGTCCCGTCACATCCAGTCATGAATGCTGGTGGACCAGTAAACAACTAACGGGAGGAGGAGGCTCCATGAATATCCCCATCATCAATGATAGCGTAGCCCAGCACATGTGTGCAAAAGACAAGGCTGAAGCGTTTGCAACCATCTTCAGCCAGAAGTGCCAAGTGGATGATCCATATCAGCCTCCTCCTGAGGTCCCCACCATCAAAAAAGCGAGCTTTCAGCCAATTCGATTCACTCCAAGTGATAGCAAGAAATGGCTGAACGCATTGGATACAGCAAAGGCTATGGGCCCCGACAACATCCCGGCTGTCGTGCTGAAGACTTGTGTTCCAGAACTAGCCGCGCCTCTAACCAAGCTGTTTCAGTACAGCTATTACAGTGGCATCTATCCGACAATGTGGAAAGCTAACCAGGTATGTCCTGTCCACAAAAAGCAGGACAAATTCAATCGGGCCAATTAACGCCCCATCAGTCTACTCTCAATCATCAGCAAAGTAATGGAAGGTGTCATCGACAGTGCTATCAAGTTGCACTTACTCACCAATAACCTGCTCACCAATGCTCAGTTTGGGTTCCGCCAGGACCACTTGGCTCCAGACTTCATTACAGCATTGGTCCAAACATGGAAAAAGCTGAATTCCAGAGGTGAGGTGAGAGTGACTGCCCTTGACATCAAGGCAGCAATTGACCATGTGTGGCATCAAGGAGCCCTAGTAAAACTGAAGTCAATGGGAATCAGGGGAAAAACTGTCCACTGGCTGGAGTCATACCTAGCACAAAGGAAGATGGTTATGGTTGTTGGAGGTCAATCAACACAGCCCCAGGACATCACTGCAGGAGTTCCTCAGGGCAGTGTCCTAAGCCGAACCATCTTCAGCTGCTTCATCAATGACCTTCCCTCCATCATAAGGTCAGAAGTGGGGATGTTCGCTGAGGACTGCACAGTGTTCAGTGCCATTCGCAACTCCTCAGATAACGAAGCAGTCCATGCCCACATGCAGCAAGACCTGGACAACATTCAGGCAAGGGCTGGCAAGTGGCAAGTAACATTCACGCCACACAAGTGCCAGGCAATGACTCTCTCCAACAAGCGAGTCTAACCACCTCCCCTTGACATTCTATGGCATTACCATCGCTGAATCCCCCACCATCAACATTCTGGGGTCACCATTGACCAGAAACTTAACTGGACAAGCCACATAAATACTGTGTCAATAAGAGCAGGTCAGAGGCTAAGTATTCTGGGGCGAGTGTGTCACCTCCGGACTCCCCAAAGCTTTTCCACCATCTACAAGGCACAAGTCAGGAGTGTGATGGAACACTCTCCACTTACCTGGATCACTGCAGCTCTAACAACACTCAAGAAGCTTGACACCATCCAGGACAAAGCAGCCCACTTGATTGGCACCACATCCACCACCTTAAACAGTCCCTCCAACACCGGCGCACCGTGGCTGCAGTGTGTACCATCTACAAGATGCACTGCAGCATAGAGTCATAGAATCATAGAGTCATTACTGTTGTGTATGTAACCGTTTACCTTTATCACAGAAATCACAGAAACCCCACAGTGCAGATAGAGGCCATTTCGGCCCATCGAGCCTGCACCGACACATATCCCACCCGATCCCCATAACCCCTACACATCCCACCCTATCCCCGTAACCCCACGTATTTAATCCCCCTAACACTAAGGGTCAATTTATCATAGCCAATCAACCTAACCCGCACATCTTTGGACTGTGGGAGGAAACCGGAGCACCCAGAGGAAACCCACGCAAACACGGGGAGAATGTGCAAACTCCACACAGACAGTCGCCAGATTCGAACCCGGGTCCCTGGCGCTGTGAGGCAACAGTGCTAACCACTATGCCACCGTGCTTTAAGGGAACTATAGAATGTAACCGTTCGCCTTTAAGAGCACTACTTTCGGTGTGGCACTATTTGTTGGCTCATGTATACTGTAATACCGATAGTGACCACACCAGTATATAAGGGTTGTGATACGTTAACTAGGGCAGAATCGCCCGAACCTCTGAATAGTAAAGACCTGTTTTATTTTGTTAATCGTGGAGTCTGTGTATTATTTACAATACAACCCACAGACTTAACACTGGCGACGAGTCGGATTCGAACCCTGCGGCAGTTATTCCACGGCGGCTTCGTCCAAAGACAGGACGTTGAAGAGAGGTTTCAATCCTCACCACCCCACTGGAAGCGACAGGCATTAGGACCCTGCAGCCTCCATCAGCGACTGAAAACTGGAGTGCAGAAGAAACAGGGCTGGGAAGACAGAGGTACAGGCGCTCGCGATCGGCAGATAAGGGCCGGGCCGCTTTGAAGTGAGGGTGCAGCCGGGCCATCGATCGCAACCACCGATAAGGGCCGCACTCGGGCTGAAAAGGGCAGCGGCTGCAGAAATTGAAGGCGCCAGAGCCGCGGTGCACAGCGCGGGCCATCGATCGCGATCGGGAGATAAGGGCTTTGGAGTGCGAGGCGCAGCCGGGCCATCGATCGCAAGCACTGATAAGGGCCGGGCCGCTTTCAAGTGCGAGGTGCAGCCGGGCCATCGATCGCATCCGCTGATAAGGGCCGCACTCGGGCTGAAAGACAGCGTCGGGGGGGACGGGTGAAGACCGTCAAGCGCGGGAAAACCGCCATTGAAGTAGGCGGGGAGAGCGAGAAGCGCGGGAAAGCCGCCATTTTTCACGGGAAAACCGCTGGGGAAGAAGACAGAAGCGGGAAACCGCCATCTTAGAAAATTAATTAGAATTTTCAGAAAGGCTGGTGTGTTCTCAAGAAGAGAGGAAAAATAAGAATAAGTAAAGCAGTACTTGTGTTGTTCTCAAGAAGAGAAGAAAATTAATAATAAGTAAAGAAATACTTGTGCTGTTCTCGGAAAGAGAAGAAGATGCCTAAGCGAGGAAATATTAATGATTTTAATGCTGAAATAGAAGACTGGGCCACGTATGTGAAACGCATAGGAATATATTGCGTAGCCATATACGACAAGGCAATAACTTTGTTAAATTCGATGGGAGCAAAAACATACGGGCTCTTGAAACATCTAATAGCACCAGTTAAACCAGTGGACCAGACCTTCGAAGAGATCGTAGCAGTGCTGAAGGATCAAATTACTGCAAGCACTTCCAAATGCTACCGTTGTGGAAAGACAACACACGACCAGAATCAGTGCTGGTTTAAGAACCAAGAATGTGGCAGGATCGGGCACATAGCAAAAGTATGCCGGTCAAGAATGACGGACAACAAGAGGGAGTCCGCAAAAAAAGGGTACAAGAAGAGTCCAAGGGAACAAAAGTCCGACTCACACTCCAAATACAAGGGACTGGACAGTCTAAAAATTCACAACGTGAACAACGAAGCTGACAGACAAACCATTTGGGTGACGCTGCGGATTGAAAAGGCCAAAGTCAAAATGGAAGTAGACACGGGATCGGCATTGACGGTCATGAATAAGCATGACTATAAAAAGTTTTTCAAACATATTCCACTACGGAATACAGAATTAGTACTACAGACATACACGGGACACAAAGTATTCCCTATTGGGAAGGCAGGAGTTAATGTGCGATACAAAGACAAAAATTACCACCGTCTGGATCTGTATGTACTGCCTGAGGGAGGTCCACCACTTCTAGGACGGGAGTGGATCCGAAAAATAAAGATGGATTGGCATGAGCTAAACGCCATGTCGGTGGAGCCCGAGAAAGAGGACGTCAAATCTGAACGGTTGTCCCGTATATTAGATGAAGCGAAAGAAGTATTCCAACAAGGGCTGGGTAAGCTGCGAGGTATTAAAGCAAGGGTTAAGATTGCAGAACATGCAAGCCCAAAGTTTTGTAAGGCCAGGTCGGTACCATATGCAATACGACCAGCAGTGGAGGCAGAACTAGAAGAACTTGAACGATCAGGGGTTCTGTCAAAAGTAGACTACAGTGAGTGGGCCACGCCCATTGTACCCGTCATGAAATCCTCACCAAGTAGTAAGCCAGGGGGACCGGGGAAGGTCTGTATCTGCGGGGATTTCAAGATCACAGTGAACCCAGTGCTTCATTCGGTACAATACCCGCTGCCAAGGATTGAAGATATTTTCGCTTCGTTGGCTGGAGGAAAACACTTCACGAAGATAGACCTAGCTCAGGCATATTTGCAGATGGAGGTTGAGGAAGAGTCACACCATTACCTAACTATCAATACCCACAGAGGTTTGTACCGTTATAACAGACTGGTCTTTGGAGTGGCTTCGGCACCAGCAATTTGGCAGAGGGCCATGGAACAGGTGTTACAAGGAATTCCAAGCACGCAGTGCTATTTGGATGATATCCTAATCACGGGAATGGATGAAGAGGAACACCTCACGAATTTGAAACTGGTACTCACCAGGTTAAAGGAGTATGGCCTTAGGGTTAACCGCAATAAGTGTGAGTTTTTCCAAAAACGAATCTCATACTGCGGTCATATCACATTGACCGCGAGGGACTACATAAATCACCGGAGAAGATAGAAGCGGTCGTGAAGGCTCCCGCTCCAGGGAACGTGTCACAGTTAAGATCATTCTTGGGGTTGATCAATTACTACCACAAGTTCCTACCAAATTTGTCCACGGTGCTGCATCCACTGAATGAGCTGTTGCGAAAGGAGACACCATGGAAGTGGAGTGAGGAGTGCAAAAAGGCTTTTCGCAGAAGCAAGGAGTTGATTACCTCTGAAGAAGTGTTGGCTCATTTCAACCCAGCATTACCCCTTCGGCTGGCGTGTGATGCTTCACCGTACGGAATTGGAGCAGTACTTTCGCACAGGCTACCAAATGGCTCGGAAAGGCCAGTGGCTTTCGCGTCCCGATCTTTGACAACCGCGGAGCGAAATTACGCCCAGATAGACAGGGAGGCCCTCAGTCTTGTGTGGGGTGTGAAGAAATTCAACCATTACTTGCAATGTAAGAGGTTCACATTGCTGACAGACCACCAGCCGTTGGTGTCCATATTTAACCCGAACAAGGCCGTGTCCAACATGACAGCACAAAGGCTACAAAGATGGTCAGTCTTACTTGGGGCACACCAGTATGACATTGAGTACAAAAGGTCAACAAAACACGGAAATGCCGATGGTTATCACGCTTGCCATTGCCGACAGTAGAAGAAGCGAGTACAGGGGACCCAGTGGAGTTGTTCCACTCGTCCATTGTGGAATGTCTGCCGATAACAAACTCAATGATTGAGAAGGAGACAAGGAATGACCCGACTCTTTCACGAGTCTATGACTTAACGGTGAAGGGATGGCCAGCACAGAGCGAACCAACACTGCAGGCATTCTCACAGAGGAAAGAACAACTGTCGGTGTGCCGAGGAACCCTAATGTGTGGGTCGAGAGTGGTGATTCCGCCCAAACTCCAAAAGAAAGTACTCAAGGAGCTGCACGAAGGACATCTGGGTGGAGTAAAGATGAAGAATTTAGCGAGAGCATTTGTGTGGTGGCCAGGCATCGACGGGAACATAGAGGAGATCACCAAGAATTGCCTAGGATGTCAGAGGGTTCAGAACGCACCACCACCGGCTCCTCTGCACCCATGGGAGTGGCCCTCATCTCCTTGGCAAAGAGTGCACATCGACTTTGCTGGTCCATTTATGGACTCGATGTTCCTGATAGCGGTAGATGCCCACTCCAAGTGGCCGGAAGTAATTAAAATGACCACCACCACGACGGAGAAAACCATCACGGTGTTAAGAACCATGTTTGCTCGGAATGGCCTGCCGGAACAGATCTGTTCCGATAACGGACCACAATTTGTGTCCGAGGAATTCAAGAAATTCCTGAAGAGCAATGGGGTTAAACATTACACATCAGCCCCATACCATCCCGCCTCCAATGGGTTGGCTGAAAGGTTCGTCCAGACCTTCAAGAAGGCCGTAAAGGCCATGAGTAATGAAGACATAAGTCTACAACATAAGGTAGACAGTTTTTTGTTGGCATACCGAAATGCAACACATGCGGTCACAAATCAAACTCCCGCAATGATGTTTTTTAACAGACGCTTAAGATGCCGGCTGGATTTACTTAAACCCAATGTCAGAAGGGACGTGGAGAACCGGCAATTCCAGAACATCAATGACAGGGCAACTAGGTCTTTCAAGATGGGGCAACAAGTTTTGGCCCGGGACTATCGTACAGAAAAATGGCAGCCTGGAACTATTAAAAAAAGGCTAGGCCCGTTGATGTACACGGTGAACATTGGGGACAATGTAATAAGGTGCCATGTTGACCAGCTCATAGAGTCCGCCACAAATGAGCACTCGACTTCACCACCTGACCCGAGTAATGTTGAAACTGAAATACCTAGAACACCTGCTGATCTAGTAACATTGGAATCAGATGAACCTGGCACTGTTGTTCTAGCTGAATCGATTTTGCCAGGCACCCCTACTGGGCCGCTAGGAATGACGACACCACTTCGGCGTTATCCAGAGAGGATCCGGAAACCTCCACAGAGACTGAACTTGTAAACTGTTAGATGACGTTGACTCCATCGAGAGTATATCTGTAAACTGTTATATGAAGTTGAAGATTGTATGTTTAAAGGGGATTCTGTAAGTAATAAGCTAAAAAGGGAGGAGTGTTGTGTATGTAACCGTTTACCTTTAAGGGAACTATAGAATGTAACCGTTCGCCTTTAAGAGCACTACTTTCGGTGTGGCACTATTTGTTGGCTCATGTATACTGTAATACCGATAGTGACCACACCAGTATATAAGGGTTGTGATACGTTAACTAGGGCAGAATCGCCCGAACCTCTGAATAGTAAAGACCTGTTTTATTTTGTTAATCGTGGAGTCTGTGTATTATTTACAATACAACTCACAGACTTAACAATTACGGCACAGAAGGAAGCTATTCGGTCCAGCAAGTCCGTGCCAGCTCTCTGCAGAGCAATCCAGTCAGTTCCATTCCCCCACTCTATCCCCGTAGCCCTGGAAGTTTATTTCCCTCAAGTGCCTATCCAGTTTCCTTTTGAAATCATTGATCGTCTCCGCATCCACCACCCTCGCGAGTTCCAGGTCATTACCACTCGCAGTGTAAAAAAGTTCTTCCTCACATCCCCCCTATATCTCTTGCCCAAAACCTTAAATCTGTGTCCCTTAGTCCT
Organism: Somniosus microcephalus; assembly: GCF_052327205.1. Taxonomy (NCBI): domain Eukaryota; kingdom Metazoa; phylum Chordata; class Chondrichthyes; order Squaliformes; family Somniosidae; genus Somniosus; species Somniosus microcephalus. The sequence goes on from NC_140997.1 coordinate 170,864,852, forward strand.
TGTACCATCAGCTAATGGGAACAGCCTTTCTCTGTCTACCTTATCCAACCTGTCAGAATCTTGTACACCTCTATCAAATCTCCCCTCAACCTCCTTTGCTCCAAGAAGATCAACCCCAGCTTCTCCAACCTAACCTTGTAGCTAAAATCCCTCATCCCTGGAACCATTCTGGTAAATCTCCATCATATCCTTCCTAAAGTGTGGTGACATGAACTGGATACAATACTCTAGTTGTGGCCTAACCAGAGCTTTATAAAGGTTCAGCATAACTACTCTGCTTTTGTACTCAATACATCTATTTATGAAGCCCAAAATCCCATCTGCTTTGCTAACTACTCTCTCAATATGTCCTGCCACCTTCAAAGATCTATTCACATGAACCGCCAGGTCCCTCTGTCCTTGCACACTCTTTAAAACTGTGCCATTAAGTCTATATTACCTCTCTCTATCCCTTCTGCCAAAATGCACCACCTCACACTTCTCTGTATTAAATTCCATCTGCCACTTGTCTGCCCATTCTGCTAGCCTATCTATGTCCTGTTGCAGTCGATTGGTATCCTCCTCACTGTTTGCCACACCCCCAAGTTTGGTGTCATCGGCAAATTTTGAAATTTTACTATGTATTCCAATATCCAAGTCATATATATATATCAAAAAAAGCAGTGGTCCTAGCACTGACCCTTGGGGAACACCACTGTTTCCCATCCTCCAGTCTGAAAAACAACCATTTACCATGACTCACTGTTTTCTGTCCTTAAGCCAATTTCTTATCCAAGTTGACACTGACACTCCTATTCCATGAGCCTCAATTTTGTTAACCAGCCTTCTATGTGGTACTTTGTCAAATGCTTTCTTAAAATCCATGTAGACAACATCCACTGCATTCCCTTCATCAGCCTTCTCTGTTACTTCATCAAAAATTTCAATTAAATTAATCAAACACGATCTGCCTTTTACAAATCCATGCTGGCCTCCTTAATTAACTTAAGCCTCTTCAAGTGCCTGTTAATTTTTTCCCTGATTATTGTTTCTAAAACTTTACCCACCACTGATGTTAAACTGTATTTACTAGGATTGTCCTTACACCCTTTCTTTTCATCAAGGGTGTCACATTTGCCACTTTCCAATCCTCTGGCACCTCCCCCATATCTAGGGAAGATTGAAAGATTATGACAAACCCTTCCGCTATCCTTAGCAACCTGGGATGCAAGCCATCCACAGGCGACTTATCCACTCTAAGCCTATCCAGCCTTTCCACTACATCCTGCCTATCAATTTTCAACCCATCCATTACCTCTACCATCTCCACTTCTACCAATATTTTGTTAGCATCCTCCTCCTTAGTAAACACCAATACAAAGTACTCATTAAGTATTCTAGCCCTGCCCTGCGCCTCTAAGCATATATCACCTTATTTGTCCTTAATAGGCCCCACCCCACCTCTTGCTACCCGTTTACTATTTACATGCCAGTAGAAGATTTTTGGGTTCCCTTTTATGTTAACTGTCATTCTATTCTCATATTCTCTCTTTGTCAGTCTTATTTTCTTCTTCAATTCCCCTCTCAACTTATTGCATTTGGCCTGGTTCTCACTTGAAGAATTCACCTGACATGCATCATGCAAACTCTTTTTTTGTTTCATCATATTCTCTATCTCCCTCGTCATCCAAGGAGCCCTGGCTTTGTTTCCCCTACCTTTCTCTCTTGTTGGAATGTACCTAGCCTGTACCTGAAACATTGTAAGGTTTCGCAAGAATTTCCAAAATTTCTCTCTCTCTCTCTGCCGCCTCGCCTTCGTGCTCTGCCTACAGAAGAACAGCTCATCAAGCCCGCCCAAAAGAAGTGGAATACCAGCAGTTACTTTTAAATACTGGGGTATCCCTACTTCGGGGCGGTGAAGAATACAGACCGCAGGGGCACGGAGCAGGCGTTTCACTGGTGAGCATAGATTTTCTGGCCCATTACAAGGCAACTTAGATAGGTATTAGGGGTGGGAATTAAGGGGCATTTTGTTAAAATTGTAATTTTAGTCAATTTTCCCTCGATGTGTCCGTTTCCTCTCCCCTATTAAGTAATAGAGTGTTGTACTAAGCAAAAGAGTGCTGTAGTAAGCAAAAGTTTACTGTATTAAGTAAAAGTGTGCCGCACTAGGTAAAAGTGCTGTATTAAGTAAAAGAGTGTTGTATTAAGCATAGGTGTGCTGTATTGATTATTTTCAATTTATTTCCTTTTATTTCAATAAATACTGGTCTTCTTTGCACCCAACCACGAGTCTTGTTTTGTCTACATCGCTACTGAATAAGTCTGGCAGTCAGAACCAGAAAAGGGGAGCGATTCGAAACTGCACGGGGCTCTGGAGCAGCTCAGATAATTCTGACTGGCCAGAGACTATAACCCCAGTTATATACCCCCCCTTTTAATTTCTACTAAATAGCAACTGTGGCAGGACCATCGGCAACAGTGTGCGATGTAGCAGACAGTGGTTTGGGTCTGGAGAGAGCAACAGTTATTGGGTTTCTTTTTATCCCACTGGTCTGTTTGTGGTTAGGTGCCCGCAGGCTTGGGGAAGTTACCCGCAGGCTTAGGGAATCTAGAGCAGAGAGTTGGGATAGGGAAAGGGAGGTTGAAGAATACCAGGCCAAGATAGAGCGCCTGGTGGTCCAGTTTAGTGAGGGCAAAAGCCACACGAGGCACGAGTCAGAGTACCTGAAGTGCCTAGTGGCAGAGGCCAAGAGCAATGAGATGAGGGTGTGGGAGAGAACGCCCGCCTCATACAAGAAGTAAAAGCGCAGGAGGAAAAGGTTAGGGAGGTAAAGGCAGCATATAAGCTGACCTGCGAGCAAGGGTTTGAGGAAGCAGATCATGGTCCCTGTAGGGAAGAGATAGAAAGCTTGAATATGGCTTTAAAGAGGGCAAAGGGGATGTTATGTCTGATCAGCCCGAAGGCAGGTCAGCCGGATTTTACCAGCAACCCAAATAAAACCGTCCCACAGGCAACACCCAGGAAAAGGTTGGTCAGGGAATTGGAGGTCCCACGACCACCACCCACGGTTCCGAGCTTTCAGGAGCTCTGGCAGCAAAGGGGGGTGGAGGATGAGGTGGTAGAGGAAGCACAGCAGGCCCCGCTAGATAGGCTGGGACCAGGACCAGTGTACCCCCTCCGACAATGGAGGTACGGTCCGCCCATTGATGAAGATGACCCAGGGGCCATCCAGAATCAGTTTGCACCCACCAGCTCAGGGACATGGTTATCCACATCCCCAAGCTCACTAAAAAGGGAGACCCCTCTCTACACTTCAGGGAGATAGAGCAGGCAGCTTGTGTAAATGACTGCGATGACGCAGAGCAAGCAAAAATGCTGCTGTTTTCCCTGGCAGGTGATCTCCAGGCCCTATCTGCCGAGTGCAAGAGGGGGCAGAGGGGTTATGAGGGTCTCAAGAATGAGATATTGGAGGCCATGGGACTCAATGATGGTAGTCCATTCGCCCGGGTAGAAAGAACGGTGCAGCTCCCAGGGGAGTCCCCGCAGGCTTTCGCAGACAGGCTGTGGCCAGCCTACCGGAGCGCATGCCCAGGAATGCCAGGGCGGGCAGCACTGGACCCAGTCCAATTGACCCACTGGCTCCGTTGTCTTATGACAAACAGCCTACCCCAGATCCAAGCCCAGGTCGCGGCTTGGTTTGACCCCCGAAACCCCCAGACCACCGAAGAAGCGGTGATCCGCCAGCTCACAGTAGCCTTTAGAAACCTAAGGTGTATCGAGACGCCCCAACCCAAGGGAAAGGTCCATGAGGTTAAACCTGGGAGCCAGAGTAAGAAAGAGTGGCACCAGGAGGGGAACCGTCCCTCCCAGGCTAGGTTAAATTGTTATGGGTGCGGGAAAGACGGTCACTGGAGAAAAGACTGTAAGAATCCCTGGAAGGATAACCAGGGAAAGGATCCCACAGCCCCAGCCCAAAAGGCAGGGCCAGATATCCCTCCCGCTGCGATCAAGTCATTTTTACAATCCCTACAGTCTCTTCTGACTGGCCAGGGGAGAGTAGCAGCCACCACCGGTGCTTTGACCCCATCTGCCCCATCCCACTCCCAGCAATGACTAGAGCCAGCGCAGCCTGTTGACCTGTGTCCCTGCGAAAATGCTGAGGGGAGCAGGCCCTATGTTAAGATGGGGGTGAAGACGGAGCAGGGGAGATATTTGGTGGACATTGGAGCCCCCAGTATGGTGGTCCACTCGGAAGACCTGACCAATTGACCCCGGTCTAACAAGGTCCCATTTAGCTTAATGGGACCCACAGGGAAACGGGCAGCTGGGAGTGAACCTGAGGACAGAAATCCTCAGCCCGCAGTGGGTACAAGCTCACAGGCTGCACAGGCAGGCGCTGTGGCTTGTGTTAGGGGAGGAGCCATTCATGACCAGTGTAAGCTGTTTAAGCAGGGGGGCAGGGAAGGAGAGTTCTGGGACCCCTGTAGAGCAGGCCCGGTAGCAACAATCTGGGACAGGGGAGGCACACAGGGGATAGCTTTGGCCCCGGACCAAAAGCAGGTCCAAGCCCAAGATTCTGCCTTTAAGGCCGCCCTGGTAAGGGAAAAGGAGTTAGAACAGAGTTACTGGCAGGCTGCCAGTTATATTAAACAATGCAGGTTGTTTGAGCCGAGGGCAGGGAAACAGGCAGCTGGGATTGTACCTGAGACCAGAAATCCTCAGCCTGCAGTGCGTACACACACACAGACTGCACATGCAGGTGCAGTCGCGTGCGTGAGAGGAGAAGTTCCCCAGCACTTGGCCCGAGCGATTCCCCCTCTCTTGTGGGACTCCGGGGAGGAGCCTGAACCAGGTCTCAGACCTGAAGGGGAAGGCTCTCAGCCACCAGCAGCCAGTGGCAAGGGATTGCCTGTCCCCAGCCCAGGTTTGGGTAGGGAGGGACCCAAAGGAGGAGGTCCCCAGCCAGCAAGGAGAGTGACCTGAGCTAAGGGTCCGCTTGCCGGGGTAGCTCCACCAGCGACACTCCCTAGGAGGTCTCTTTGGGTACCCCATCCCAAGAAAGTATGGTCACCAGCTTTCCAGTGGAATAGGGCGGGCTCCCAAGTCAGGGAGAAGCCAAAAGACAGAAGCCCCCAACCAGCAGCCATAAGCTGCGAGGGACTAGAAGTTGGGAACAATCCAGCCACGCCGCAGGGAGCAGCCTGTGGCAGCCCAAACAGGGATTAGGCTGGACACCCAGAGACAGGCGGCGCTTGTATATAGCTTTGTTCAAGTAATGTGTATAAAGGATTAAGGTAGAACGTGTTAATTTTAAATTTTATATTGCATATTGGCAGTGTTAATTATTAGAGTATAAGTTTTAAGTATGATACCATTCCAGAAGTTGTATTATGTGAGCCTAGGTTGCGGGACCTGATCACACTCCCCCAAGCCAGGGGACCTGGCTAGATGTTTTCTTTTTCAATTATTTTTCAGAGTTCCGGAAGGTACAGAGGGCCATCGTGTCTTTGGATGCTCGAGGAAAGGAGCACCCCTAGCCCACGACGAGAGGGGTCTGCAGGAGGCAGATGCCCACAGCATTTTAACTGTTATTGGAGATCCCGATTAAGATTAAGAGTTTACAAAAAGCTTGTTAATTATTTTATATTTTGTATTATGTATTGGTCTCAACTCCAAAGGAAATAATGTGTGAATGTAGTTCCTAACTGTAAGATTGTACTATTTGTTTAGAGTTAATTGAACAAATTGCATATGCCTACGGATTGTCGTGTTTGCAGATTGTAAAATTTGAAATACATTTATGGCTGTAGAATGGTGCCATTTATTAAAGTGTCAGGCTATTGCAGTATATAAAAAAGGGAAAAGGGAAGCTCATTTTCTTCCATTTGTTTTTTTAACAGATATGTTTTGGCTTGGTGGTAATCCCATTAAAGATGTTGTATCGTGTTAAAACTATGTCACAAGTGGTGCAGGGGCATTGGAACCCCTCCATGCTTGAATTATTGTAAAGACTCAGTGATGCAGGGGCATTGGACCCCCTCCATGTTTGAATTATTGTACTAATCATGTTTTTCTGTTGATAGATGCCTACCATGTACTGCGATTCTCTCTGGGTAGGGGAGATGGAGGTGTCGGGGGATCAAAGATAGATATAGATAAGTATAAGGGAAGGTTGTTTGGGGGGGTCAGAAATTATTGCTCACCTTTGGACAGGATACTACAAGCAAGTTTTAGTATCCGATGGGGGACTGTAAGGTTTCGCAAGAATTTCCAAAATTTCTCTCTCTCTCTCTGCCGCCTCACCTCCGTGCTCTGCCTATAGAAGAACAGCTCAGCAAGCCCGCCCAAAAGAAGTGGAATACCAGCAGTTACTTTAAAATACTGGGGTATCTCTACTTCGGGGCGGTGAAGAATACAGACCGCAGGGGCACGGAGTAGGCGTTACACTGGTGAGCATAGATTTTCTGGCCCATTACAAGGCAACTTAGATAGGTATTAGGGGTGGGAATTTTGTTAAAATTGTAATTTTAGTCAATTTTCCCTCGATGTGTCCGTTTCCTCTCCCCTATTAAGTAATAGAGTGTTGTACTAAGCAAAAGAGTGCTGTAGTAAGCAAAAGTGTACTGTATTAAGTAAAAGTGTGCCGCACTAGGTAAAAGTGCTGTATTAAGTAAAAGAGTGTTGTATTAAGCATAGGTGTGCTGTATTGATTATTTTCAATTTATTTCCTTTTATTTCAATAAATACTGGTCTTCTTTGCACCCAACCACGAGTCTCATTTTGTCTACATCGCTACTGAATAAGTCCGGCGGTCAGAACCAGAAAAGGGGAGCAATTCAAAACCGCACGGGACTCTGGAGCAGCTCAGATAATTCTGACTGGCCAGAGACTATAACCCCAGTTATATACCCCCCCTTTTAATTTCTACAACATCTCCTCCTTAAAGATCACTCATTGTTCCATTACAGTTTTTCCTGTCAATCTTTGGTTCCATTTTACCCTGACTAGATCCCCTCTCATCCCATTGAAGTTAGCCCTCTTCCAATTTAGATGTTCTACTTTAGATTGTTCCTTGCTCTTCTCCATTACTAATCTAAACCTTATGATAAGATGATCACTCTTACCCAAGTGTTCTCCCACAGACACTTGGTCCACTTGGCCCACCTCATTCCCAGCACCAGATCCAGCAATGCCTCCTTCCTAGTTGAGCCGAGAACATACTGGTCAAGGAAGTTTTCCTGAACATTTCAGAAATTCCTCCCCCTCCTTTCCCTTTACTCCAACATTATCCCAATCGATATTTAGGTAATTAAAGTCCCCCAATATCACCACTCTATAGTTCTTGCACATCTCTGTGATTTCCCTGTAGATTTGCTCCTCTATCTCTCTCTCACTATTTGGAGGCCTGTAGAATACCCCCAATAGTGTGATCATACCCTATTTGCATCACAGCTCTAACCAAATGGATTCTGTCCTTACCCTCTCAAGGACATCCTCTCTTTCCAACAGTACAATTTCTTCCCTAATCAGTACTGCAACCCCACCTCCCTTTTTACCTTCCCTGGGGGAGAAATTCAGTTGGTTGCGCCACTCGTTAGCGCCTTAAGAGGGCGCTAAGTGGGTCGCAAGCCAATTGGCACCCGGGCGCGGCACTGCCCATGCCTCCCGCTAAATTCCGTAGGACGTTAGTGGTGGCGCTAACCGTTAGCGCTGCGCCACTGCCGATGACGTCACCGGTGTGCGCAGCGCCCCGCTGATGCTTCGGCCGCGATATTCGGCAGTGCCCCCTGATTTACCGCCAGACGCAAATTAAAGGCGAGGTGCGGGGCGGCCATTTTTGTTGTTGGCCACCTGCCAGCACCTGGCTGCGCTCCCCTCCCCAGCCTCCTGAACCACCACCCCCTGCCACGGAGTGCCGGTTGCGCTCTTAGCCCGGCACTTCTCTTCGGTGCCGGGCTCTTTTGCCTGCACTCCCGATCCTCGGGGGCCCAGCTGGGCCCCAGATCACGCTGCACAAGGCCCCTCCCCTTTAAGAAGGGGAGGAAGGCCTGCAATACCGCAGCGCGACGTGCCGCAGTGTGTGGCGCTGCAGCACGTTGCGCCACGATATTCACTCGCAGCGCCCCAAGAGGGATGCGGGGCGCCTCCAGTAGCGCCGCGCTTCCATTTGGGGCGCAACCACTCAATTTCCGGTGCGGGGGCGTGAATGTTTCTGGGGCGCTACTTTTAGCGCCCTGGCGAGGCTGGCGCCCCAAACGGTGCTATACTCAATTTCTCCCCCCCTATCTTTTCTGTATCCGGGAATATTAAGCACCCAGTCCTCACCATTTTTAAGCCACGTTTCTGTTATTGCCACTACATCATGTTCCCACACAGCTAATTGTGCTTGCAGTTCACCAACCTTATTCACCACACTTTGTGCATTTACATACAGGTATTCCGAACCTGTCTTTGTATTCCTCATAGTCCTTCTTAGTCTGCTCCTATCTAAAATGATGCTACTTCCTTCTCTAGTACTATCCAACACTCTCCCTCCTTTATGCACCTTATTCCTTTTTTCTACCTCTATATGCTGGTGCCCACCCCCCTGCCAATTTAGTTTAAACTCGCCAAGGCTTCTTTGGCAGCACCTCCCAAACCCACGACTTCGACCACCTAGAAGGACAAGGGCAGCAGGCGCATGGGAACACCAACACATGCAAGTTCCCCTCGAAGTTACACACCATCCTGACTTGGAAGTATATCGTCGTTCCTTCATCGTCGCTGGGCCAAAATCCTGGAACTCCCTCCCTAGCAGCACTGTGGGAGTACCTTCACCACACGGACGGCAGCAGTTCAAGAAGACGGCTCACCATCACCTTCTCAAGGGAAACTAAGGATGGGCAATAAATGCTGGCCTTGCCAGTGATGCCCACATCCCATGAACAAATTTAAAAAAAACATATGTAAACCCTACAGGGAAAAGAATTAAAGTCAGTGGTCAAAGAGAGCGATCTGGGTGTTTTAGTGCATCACTCTCTAAAGGTTTTGTAAACAATCCTGTGAAGTTATATCCAAATCAACCAGGGTTCTAGCGTATATTCACATGACAATTCAATATTAAACAAAGCAACAACAACTTGCATTTATATAGCAGCTTTAATGTAGTAAAACATCCCAAGCCTCTTCACAGGAGCATGTTCATACTAAACAAAAAGGATAGCATTTTGTCCTTGTACAAGACCTTGGGTTAGGCCTCAGTTAAAATACAGTGTTCTGTTTTGATATCCTCATATGGTGTTTGATATTGAGACTTTGGAAAGTATGCAGAGGAGGGCCATAAGATTAATTATCAGTTTAAAACACCTTAGTTACCCAGATAGGCTCAATAAACTAGGTCTACATACTTTAGAGAATCATAGACTTAGGGATGATTTGATCAAGGTTTATAATATAATGAAGGAGCTGGATTGTGTTCATATCAACCATTATTTCAACTGAATATGATAGGAAGTTTTGTAAGGGTAGGACTAGGCTGGATGTTAGGCCGTTCTTCTTTTCCCAGAGAAGAGTGGACCTGTGGAACAGGTTGCTGGCTCTTGTGGTGAACGTTGATTTGCTGTATTCCTTCAAGTGAGAGCTGGACCTGTTTCTGGCTGGGCAGAAGATCACCTCGTACAAGAAGTAAATATCCTGTAACGTAAATCAGGGCTAATATGATCTCCTGAACTTGTTTCAATCACCTAAAGGGGTCAGAGAAGAATTTTTCATTTTTTTCCCCTAATTGGCCTGAGATTTTATCTGTTTTTTTGCAACTTACAGTAGATTACATGGCTCTGTGTTGATGGGGAGTGAATGTTTTGTGATGCACAAGGCATCAAAATTGTGTGGGACCAGCTGGATGAACCAGTAGGTCTTTTGCTGTCCATCGTTTTCATATGTTCATATGTAAGAAGGCAGATAGAAATTTGAAGGAGGGATGGGAAGGCCACAGAGGAAATGAGAAGAAGAGGAGAAGGGGAATACAGAAAGGGGAAAGGGGAATGGGGAGAGGAGGGGGAAAAGGCAAATGGGAGAATGAGGAAGGAGGATGGGGGGAAGAGAAGAGGGAATGAAGATGGGGAGGAGGATAGGAGAGGGAAAGAGGAAGAGGACAAAGGTAAGGAGAGGAATGGGGATGAGAAAGGGGGAGCAAAGGCTGGGAAACAATCTCGACTTGGGTGGGAGGGGGCAAGCAAGGCTAGCAAAAATCTTGGGTGGCGAGCGGCCATTGTCTGTCACTGGAGCTACAACAAGCACATTGCTAAAAGCCTATTTGTGGCTAGGGTGTGCACAGAGACTGAAATTAATTTCACCTGTATCCCAATAATCACTTGAATTTAAAGACTATTTTAATTTGAGAACCACAGTCAAGTCTTGTTATCTGCAATTGGTCAGGGCAAAGAAAAAGAAATGAACATAACAGGAATAGCTCCGTCAAAACTAAATAAGCAGTCAACTAAAGCATGTTGTTAGCTGATGTGAAGAGTGTTGTTCTACTGTATAAGATTATTCCCACATTTAATTTTATTACAGTGGAATTCAATTATAACAATCAATTTGAGCAGGTCCCCAAATGATTACTATAACCAAATGATCACTATGTCTGTAGGAGCCAGCTGAGTGGTTTCAATGATAATTTGAGGAGAGGATCTAGGTTTTGGACAGCTGTCCTGCTGCTAAACTGTCGCTATATTGTCTAAAATGCTTTCCCGTGAAACAGATCACATTATCTGAAAGAATGTTAATTTCAAAGAATGGCTAAAAATACCATTCTAACACAAAGGGAGTGCCTGCCCTCAGCGTTGTTTAAAGTACATGCAAGAATCGCAGAAACTAGGCAATCCTATTGCATTTGGATCAAATTTCAAAGCTTTTTTCCTTATTCCCCTTAACAAGATTCTTCCTGCTTCCCAGCACAAATTCAGTACTGTAGGGGGTGGCCTGTGGTGGTAGCGCGTGCGCCCAGTCAGTTATGCCCCTGACTGTTTTGTGAGCGGTTCGAATCGCTCCCACGCCCCTGGGTTCTAGACACCGGACTTAGGTACAAGGCGGCGGTACAGAGAAGATTCGAGTAGACAGGTGGTTGGATGTAAACAAAAACCAAGATTTTATTGAAGAGGAAAAATTGATACAGTCTTATGGAAAATTACTAGTGTACACTTCTACAGGCAAAAATACAAAAGAATAACTGTATTTATACAGGGAATGGGGAACACACGGCACATCGAGGGAAAACAACTATCTTAACAATCCCCTTATCCTTATCCCACCCCATATACCTAACTAGATTAAGCTATGAGGAGCCAGAATTTATGCTCGCCAATCAAAAGGGTTTGTTGGACTCAAAACAGCGGCGGGGTTCGGGGTTCGTTCTTGGTGCTCTCTGGAGCCTGCCATCGCCATGTGGTCTCCGGGCGCTGCAAGGGGGTTGTCCAGGTTCGAGTACCCCACGGGTGGGGCTTTCTTGGCCGATGGGCCTTTTACCCGAACCGCTGCTCCCCCAGGCTTGACCCCTCCCGAACCTGGGCTGGGGGCAGGTAACTTTTCGCAGCCTGCTGCTGCGAGTCTCCACCCCCAGGTCCCATGGCTGGGTCCGGGGCGGGGTTTTCGACCTCAGGTCCCTCCCTCTCTACACCTGGGTTAGGGGCGGGTTTTTTGCCCTCAGGTCCCTCCCCCTCATCTGGATCCCAGAAGAGTGGGGGAGCGTCCCACTCGATGGGCGGGATGGCCCCTCCATTTAAGCAAGCCACAGCGCCTGCCTGTGCAGTCTGTGAACTCGCTCCTGCTGCAGGCTGAGGATCTTTATCCTCAGACCTTTTTCCAACTGGCCGTTTTCCCCTTTCGGGTGTAAACAGCTTACACTGGTTGATATAACCAGCGGCCTGTTTTAAAACCTGTGCTGAAGGTTAGTCCGCTGCCCCGAACGGACCTTCTAGGGGCTCCCCTTTCTCTTCCCTTACCGGGACGGCCTTACAGACAGGATCCTGGGCCTGGACCTGCTCTAGGTCCAGGGCCAAAGCTATCCCCTGTGTGCCTCCCTTATCCTGGACTGCGGCTACTGGGCCTGACCGATAGGGGTCCCGGGACACTCCTTCCCCAGCCTTATCTATGGCCCTTTCTCCAGCGCGCACGGTCAGACCGAGGAATTTCACCTCCTGCTGGCCGATCTGCGCTTTCCTGGGATTTACTTTGAAACCCTTCTGTCCTAACAGCTCCAGCAGTTCGGCTAATAGTGGGCCATGTTCCTCTTTCGAATCAGTGAACAGGAGCAGGTCATCCACATATTGAACCAACTGTCTGGGCTGGCTAAAATCCTTTAAACTGTCAGCCATGCATTGATAGAAAATGCTGGGGCTGTTGTGGAAGCCCTGTGGCAAACAGTTCCACGTGTACTGTTGCCCTTTAAACGTAAAGGCAAACTTGTACTGATTCTCCCTCCTTAAAGGGATGGACCAAAACCCATTTGAAATATCCAGCACCGTGAAAGTGGTCGCGGATGCTGGAATACTCCCGATGAGGTCGGCAACTGCTGCTACTGTGGGTGCGCAGGCTGGGATGTTGCTATTGAGCACCTGCTAGTCCACCGTGGCCCTCCAGGAATTGTCCAGCTTTCTGACCGGCCATAACGGAGAATTCACGTGGGTAGCTATCGGTCTCAGAACGCACTGCTGCACTAACGAGGACATGGCTGCTTCCATCTCCGGCTCTGCTTCCCTGGGGAAATTATACTGTTTCTGTGGTCGGCCATGGGATCCCCGTCTACGCTGACCTGAAACCCTGTGACCCCCCCGCAGTCGTGTTTGTGGGTGGCAAATGTGGCCAGGTGGGCCTGGAACTCTGGTAGGGTGTTGCTGACCATGAGCCCGAGGTTATAATCCTCTTTGGGCTTCATGGTGCAGAGGGTCCCCTACCCTTCTTTTCCCGGGATTACTACGATCTCACCGTTCTTTACTCTACCTGCCCCCCAAAGGCAGTGATTCCTCAAATCCACTAGGATCCTGTGGCCTACAATAAAGTTGGCCCCCAGGACCCCTCTTCCACCCTCCACGTCCCATTTCATCAGGACACAGGTCCACTTGGAGCGGAGCGGTCCTACCCGAATGGCGAGCGGGATGGAAAACGAGCCGGCCTGTACTCTACCCGTGAACCCCAATAGGCTGTATGGGACCCCGCTGGAGAGAGGTGAGGCGATGGGGTTAGCTGAGTAGACCACGGTGCATGATGCCCCTGTGTCTAACAGGTAAGTCCTTGTCACCTTCTCCACCTCCATCTCCAAAAGGGGTCTTTTCCACTACTCATCATATCGGAGCGAACACAGATAAACAGGCTGCGCTGGCTCTAGTCACGGCTGTGGGTTGGATGGGGCTGACAGGGTGAGAGCACCGGTGGTGGCTGCTACTCTCCCCTGGCCAGTCAGTAAGGACCTCATGGCGTCCAAAAGTGACTCGACCTCTGCGGAAGGGGTCCCTAACCCCGCCTTTTGGGCTGGGGCTGTGGGCTGCTTTCCCTTGTTATCCTTCCAAGGGTTTTTGCACTCCTTCCGCCAGTGACCATCCTTCCCACACCCATAACAATTGGTCTTTGTGTTGGGGGGGTTACTCCCTTCCTGGTGCCACTCTTTCCTACCCGGTCTGGGTTTTACCTCATGCACCTTTCCCTTGGGTGGGTGTGCATCAGCTCCCCTACCGTTTTTGTAAGCCAGAGTGAGCTGCCTAATTACCGTGAGTTCTGTGGTCTGGGGATCTTTGGGGTCGAACCAGGCTTCTGCCTTGGCCCTGACCTGTGGCAAGCTGTTCGCCACCAGGCAACGGAACCAATGCGTCAGGGAATCCCCGTTCAGGAACGCCCAGCCCGGCGTCCCCGGGCAAACCTTCCGGTACACCGGCCACAGCCAGTCCGCAAAAGCCTGTGGGGTTTCCCCAGAAAGCTGGATCGTCTTCTCTACGCGGGAGAAGAGACTTCCCTCATCCATCCCCAAGCTCCTTGTACCCGTTCTGTCCCCTCTTACACTCTTCAAAGAGGGATTGGAGGAGATTACTCTCCAAGGAGAATAGCAGCATCTTGGCCTTCTCAGCGTCATCGCAGTCGTTGACGCTGGCGGTCTGCTCTATTTCCCTGAAGTGGATCGAGGGGTCTCCCTTTGCGGAAAGCTTCGGGATATGGTTGACCATAACCCTCAGCTGCTGGGTGTTAAAGGGTAATACGAACTGGTTTTGGAGGGGGTCCCTCAATGTCGCCATTAGCGGGTGGGCCGAACCTCCGATGCCGTGCTGGGCACATCGGTCCCGGCTCCTGCCTCTCGGGCGGGGTTTGCTCTACCTCTGCCTCCACCTCTGGCTCCACTTCAGGTTCCACCCCCGGTTCCACCCCCCCTTGCTGCCAAACCTCGCTGAAATTTGGCGCCACGGGTGGTGGTTGTGAGGTCTCCTCTCTCTCAACCGGGTCGTCCCTGGGCACCACCGGTGACATTGGAACTGTCTTCCCCTCGTTCCCCATAAAATCTGCCTGGCCTGCCTTTGGGCTTATAAGGTATACCATGCCTTTTGCCTTCCGGAGAGCCCGGCTCAGATTTTCTATCCTCTCTCTACAGGAGCCGTGGTCTGCCTCCTCAAACCCCTGTTCAGTTGCTAGCTTGTAAGCGGCTTTTAACTCCTGTACTTTCTCTTCCTGTTCCCTGATCTGCCTTGCCAAGTGGGCGTTCTTCTCCCGCAACCTGAACTCATTTCCCTTGGCCTCGGTGACTTGGCACAATAAATATTCCAACTGGGCCTTGTGTTCTCCCATTAAATGTACTCTTTCTTGGTTCAAAGCCTGCAAAGCTACTAATAACTTCTCCCCTGCGAGAGCCTTATCCTGGATCTCCAGGGCTGACTCCCTTAACTCGGCTGCCTGTGCTGCAACAAGCCCATCCAAGAGCTGGACCTGCTTTTTAAAGCACATCAGCCAAACTGCCTTCTCTAAGGACTTCTTGTGTTCCTTTCCCTCTGTCCACTTAGCTGCTGCATCTATCGGATGCCCAGCCCTTAACAGAGTGGTGATCCACTTAGTGATATTCACCTTGCTAAACACATAATCAGAAATCCTTTCCTCCATCATGGTTCGCTCATCCGAATCACTGTCTACTGCATCGCAACCTTGTTGTCGGTGTCCTGCCGCGGTCGCCATTTCTGTAGGGGGTGGCCTGTGGTGGTGGCGCGTGCGCCCAGTCAGTAATGCCTCTGACTGTTTATGAGCGGTTCGAATCGCTCCCACGTCCCTGGGTTCTAGACACCGGACTTAGGTACAAGGCGGCGGTACAGAGAAGACTCGAGTAGACAGGTGGTTGGATGTAAACAAAAACCAAGATTTTATTGTAGAGGAAAAATTGATACAATCTTATGGAAAATTACTAGTGTACACTTCTACAGGCAAAAATACAAAAGAATAACTATACTTATACAGGGAATGGGGAACATACGGCACATCGAGGGAAAACAACTATCTTATCCTTATCCCACCCCCTATACCTAACTAGATTAAGCTATGAGGGGCCAGAATTTATGCTCACCAATCAAAAGGGTTTGTTGGACTCAAAACAGCGGCGGGATTCGGGTTCGCAAGGGTGTTGCCCAGGTTCGAGTACCCCAAAGATAAAAATCGGAGATCCGGGGGTCCCGACCCCATCCCGCCTCCAACCCGCCTCCATGTCAATTTCATAGGAGTCGGGTTGCCGACAAGTGCTGGAACCCGACTCCCAGAGGCGGGAAGGGATTAAAGTCAATTAAACTGCCTGTTAACAGATAGTTAACAGGTAGTTTTTTGCCTATTCGCGATTTTTATTGCTGGTTTGTGGGCTTCCCGACAGCTCCAAACCACGAAAAGTTTTCGAGGCGGGACGTGGGTCTGAGGTCTTGGAGGGGTCGAGATGCCCAGTGTTCAGGTGAGTGAGGGGTGCAGGAGTGCAAAGGTAAGTGTTTTGCAAGTGTTTAAATAAGTTTAACTTACTTTTACTTACCTTTACAGGAGTCCTGCATTCCGGTGTCGGGAGTCGGCTGCAAGAACCACAGAAGCTTCGATTTTTAAAAAAAAATCAGCTTCTTTGTTTCTCCAGCAAAATGATTTTAAAGTTATCCTGAGAAAGGACTGAGGCTGAATTAGCAGTTTTTCAGTGCTTGACAGCTTCAAACAGCTGTTAAACACTGATATTTCATGTGCCAAAAGCTTTTGACAGATGAAATGTCAATCTCTGACGTCACCTGTTGCCGGGTGGCCCTTAATTGGCCTGCTGAGCCCACAGGGCGGGCTCAACAAGGTCAATCAGAGGAAAATCCAGTGGGTTGGCCACATCTCCATGGCGGCGGGACAACAAGCCCGAATGTGGGTTTCCCACCTCCAACCCGCCCCCGTAGCAAAATCCAGCCCAAAGTCTCTGTTTGGGTATTTTACCTTGCAGGGATGATTCTTCGTCGTCGGCCGACAGCTTGAGTTGGTGTGCTGATATTCGCAGGTTGGCTGAGGCTGAAGGCCCGATGATTCGAAGCCTACCCTCAGTTCGTCTCCTCAGTTGGTCTTCTTCAGTCGGTCTTCCTCAGTTGGTCTTCCTCAGGTGGTCTTTATTAGGTCCGTGTGTTAATGGAGACACGGAATGCAGGAGTTGGTTTAACAAGTCTTTACTGAATGGAGACAACCTGGAAACTGAAACTGCAGAAGCCTGCTAGGGCCTTTTATACAGGGGTGGTCACTGCCGGTACTGCAGTTTGAGACCAGTTATTCCCTTAAAGGGACATACACAACAGTCTTCCCTCCTCCCCTCATCGCGTCCTGCCTCGCCTGGCCTGAATTGTCCGTGTCCGCCCGATGCAGTGCCGGGGCGGTTTCCAGATGGAGTGGCAAAAAGGCACGGGCAAAGGCCAGGGGGTAAGCGCAGGACGGGGAAAGAGCGACAGCCACGAGGGCGAGGGGCCGAAGAGCAGAGAGAGCGCGGCGATTGCTACCCGGGGGCCTTCAATTATACTCTTTTCGAAAACCCTTATCTGCGCGCCAAATCAGGTTCGTTCTTTGTCTCAATCTTGGCGGGCTATTTTAAATAATGGTAGCAATCCATACTAACTGTTTTTAGATGGCCGGTAATCGCATCTAGCGTCCCGATAATTGACTTGTATTGTCATGAATGTTCCTTGATGGGCCTGTCCAACCTCGATGGCTCTCTTAATCTGTTTCCAATTATATATGTAGACTGCTTGATGGCCTTAACTATGGGCCTAACCTGAATTTAGATTTGTCTCCAATTCGGTCTAATACATAATTCAGAGTCCTGTCTGGCTTCAAAACACAAAGTCTCTCTTCACAGAAAACTGCAGCTTGGGTTGCGATCCACAAGCTGTCTGCATTGCAGAGTCCATTTTAAAGTCCCACAGGCTTTCTGCCACGAGGCTCAGATGCCATCTTGGGTACCCTTTCTAATTTAAAATGTCCACGCAGGGTCCCGTTTATTAATAACAGCCTTCGGGGAAATGCAGAAATTTTGCCAATCTTACAGTACAACTGACCTAGACTGATCAGCATAATGAAAAAAAAACATGCTAAACATGAATGGGTTTTGACCAGTGGGATTTGATCCATATAAGCTGACTAATGTGAAGTGGTGATCGTTAAGTGAATTGCAATGTATATCAGTGCTGCAATATGCTACTGCATAAAGCACAGAGTGTTGACATAAGAGCTGTACTAGTTATACAGTAGTTAGTGGTGTGGTATTCATACCTGTTTTCGGAGTGGTGTGGTCAAATAGTGCATAGTTATAATCTCTGCTTAAGCTACTAGGGGCTTATAGATAATAGGCATAGGAACCCTGCACATGTGCATTTGAGCACATACACTGTGCTAACATGACATCAACATGTGTGCGCGATACATTTTCGGGGTAAATTTTAACTTTCAGCAATGGTGTAAAACGAACAATATAGGCTCGGCCGGTTATATACCATGCCCAATTTTCTGTTCCATTGAAGGAAAATCGAACGGGGTGTGCAATAGGAAACCAATCAGATTATCACCCATTTTACATCATCACCGAAAGTTAAAATGACCCCCTTTGGATGATCTTTTGCCAGTCAGCTAGACTGCATTGTGCGGCACTGTCCATGCGACTGCAAGTGGGCTCACTACTGTTGCACTGTAGGAAACACGGCAGCCAACATTAGCACAGCACGGTCCCACAAACAATAATGAGATAATGAGCAGATAATCTGTTTTAGTGATGCTGATTGAGGAATAAATGTTGGCCAGGACACCAGGGAGAACTCTGCTCTTCTTCAAATAAAGCCATGGGATCTTTTACCTGAGAGGACAGATGGGACTTCGGTTTAACATCTCATCCAAAAGACGGTGGAGTTGTACAGTGGGGATAACTTTCAATTTCATCAGCCGAGCAGCAACTCGGTGGAGCAGATCGCCCGCCCATTGTAGGACCCAAGAATTTTATCCCACTTATTTTAATGGGATGAAAATCAGACGGGTTCTACAATGGCCGTGCAATCCCTCCATCAGGTTGCCACCCAGGTGATGAAGTTGAAACTACCCCCAGTATTTGCAGGAGCACACAATTAGGTCAGTTCTGTTGGAATAGTTGTACATACAAGAAAGACTTGCATTTATATAACGCCTTTCATGACCTCAGGACATTCCAAACACTTTACTGCCAATGAAGTATTTTGAATTATAGTCACTGGTGTAATGTAGGAAACACAGCAGCCAATTTGCACACAGCAAGCTCCCACAAACAGCAATGTGATAATGACCAGGGCATCTATTTTTTAGTGATGTTGATTGAGGGGTAAATATTGGCCAGTGATTTCTCAGCTGTTGGCAATGACCCCAAGGGATAATTTAGGATTTTTCATTGTTTATGAGGTGGTATTTGGCTGGGTTGCTGTTCTTCACAGCAGCTTTATTAGGATCTTGTTCCTCTGTCTTCCCACTCAATTAGCCCAGCTCCCCTTTCATGGAGTTGTGTTATTTATGGGGGGGATTTTACCATGTAAATAACTTCACAGGGAAATTAAATTGAGGGCCGTCAGTGGTTAACATTGATTCAAGACTATTTATTGCTTGGTGCGTATTCATGAAATCTCACATGTTGATGAAGCTTTTATGGTACCGTTAATCATAATATTCAGTACAGTTAGATATAGCCTATGCATGTTAATAAGTATCAGTATAATTTCATTCAAATTTAGTCAAATTAAAAGCAATCTAAAGACAAAATTAAATTACCTTTATCTTATGCAGTGCAGAAGAACTAAGAAGTGCCCAGAATGCTTTGCCCCTCTCTTTACTGTGGTACATGTACAGCTGATGGCTGGTTGTGGGGGAATTGCAGTGAAGGAGGATGAACAGCATCTGGTTATTACATGGTGGGGAAACTTGTATTATATGATTTAATTGTGGTTCAGTCAATGGCAGGAGGGATCTATTTTATGCTCTAATTGGTGAAGAAGGGACTGGAAAAGTGATAGAGTTTGTGTAGTCATCAAATAGATGTCTGTTTATTCAGTTATTTATGGGGAAAGAAGAGAAACAGTTAGAGTGTACGCTGTTATGGTAATTGCTAATGCTCGCTCGCACTGAGGATAGGTGCGAAGCTGTTCGATTCCTTTCTCCTGTACTGCAAGTAACACACAGGAAACCAGTCTAGTCCTAGTTGTTATCGTACCTACATGAACCCAGAAATGTGAGGCAGTACATTTATCACATGGTGTTACTGGATACGGCGTTATTTGGCCGTATAGTCAGTATTCAATTTTCTCTATCTACAAAGAATTACATGGCATTCTTGATGGCATAGATAAGGAATTGTCATATGGAGAATCAGAGAATCGCACTCGCATGTCTTTTCCTTGTGCCATCACATTGCATCACAAATCTACCCGACAAAGTCAGCCAGCTGCCTCCAATATTTAAATGATGATCTCAAGTCCAGAAGATCAGCTGAGGTCCAGGGCACATCTTTGTGGCAGGCTCCACAACTCCTTGGAAGCGGATAGCCTCAGCCAATATATCTGATTTGAACAACAATGTTTAGGGCTGAAATATCACATCCCTAGTTTTTCAAACAAATAAATGGCAGGAAAGTACACTAAACAGTTGAAAATTGCTGAAAGATCTTCAAAATGGAAGAAATGGCCACATTAACTGTTAACTTATAAAACATATTTGCTATGAAAATAGAAAGCAGCCAGGGTAACTGATGAATGGAGAATCACGCCAATGGTCATGATAAGGCTTTAAACATGTTACTGTACTTTGTAAAGGAAAAGGGAAAATTTACAAAATAGGAATAAAGAACGCCACTCTTTAGGTAATCTGTGCCATGTAATATTCTCTGGCAAGATGGCAGTGAAACAACCTGCTCTGAGCCTTCTGCCAGTACCAGTTCTAACTCTCTCTGAAGAGAATGAAAGTGAGCCATGTCCTCCGGCCACTGATTTTCCCTTTGTGATGAAAATTGAATTTTAACTTTGGACTGATTTTAAAAATGTTTTAAATCTTATGTAACTAAAGATAAATTAGATCCTTTTCTAATTTTTTTTAAACAAAGATTAAATGGAAAAAAATACATCTTCTAGGCTATTGATAGCCAGCTGTGCAAACTATTCATTTAACAAAGTGGTCAGTTTTAGATAAGCAATGGAAACCTTAAGGACATAAGCACAATAACTGATTCATTATGAAACATTTACCAACTCATCATTTTCAAGGATCTGATTCTCTATCAGATTTATAAATGTTAATGAAACTGGATTTTACTGGGATCAAATAACAGGTGGAATATTTGATTTGTTAAAGTTATGGAAATCTAAATATCCTCATGGCTCGCTTTCATGTCAATGCAGTTTTCTGCTCAAAGAAAATATGTGAACAATTCTTTACAGCTGTAAGAGCTCCCCCAAAGACTCAACCTGTTAAGACAGCGCTTGGCTGAGCCATATAGATAGGTAGGTCCCAGATTTGGTTTTTGGCCTGCTGACTGATTTCAACCAGGGTAGCACTACAGTTTGCAACCCTAAATAAGAAGAAACTAGCATCAACAAAAAATGGTCAGGTTTCCTGCTCCTGATCACTATCCAGCGGCTCTTGGCTAAATGTATGGATATCAGGTGAGGGCAGGGTCAGGTTCAGTTGGACTGTTTTCCTCTTTTGGTCAAATGATCTGCAAAAGCTCACTATCTAGCCTCACAGATGAGGAATGGCTATGTGGGTGAGGAAGCACTGATGCCCACGAACTGTATCCCAGCAAGGAGTCAACATCTTCATTGTCTCATTTCTGTTTGTGAAACTTTGCTGTGCTCAAATTGAATACAATGGCTGTGATGTGGTTTGAGACATCCTGAAGACATATAGGGGTTTAAATTGGATAACCCCCAAAAACGGGTACAGGGATCGCGATGCGTGATTAACCCGCACCCATTTGTTGCACTGTAGGCAGAATGCCAACTTCGTGCTGCCTGTTCATTTCCATGATTTTTTAAAAATTTCTTTATGGGATCTGGGCGTCGCTGGCAAGGCCAGCATTTATTGCCCATCCCTAGTTGCCCTTGAGAAGGTTTTGGTGAGCCACCTTCTTGAACCGCTGCAGTCCGTATGGTGAAGGTACTCCCGCAGTGCTGTTAGGTAGGGAGTTCCAGGATTTTGACCCAGCGACAATGAAGGATCGGCGATATACTTCTAAGTCAGGATGGTGTATGACTTGGAGGGGAACTTGGAGGTGGTGGTGTTCCCATGCGCCTGCTGCCATTGTCCTTCTTGGTGGAAGAGGTCGTGGGTTTGGGAGGTGTTGCCGAAGAAGCCTTGGCGAGTTGCTGCAGTGCATCTTGTAGATGGTACACACTGCAGCCACAGTACGCCGGTGGTGGAGGGAGTGAATGTTTAAGGTGGTGGATGGGGTGCCAATCAAGCAGGCTGCTTTGTCCTGGATGGTGTCGAGCTTCTTGAGTGTTGTTGGAGCTGCACTCATCCAGGCAAGTGGAGAGTATTCCATCACACTCCTGACTTGTGCCTTGTAGATGGTGGAAAGGCTTTGGGGGAGTCAGGAGGTGAGACACTCGCCACAGAATACCTAGCCTCTGACCTGCTCTTGTTGCCACAGTATTTATGTGGCTGGTCCAATTAAGTTTCTGGTTAATGGTGACCCCCCAGGATGTTGATAGTGTGGGATTCGGCAATGGTAATGCCGTTGAATGTCAAGGGGAGGTGGTTAGACTCTCACTTGTTGGAGATAGTCATTGCCTGGCACATCTGTGGCGTGAATGTTACTTGCCACTTATCAGCCCAAGCCTGAATGTCGTCCAGTTCTTGTTGCATGCGGGCATGGACTGCTTCATTATCTGAGGAGTTGTGAACGGCACTGAACACTGTGCAGTCATCAGCGAATATCCCCACTTCTGACCTTATGATGGAGGGAAGGTCATTGATGAAGCAGCTGAAGATGATTGGGCCTAGGACACTGCCCTGAGGAACTCCTGCAGTGATATCCTGGGGCTGTGATGATTGACCTTCAACCACCACAACCATCTTCCTTTGTGCTAGGTATGACTCCAGCCAGTGGAGCGTTTTCCCCGATTTCCATTGACTTCAGTTTTACTAGGGCTCCTTGATGCCAGGCTCGGTCAAATGCTGCCTTGATGTCAAGGGCAATCACTCTCACCTTACCTCTGGAATTCAGCTCCTTTGTCCATGTTTGGACCAAGACTGTAATGTGGTTGGGAGCCGAGTGGTCTTGGCAGAACCCAAACTGGGCAGGTTATTGGTGAGTAAGTGCTACGTGCAGCCAGTGCTCCCCGTGCTGTTGATTGGCTGGACGCAGCTGCATGGGGCCCAATATCGTGAGTGCCTAGCACTACATAAAGCTAGCCTGCACTACTTAAAACAGGTCTGTACCTCTTAAAGGGGAGGTGCATTGTGACTGGTGGTGGTGCTAAGATCAGTCTGAATATTGTGCTGCAGAAGATTCAACAATGGCTGAGCATGGGAGACAGTGTGCACCAAGGTTTTCGCACGCTGCACTGGAGGTCTTGGTTGAACAGGTGGAAAGAAGGAGAGAAGTCCTGAAACCTCAGGAGGGCTGGAGACCATCCAGACACATGCTCAAAAGGTAGTGACAAGAGATAGCAGTGGAGGTCAATGCCAGGGTAGCCCCAAGGACCTGAATGCAGTGCAGGAAGGTGTTTAATGATCTCATACAATTTGGCATGGTCAGGAGCGCATTCAAATGCCATATCCTACCAAATGCACCACTAGCCTCATCCACTGCTCAATGCATTACACCCCCATCACTCACCTACTAACAACCTCCATCAATCAGAACTGATACCTACCAACATGGAGCACCATGGGAGAGGCCTGAGGAGTTTAAACAGAGCGGCAGTGGCAGAATCAGCAGGGATAAAAGCAGCGGCGGAGAGAGAGAGTGCAAAAAAAATCAAGGAGTTACATAACAGGACAGCAGATAGGTGATTAATTGGTGAGTATTACAACATATTTTTTCCTCTAAGCTAGGCAGTGGTTTAAACTAAGAGCTGGGGAACTATTATTTTATTAAATTAGTAACTTAACTAGATAAACTAACTAATTAATATAACTATAAATAATTGTTTGAATAAAATCTTTAACTAATTAAATGAATTCAGGCTATCAATAATCAAATAAATAAAAAAGACTAGAGATGGCAGGGCAGGCTATGTGGCGGGACTGTCGTATGTGGGAGTTTGAGGACAGCGAGACTTTCCGGATTCCCACATCTGCAGAAAATGTCTCTGCCTTCAGTCACTCTGACTCAGGCTCATTGAGCTGAAGTGTGAGTTAGAGGTACTCTGACACATAAGGGAGGGTGAGGAATTTCTGGATAGTTTTATCCAGAAAATAGTCACACCCCAGAGGAAAGCACAGGTTCAGGAAAGGGAGGGTGTGACTGTTAGGGAGCCAGGTAGCGAGGACTTAAGAGAGGTTGAGAAGGAGGTCCCACAGACAGGTACAATGTACTCACTGCCTGTGAGGATATGGAGAAAGACTGCGGGGAAAACAGCTATAACACAGACCAAGGCACTGTGGCTCAGAAGGCTGTCCAAGGGGGGAAAGAGCAGAATAGAAGTGTGGTAGTGATAGGGGATTCTATAATTAGGGGGTTAAATAGCATCCTCTGCAGCCATGAACGAGAATCCCGAAGGGTGTGTTGCCTACCCAGTGCCAGGGTAAGGGATATCTCATGGCGGCTGGAGAGGAATTTGGAAAGAACATAAGAACATAAAAAATAAGAGCAGGAGTAGGCCATATGGCCCCTCGAGCCTGCTCCGCCATTCAATAAGATCATGGCTGATCATCGACCTCAACTCCATTTTCCCGCCCGATCTCCATATCCCTCGATTCCCCTAAAGACCAAAAATGTATCTATCTCAGCCTTGAATATACTCAAGGACTCAGCATTCATAGCCCACTGAGGCAGAGAATTCCAAAGATTCACAACCCTCTGAGTAAAGAAATGCCTCCTCATCTCAGTCTTAAATGGCCTACCCCTTATCCTGATATTATGCCCCCTAGTTCTAGACACTCCAGCTAGGGGAAACAACCTCTCAACATCTACCCTGTCAATCCCCTTCAGAATCTTGTATGTTTCAATGAGATCACCTCTCATTCTTCTAAACTCCAGAGAGTATAGGCCCATTCTACACAAACTCTCATCATAGGACAGCCCTCTCATCCCAGGAATCAATCTAGTGACCCTTCGTTGCACCGCCTCCAAGGCAAGTATATCCTTCCTTAGATAAGGAGACCAAAACTGTGCACAGTACTCCAGGTGTGGTCTCACCAAGGCCCTGTACAATTGCAGCAAGACTTCCTTACTCTTATACTCCAACCCCCTTGCAATAAAGGCCAACATGCCATTTGCCTTCCTTATTGCTTGCTGTACCTGCATGCTAGCTTTCTGTGTTTCTTGCACGAGGACACCCAAATCTCACTGAACGCCAACATTTGAAAGTTTCTCACCATTTAAAAAATATTCTGTTTTTCTATTCTTCCTACCAAAGTGAATAACCTCACATTTCCCTCCATTATACTCCATCTGCCACCTTACTGCCCACTCATTTAGTCTATCTATATCCCTTTGCTAACTCTTTGTGTTCTCCTCACAGCTTACTGTCCCAGCTAGCTTTGTATAATCAGCAAACTTGGATACATTACACTCGGTCCCTTCAGCTAGGTCATTAATATAGATTGTAAATAGCTGAGGCCCCAACCGTGATCGTTGCGGCACCCCACTAGTTACAGCCTGCCAACCTGAAAAAGATCAGTTTATCCCTACTCTCTGTTTTCTGTCCGTTAACCAATTCTCTATCCATGCTACTATTATTACCCCCAACCTCATGAGCCCTAATCTTGTGCAATAACCTTTTATGTGGCACCTTATCGAAAGGGAGGGGAGTAAATCCAGTTGTCGTGGTCAATGTCGGAACAAACAACATAAGTAGGAACAGGGAGGAGGTCCTGCTGAGGGAGTATCAGGAGTTAGGAGTGAAATTAAAATGCAGGACCTCGAGGGTAATAATCTCTGGATTATTGCCCCCCGTCTAAGGGAAATATATACTTCCTTCGGTAAGGAGAAAGGCATGCTAAGCTGTCCGGCCTCAGGCACAATTATTGGGCAACATTATAAGAAATCAACACCTAAAATAGGGCAGTCCTGCAAAACTTTGGCGGGAAAGCAAATGTCACTTTCCTATCCCTCCTACACACACTGTTTGTCACAAACCAATAAGACCCTAGTCACACCCTATGCTATTACTAACATTATCAGTCTGGAGAGAGATCTATAGCTCAGCTGAAGATAGTCCCAGGCAGGTTCGCCCTGTAGCACAACTGCAACCACCCAGAGGCATGTGCTCTGTCAGAACACAAAAAGGGCATCACAGAGTTGGATGAGCATTACACAGAAGCTAGTGATTGTATCATAAGAAAAGTCTACCTGCCAGCAGTTCTTAAAGTGCCCTCATATATATTCTGTAAGCAGAACACACAAGGCAGAGCAGGTGTGCTCCATGAGAACCTGCAAGGATAACTTGCCTCCTCCCCACCCCCGGGCATTACGCCCCGCCCCCGCAACCCCAACAGCACATGTTCCCAATCTCCCTTCTTCTTCACTTAACTTGCCGGGGACTGTTTCTATGGGTCCCCACCGGGTGATGGCCTGACCCTCCACGACTTTCCACTTACACCCGCCGACATTGACGTCATTCCTACCATCTTCGGCGGGAGTCAGTTTCAGGTTATTCAAATGTGACCCGGGCCTCAATTTCATCCAACCCCCAGCTACTCTGTGTTTCATAGAAACAGGAGTAGGCCATTCAGCCCCTCGAGCCTCTTCCACCATTCAATTAGATCATGGCTGATCTGTAACTCAACTCCATTTACCCGCCTTTGTTCCTTATCCCCGATACCCTTATTTAACAAAATTCTATTGATCTCAGTCTTGAAAATTTCAATTGACCCAGCATCCATAGCCATTTTAGAGATCCTCCAACCAATTTACATCTTAGAGATTGCTCTTGCCCTACAATTACTGTCTGCCCACTCCACATCTTAGAGATCTCATGCAGACCACCATGTCTACAATTGCCTCCTAATCTCTGAAATACCCAGTTTTACTATTTTCATAACTCTACTGTACTTTCTCCATAAGTATTTACCCACTTGATGTTTTCATAATTGACTTCTCTCCTGGGACATCTCCACTTCAGACTACCTGTCCAGCCAATGACCATCTCAAACTCTTACCCCTCCCCCCCTTTCCCCCCAGTTCTGCCCTACTCCATACTTTTCTCCTCAGTTGCACTCTCTGTAATTTATTTTTGCAGAGACACAAAGGGTGTCTAGAAGAGGCAAAAGTATTCCAATATTTCAATTAATAGCAATCAATTCTATTCATTGGTGCTAAGGATATTGGGTTAGTCCTGTTTCTAGATGCTGTGAAAGCTTGGGGGAGGGGGAGAGAAGAGGAAGGACTCCCTCTATGCATTGTGCAGCAAAAGCATGAGGCTGAAAGGGTGAGTGAGTGGCAATGGCAACAGAATTACTGCTATCAGTACCATGGAGGGGCCTGTGATGGGGGCATGCAGGGGCAGTCTGAGATGTAAAAATGCAAGAAGCAGACCCAGATGCTAAAATGCAGGGGTGGTCTGAGATGTAAATGAGTTTGTTCTGAAAATCTCATCAATGGTCTTTTCATAATAACACCTATATATGCTAATCTTCCTACGCTACTGTGATAATTAAATATCAAAAACAAACTCAGCTGTAATACAACAGTAAACTAGTAAAATAAACCAACTAGACATACCAGAAATTTCACAGTATAAAGCAGGGTAGATTCATGAAAGAGCAGAGAAATTCATTAACTCTGTTTACAAGATAATGGCACAATCACTTCGTCAATATCAGCCTGGGGATATGTACTCAGCCATACCCTCCCCCATAGGTTCGAAGAGGCATATGTCACAAAGATGAGCAACTCGAAGGAGTCCTATATCTGAATCAAACAGAAGTCTAAATCACATGCGCCCACAAATTCAAAAGGCCCTGCCCTAGAAATTAAGATTACATTAAGATTAATTTTCCCCAGTATTTGGGTAAAGTCTGGCAATGTTAGGAGTGAAGTCATAGAAAGCATGATTCACATCCTGATGAGGTAGGTCCACCAGAAAGGGTATAGGTTTTTTTACTTCAAACTTAATACCTTTTGATATTTAAGCCAAAAAATTGAATGAAATAATTTATCATTTAACCTATAAAAAAATTAAATCTTAAAAGACCAGAACATTTTATAAACCTGAAAAGGGAAATAACTGAAAAGCAGAGAAGTTATGTTAAAGTTGTTTAGAACCTTGGCTGGACCATACTTGGAGTATTGTAAACAGTTCTGATCTCCATATTAATAAAAGGATATAGAGGCACTGGAGAAAATGCAAAAAAAGATTTACAATGATGATACCAGAACTGAGAGGTTATACCTATCAGGAAAGTTTGAACAGACCTGGCCTCTTTTCTCTAGAAAGGAGAAGGCTGAGGGGTGGCCTGATAGGTGTTTAAGATTATGAAGGGGTTTGATAGGGTAGATGTAAAGACGATGTTTCCACCTGCAGGGAGACCAGAACTTGGGGCCATAAATATAAGATAGTCACTAATAAATCCAATCGGAATTCAGGAGTGGTGAGAATGTGGAACTCGCTACTGCAAGGAGTAATTGAGGTGACTAGCATAGATCCAATTTAAGGGGAAACTATATAAACACAGGAGGGAGAAAGGAATAGAAGGATCTGCTGATAGGGTGAGATGAAGAAGGGTGGGAGGAGGCTCATGTGGAGCAGAAACACCGGCATAGACCTGTTGGGCCGAATGGCTGGTTTCTGCGCTGTAAATTCTATGTAGGTCTCTATGTAGAATAGGTTGTAAATTCGATACTAAGGGGGTGATTTTGCCAATGGGGGCGCGTTGGAGGCGGGACTGCTGCTTGTCAGGTTTTAGTCCCACCTCCATCGACTTGTGGCCAACCCACGTTATTTTCCCTTGATTGACCTTGTTAAGCCCGCCCAGCCTCCTGGGAAGATGGCACAGAGGCGGGTTGGGGGCAGGATGGGTACCCGCCCCCAGATTCTGCCATTTTCCCGGCAGTCCCGCCTCCAAACCCGCCTCCCCAGGGCTGGCAAAATCGCCCCCATCGCTTTCATAGAAGTTAGAGGAGGGAAACTTTGTGGTTTGCAGTAGCGCTCACATCGTATTCCAGAAGCACAGAAGATCTCTGTACAAGCTCATTACTAGCAAAGAATATAACTTGAAAGAATAATAATACAAGTTACTGGAGAAATGATCACCACAAAAAAACCACACTCACACAATATGGATAAGAAATTTTATAAGACTGCGAAAGAGGAGTGATTTTCCAGTTCAGCCAGTTAAGCTTCTTATATATTTGACAAGTCTGCTAAAATGCTGTTAAGTTGACATCCAACTGTATAAAGACTGCGACAAGAATGCATCATTAAGACGTATGCCATTTTATGTTGGATTCAGGCCAGTATTTGCATGTGTAGCAAGCTCAAAATCAGCAAGTCTGGATCTGACTTGGTAATTAATCTTTTGACCATCCTTAGCTTGCTGATAAAAATGCAATATGATTTTTGTTCTCTTCCTACTAAATAAATAAACATTTAAATTTAAAAAATAATTTATTGAATGAAGGGAGGTGCAATATCCAGATCATTATTAGCTACAAAGAGGACCAAGTTGTTTGTAACAGAACAATAGATACAAGAGGTTTATATAAAAAAATAGAAAAATGTCACTGCGTGTTCTGGTATCAAAATACAGTAAGCAATTCTTTATACAGAAAATACAAGAGAATTGTTGTATCCTTTACAAAAGAATTGTGAATTTAAAAATCAAGATATGCAAAAGATTCCTGCATAATGTATCTGCAGTCAAATGTAGTGAAGGATGCTTCTGAAAACTGAATTAAAATATTTTGTACTCAACAGAATTCAATTTCATCACAATAAGTATGATTTGAATCATCTGGCTGCAAATAAAATAGTGGATCTCGTGCAATCTACTCTCTGCCCCTTTCTGCTGGCTCATTCTATTTAATTGTGAATTTGCTTTGATTCACTCAGTCTTCTACAGACATAATTTTCCTATAGACCTCCAAAGACTTTTTATTAGCAATCACACCACAGGATTTTAACAGATACGGTGCCAATCTGAGAATATCCGAGTCAGTTTTGATGGATGTTTCTGCTATCTGCATGTGTTATTAGTGTTCTGCTGCAGCGACAGTGGCAACAGAGACAATAGCCCCCCATGCTGTGCCTGCTTTACTGCCCTACAGCTACACGACAGTTTTTTTTTAAATGTTGTCTTTTCCAGAGCTGTGTGGCAAGTAAATACACAACCACAGTAACAAACAGCGCACGGTTAGTATTTTTTGGAGACAGTACAAAGCAGTCATACCCTATATCAGGAATAAAGTTGAACATGCACTTCTGAGTTTTGAAATAAAGGTACAAATATATTCCATGTAAATTTTAGCATGCCAACAGCATGAGTTAATAAAATACATAGAAGACCAAAAAGGATTTCAATGAATTCTACAATAATATCAATTTGCTGATTTTCTCCTCCGCAAGTCAAAGGCCGTTACAAACAGTTATAAGTAGAACTCATGCATAAAGCAGCTATTTGGCAGTCAGTAATTCCACATTCTAAAAGGAGGATAATCATATTGATGTGCAAAAACATGTCACAACACCCACTTAGGGAGAAGATTTCCATTGTTTGCCATTTTTCATAAACACATTCTTTACCCACATATGACTGGCGAACAGGATAAATCTTCTTCCCTCACAACTGGAAGGAATGGGCACCTTCCATAGTAAGTAGCTTTTCTAAATGTTTTGGTTAAGAGCTTAAGGCTGTAGGCCTATTCCTTACTGGACTCCTGTCTCAACGTTACCAGGAATCTTCAACTCTATTTTCAATTACTCAAAAAAGTAAACCAAAGGTCACAAACAAAAACAACCATAGAGGAACAGGGGGGTGGATTTTAACCTCCAACGGGTTTCATGGGGTAACCGTGCTGGCGAGTTAGTTTCCCACCTGTCTGGTGGCAGCATGAAGCCACAGCGGCTTTATCCATCGGGACTCTTACAATGTCGCCCTGTCACCCCTGATCCTCTCTAACTTTTACCGCTGCACAATAGAGAGCATCCTGACAAACTGTATCACAGTATGGTATGGCAGCTGTAGCTACTATGACCGGAAAGCCCTGCAGCGGGTAGTCAAAACTGCCCAACGCATTACCGGCACCCGACTACCGACCATAGAGCACATATACCAGAAACGCTGTCTACGGAGGTCACGGTCCATCATCAAAGACCCTACCCACCCCAGCCACAGTCTGTTCGCCCTCCTGCCATCTGGGAGACGCTACAGATGCATTCGCACCCGTACAACCAGATTTAGGAACAGCTTCTTTCCCAGGGCTGTCATCCTACTGAACTCCACAAATAAACTCTAAAGCCTGCATATCTGCCAATGCACTTTATTATGGTTATGTTTATGTTAATATACTGCAAGCCAAATGTATGTTGAATGTTTAAATGTCTTAATCTAAATGTACACTCTCGGGAGCCGCAAGCCTACATTTCGTTGTACTGCACTTGTGCACTAACAATGACAATAAAAGTTGATTTGATTTGATTTCAGGTGGGAAGCAGCTGTTGGCCTGCAAAAAGTTGGGCACTACAAGGCCACTCACCAGCACACAGGTAGGAGTGGAGAAGGGTCTCCAGGATGGCTCGCAGGAGTCCAGAGCAGGATAGACCTAAACTTTCCTAGTGAGCCAGGAGGAGCACTCCTGAGCCTCCCGGCCCCACAAAGAAAAGTTAAAAAAAAGTATCTTTCTGTGCCTCTTCACATCCCGATCCTCTTCTGACCAACTTCAGCCTGGTGAAAACCCACAGCAGCTTCCCTGCTCAAGCCCAAGTTAAAATTGGTGGCAGGGCTGGATGACATCATCAGACCATGATCTGCACATTTAAAGAAGGACACTGCCAGCTTCAGACGGGTGCCTTAGCAGTCTGCTCAGGAGAGCAGGTTAAAATCAGGACTGGCATGAAACAGGAGGGAAATCGGCGGCCAAGTTATGCAGAGCATTCTAACTGCCCACTCACCCGGTTTCCGCCAGGTGGGTAGGGTTATAATCTCCCCAGGGTCATTTCTGTAAATTAGCAACAGTAGTGGCTCCAGGGCTGAGCCCTGAGACACCCCTTAACAATTCGACATCCTTAATTCCATCTTTTGCTAAATATCTGCATTTAATTCTCTTCTTATCTATGGTCCCTTTTAATAAGAGTTTTTTCCCTCCTCTTTTGCAATTTTTCTCCCCTTCCTCCTCTCTTAAAGGTATTCAGGATGAGGCACTGTGCTATGGGCACTCCCCATTACCCCACCCAATTAGGTGTTTTCATTTGTAACCCTTTCCCTCAAATATTGTCAGGCTCTTTGGTCATCCGGAGTATCACAGCCAAGCCTGAATTTGGTCTCGTCCATGTCCGCAAACATGCACCTCTAGCAGGAGTCACTAGACAGTAATCATGAATGGCGAGCCAGGCAGATTTTCTGTTCCCAAACCCAGAGGCTCCGAGGCCACATGTAGTAGCCCTAACACCACTTCAACTGAGATCAACTAAAGCAACACAGAACAGGGAACAAACTTTGGACCTTCCCCATTTATATCACTCAACTATTCAATTCTTCAATCAACTGAGCCTTTGGAGGTGGCCAGCTAAAGGGCTTTTAACCTCTTCCTTTTAGCCATTCAATTGTATTTCTCTGGGCTGTAAATATGAACAAAATAGTTCCCAAATTTTATGGAAATAGTCTTTTTGACCTTGCTGATAAGCTGAGATGTTTTCCCTCCCCCTTGATACACTGGACCCTGCTATTACCAGTCCTTTTGGGTGTAGTCTTGATCCTGGTTTGTAATAAGCTTATAGCCAATTATAGTCCTTGACCAATAAAATTGACTTTACATAAACCTGCGGTCAGCATTTATTAACCAGCCATTGTCATGTTAAGGTTGTTGTGTGTTTTAGTAAACTCTTAACTACTTGTGATCTGGACTACAAAATTATGTAAATTTACAGTATTCTGATATGATTGATTTTTAGTCACAAGTACTGAAAAGTTAAATTAGAACCACAAAGATTAACAGATCCAAAGATGTATAAGCAGTACATTCTCCAATCTCAGTGCTTTCTTTACAAAATTATAGTTTAATTTACATATCAACTGGTCTTGCCTAACAGACCACAATTAGATCTTGTTCAGAAATGTAATTGTATTATATGTAATAATTATAATTTATGTATTAGAGCTGCAGAAATATGTAATTATGTGAGCACAGGGTAAAATAATTTTAAATGCATGATGATTGATTGATTTGGAAATCATATTATTGATTTAATTAGATAGTTATTACTAATTACATACTAATTGATAAGCAGTTCTATCTGATCAAATGCTTCACGTTCAGCTGGAAACCTATTGTGATGGAGAAGAGATTACACAACTAATTGTCATTGTATAGTGTCTCTAAAGCACTGAATTAAGCGAGAAGACAACAAAATTCAACTAAAATCAGTTTTTTCCCGATATTGGAGTTGTTCAGTTTTAAAGTTATAACTGATAGGCTTCAAAACCTTTTATGAATGGCTAGAAAAGAATCACACACCAATTAAATTCTTCCCCAGAACATACACGGTATATTTTTTTATTCTAGAGAGCAGCCTACTTAAAGGATTACACAAACATTGTGGACACAATACTTCACTTATAAAATTGAGAAAGGTGATGTCCAGGCCATACCTACATCAGGTTTGACGCCCCCCTCACTCATCTACAAAGCAGATGGCTCGATACAAGTACGTTCTATACACCCTGCACCTCCTTAAGATCTGAATCATAAAGTATTCTAGTATTTGTGACATTATTGTGAAAGGATTAGATTTTCCCTCCAGGTGGTCGGCTAATTGCCCAATAGTGCCAATGGGAGGCCCAGTCCATTTAGAGGGCCGGCTCTCCATTTGACATCGGGCTGTTGTGCTGAGGGCAGTAAATGGGCACCCTTGGGTGTCCCGACTGGGCTCCAGGCCTGAAAATAGATCGGTCGGAGGGAGCATTTTCAGGAAGGAGCACCTGCTGTGGCAGCGGCTCGGGTTATTTTTGTGGAGCCCAGAGGAGAACTCCTGCTCCTTCTGGTCCCACAAAGATAACCAAGTACTTACCTGTGGGCTCTTCTCCGGCTGGACTGCCAGCTGATACTGGGTGGAGCGAGCATGGCACAAACACCGACCAGTTGAGTTCTTAAATGGCATCGAGATGTTAGTGACATCATAGGACCCTAGTTGAAATCAGCTGTGTGCTTGCTTTGGGCAGCTGCCCGAGCCACTGATTCCAAGACCCTTGACAAAATGGCAAGATCGGAAATGGAGCAGTAAGCTCTTCCCCAAAGTTTTCAGGGAGCCAGTACCCCAATTCCCGCCAGATGGGAAGCCTCAAAATCACCCTCAAGATGTGCCAAAAATAGAGTGTGTCAAACTGAATACTACTTTTTGGTGCACAAGATAAGGAGTTGGTTTCCCACTCACAATGCAATAGTGTACTTTGTTTCATTTTTGTAAAAAATTTGTCTCTTTCATGAAACAGTTTTTTTTTTTTTTTTTAAATCGGTCTCTTTGGTCAGGCTCTTTGGGCAGGATTTTCCCTGCGGAGGCGGGAGAGCTGGTTGGGGGGTTCCAGTCCCGCTCCCCTCTGCAGCCGCTCTCTGAAAATGATTTTCTGTGGATTGGCCTTGTTAAGCCCGCCCTGCGGGGTTCTCGGCCAATTAACAGGAAGCGGGTCTGATGACATCATTTGATGACGTGTCATCAGCCGGTTTCCTTAAAGGGACCATGGCCGCATTGATATTGACAGTCATGCTGTCAGTGTTCTACAGCATTGAGGTGCTGTAAACACTGACAAGCACTGCACAAAGGTGCACGGCTGCACTCAGGCTTTCCCATGACTCCCTCCATATGCTTATGGAGGGAGTCACAGCACGCAGGGAGGTTCTCTGCAGGGCGGAAGAGACCTCCCTAGGAGATCAACGCAGCCTGGTTGCACATTGCACAGGCAGGCAAAAGCAGGGATGTAGTCAGGAGAACCAGGCTGCAGTGACGCAAACCTTTCAATTATCTCAGTAGATCACGAAATGTTACTGCAAAGCCACCCTCAACCTCATCCTGCTGTGCCGCTCATCACATCCCCATCACTCTGCCTTCCCTACCCTACTGCTGCACATCCTTACTCACACCAACTTACCTTCCACCTCCACCCATCCCTCTATATCTACATTATCACTTCCCCATCTCACTAGCCACCCCTCACACTCACCCTCATCCTAGTCCAATCATACCAACTAACAACACACAAGGGTAGACACTTGGATGTGTTATGCAATGTTCATGTAAATTTTCTGGTAATGTGTTGTCAAACATTGAAATCTTTATTTTCAACACTTTGATTTATTGTACAGATCTGTGCTCACCTTTGGAAGTGGCTTATTGAGTTGCAGTGAATGGTGAGACATAATGGTACACCCGCAATGTTGATGAGTGTGAAAGGAATGGCTTATGGTGCAGGTATGGGGTGGTGGTAACCTGGCGCATCATGTGGCAGCCAGGGTGTACAGCGTCAAGTGAAGTAAATCTGGCCATGGTGATGCCATCGCTGGCGTCCCGGGCAGCAATGTGGTCGGGTGCTGATGCCCTGCATCCTGTGCAGCATCAGGTGTTTGTGCAGAAGGTAGATGTTGTTGGTATGCCTGGTGATGTTGATGTTGGGGCTGATTGTGGAGGGATCAAGGATCAGAGGACCAAGGTGAGAATTTTTCAAGGGCACCGATGTTGCTGGAATAATTGGCAGCTGAAGTTGAGATGGTGAGAGAGCTTGTTCCAAGGAGGTGACAATGCACATAGAATTAACACCACACACTGACAGCCTCCAGACAGATCAAATGTGTCATCCAAATGCTGAAATCAGACATTTGACATTTGAAAGAGAACAGATGTGAGAGTTCAGCTTTTATACTGCGGTTGCAACTGTGAACTATGCAGCTCGCTGCTACTCTCGACATACTTACCTGACGTGATCTCCGAACATCGTGAAACCTGTTTAAAATGTGGGAAAATATGAAAAGGCTGTCCAAATAGCAATTAACAAGCACTTAACTAGGAGTTAAGTGTCTTAAATTCCTCGCGCACCACTTGGTGTCAGGTCTGTTCTGAGATCTCAGACTTGACACTCTGGAAGCTCACACGGAGGCGGGTTCACAGCGGGTTGACAACCCGCCATCAATCATTTTGAATTTAACAGCTGACCCACCTCTGATCCTGCCCTCTGAGCGCTGGCAAAATCGTGGACTTTGTTTCTCTACACTGTTCCTATCTACTGAGTGAAGTAAACTGCACAGAAAGATCCTCATCACATGAAAATAATGTTTTGAAAAACAACAACAACAACAACTTGTATTTATGCAGCACCTTTAACATAGTAAAGCGTCGCAAGGTGCTTCACATGAGTGTTATAAGACAAAAAATTTGATACCGTGCCACATAAGGATAAATTAGGGCAGATGACCAAAAGCTTGGTCAATGAGGTAGGTTTTAAGGAGCGTCTTAAAGGAGGAAAGAGTGGTAGTGAGGTGGACAGGTTTAGGCAGGGAATTCCAGAGCTTAGTGCCTAGGCAACAGAAGGCACGGCCACCAAAGGTTGAGCGATTATAATCAAGGATGCTCAAGAGGGTAGAATTAGAGGAGCACAGATATCTCAGGGGGTTGTGGGGCTGAAGGAGATTACAGAGATAGGGAGGGGCGAGGCCATGGAGGGGTTTGAAAACAAGGATGAGACTTTTGAAATCGATGCATTGCTTAACCAGGAGCCAATGTAGGTCAGCGAGCACAGAGGCGATGGGCGAGCAGGACTTGGTGCGAGTTAGGACACAATAGGGTAGAATGTGGGAGGCCAGCCTGGAGTGCATTGGAATAGTTAAATCTAGAGGTAACAAAGGCATGGATGAGGGTTTCAGCAGTGGATGAGCTGAGGCAAGGGCAGAGATGGGCGATGTTACGGAGGTGGAAATAGGCGATCTTTGTTATGCTGCGGATATGTGGTCGGAAGCTCATTTCAGGGTCAAATATGACACCAAGATTGTGAACAGTGTGGTTCAGCCTCAGACAAATGTTAGGGAGAGGGATGGAGTCAGTGGCTAGGGAATGGAGTTTGTGGTGGGGACCGAAAACAATGGCTTCGGTCTTCCCAATATTTAATTGGAGAAAATTTTTGCTCATCCAGAACTATGTCGGACAAGCAGTGGTGAAGCTGGGATATACTTTTTAAAGCATGAACACTTAAGTCTGGAGGTAACAAAGGCATGGATATGTCGGAAGAAGCCGGTGAGTACTTATACTCAGTTTCGCGGGTTTTTTCAGAGGCCCAGTGTCGGGGGATGCCGGTGAGTATTTATATTCAGTTTCGCGGGTTTCTTCAGAGGCCCAGTGTCGGGGGATGCCGGTGAGTATTTATACTCACTTTCGCGGGTTTTTTCAGAGGCCCAGTGTCGGGAGAAGCCGGTGAGTATTTATACTCACTTTTGCGAGCTTTTTTCAGAGGCTTACCAATCTCACAGACCGGTGGCGGTGTTCCAGAGCTACGTCACGATTCAAAAAGTGATGCAGGCAAGAGGAAGCAGCTGATTGGGTGAGTACGGCCAGGTGAGTATTTATACTACTCTATAGTTTGACAGTTATTGTTAATAGTTTAGAAAGTTTAGAAGATCATAATTTTTGTGGTTACAGTTTCTAAGGTCTCTGTTGTGTAGCGGGGAGTGCTAGTAAACAAGGGCCCTTGAGTATATCATTTAATTGTAGTGTAATTGGTGGTATTGATTTGATTTAATTTAATTTGAATTAATTAAAGGGTAAGTCATGACAGCACAGCTTGGCCCCGTGGCATGCTCCTCCTGCACTATGTGGGAAATCAGGGACACTTCCTGTGTCCCTGACGACCACAAGTGCAGGAAGTGTATCCAGATGCAGCTACTGGCAGACTGCATTGCGGCGCTGGAGCTGCGAATGGATATATACTGGAGCATTCACGATGCTGAGGACATCATGGATAGCACGTTTAATGAGTTGGTCACAACGCAGGTAAAGGCTGCACAGGCAGGAAGGGAATGCGTGACCGCCAGGCAGAGTAGTAGGTGCAGGCAGGTAGTGCAGGGGTCCCCTGTGGCCATCCCCCTCTCAAACAGATATACCACTTTGGATATTGTTGAGGGAGATGGCGTATCGGGGGAAGGCAGCAGCAGCCAACTTCCTGGCACCATGGGTGGTCCTGCTGTACAGGACGGGAGGAAAAAGAGTAGGAGAGCTATAGTGATAGGGGATTCTATTGTAAGGGATATAAATAGGCGTTTCTGTGGCAGCCAATGAGACTCCAGGATGGTATGTCACCTCCCTGGTGCAAGGGTCAAGTAACCACACTGAAAGACAGTAATTTTGTTGCAAAAAGTGTCACACTAGAGAGACTTAAATAGGAAGGTTTCTGGAGAATGCCGGCACTTGTGTAGGGATTTCGCAATAATTTCGAGATTTCCTACAGTTCCGAAGATTGAATCTTGATTAAAGAATACCTGGGTACTATACCTTTAAAAATCCAGGGATCAAAATGGCCACCAGACCGTGTGGCAGAAGACAAAAAGGACTTGAAAAAGCAGCCTGCTGTGTCTGTGAAAAAGGTTCAATGGTGCAGTCAAACTGCCAATCAACGGCAGTTCAGGGAGTTCCCCTCCCTGCAGCAGACAATCGATGCATTTACAGAAACTGCTACAATGTTTACACAAAGGATTACTGCGGTTTCAGTCTGACAACAAGGACAATGACTTTAGTTTACACTACTCAAGCAATCAAGGAAATAGACATGCTTTTTTTCAAACCACGGCAGCTTTATTCAAAGACCATCACAGACAATGAGGACACATTTTTTTAAAAACAGTTTCAACGAATGGGTAATTCATCCAAACCCATTACAGACAATGGGGACAGTTTGGATCCCTTTTGTTTAGCCCAGATACATCCGGATTTGGGCGGGGAGGGTTCGGCCCCAAATGGGGTATAAAAGATAGCTTCTCAGAAGCCATCTCGCTCTCTGTGGCCTCGCCTCCGTGCCCTCTACAACGTGGGAGCCTGCCTAAAGGAGTGGAACACCAGTAGTTTACTTTTAAAATACTGGGGTGTTTTTACTTTGGGGAGGTGAAGATCAAAGATCGCAGGGCATGGAGCAGGTGTTTTTCATTGGTGAGCATATATTTTTCTGGCCCATTACAAGGCAACTTAGAATAGGTATAGGGGTGGGAATTAAGTGGGAATTTTGTTAGAACTGTGATTTTAGTCGATTTTCCCTCGTTGTGTCCATTTTCTCCTCCCCTATCTAAGTAACAGTGTTGCACTAGCAGATAAGTGCTGTAGTGAATGCTAAGCGTTCTATATTGAAAGTGCTATTAAAAGGGTGTTGCACTAAGCAAAAGGGTGCTTCAGTGGACACTAAGTAGCTGTATTAAAGTGCTGGTTTTAAGTAAAAGCCACTAAGCAAAGGTGCTGTAGTGAGCAAGGTGTTTCTATATTAAAAGTGCTATTAAAAGGGTGTTGCACTAAGCAGCGAAGTGCTTCAGTGGACACTAAGGGTTCTGTATTAAAGTGCTGTTTTTAAGTAAAAGCCACTAAGCAAAGGTGCTGTAGTGAGCAAGGTGTTTCTATATTAAAAGTGCTATTAAAAAGGGTGTTGCACTAAGCAGAGAAGTGCTTCAGTGGACACTAAGGGTTCTGTATTAAAGTGCTGTTTTTAAGTAAAAGCCACAAAGCAAAGGTGCTGTAGTGAGCAAGGTGTTTCTATATTGAAAGTGCTATTAAAAGGGTGTTGCACTAAGCAGAGAGGTGCTTCAGTGGACACTAAGTAGCTGTATTTAAAAGTGCTGTATTTAAATAAAGGAGTGTTGCACTGAGCAAAGAGCGCTCTAGTGGAAACTAAGTGTACTGCATTAAGCAAAAGTGCTGTACCAGGCACAGCTGTGCTGTATCGATTATTTTAAGTTGTTTCTTTCTTTCGTTTCAATAAATGCTGGTCTGTTTTGCACCCAAACCACGAGTCACGTTTTCTGTCTACATCGCTACCGAATAAGTCCAGCGGTCACATCCAGGAATAGGGGAGCGCTTCGAAACCGCACGGGGGTCCCTGGAGCAGCTTAGAGGCTTCTGACTGGCCAGAGACAATAATCCCTACCCCGCTAGCGTGTGTGCTAATTCCTACACTTGCTCCCTGGGTACTGCAAGTTGCACAACATTTGAGCATCTTAACCTTCATAATTCACAAAATTGGTATGGTATTATCTTTGGATTTTCCATTCTTGGGCTTAAAACAAAGATTGGAAGATACAGAACACTGTAACCCATCATATGCTCAACATAACGTCACCTTAAGGATAACTATGACCTAATTCTTGACCCTTTTTGAAAGGTGATCTCTGGTTAAAGAAGATGGGGGAGGGGGTGATGAGACAAGTATGTAGTATATTGCCATGAGAACAGAAAGAGTTAGTGCTGGCAAGTGGGAATCGATACTATGTAACAATTGGGAATTCTCCCAAAGAATTCCACATGTATCGGCATGTGACTGGCAAGAAAGATCTGTGGAAATTAATTAGGTCAGTAGTTACAAATTAGAACAGAGACCTCAGCAACCACATACGCAGAGATTGCTTAAAGACAGAAATGCCTCTATGCTGGTGTGTAGTGTTTTCCTTGCTTTTGAAAAAAACAGCTATACAAGAGCTTATTTGCTTATACGTCAATAATAAGCTAAATAAAAAAAATTAATCTCAACATCAGACAATCATCATCCTTGGTCTAATTATTATGCAAAATATAATCAGTTGCACCAAGCTCATAACTAAAATATTGAACCAAATATTCCTGGAAAAAATAACTACGAGTTCACGATGCAGGCCATTATTAATGCACAAATTGGCCAGAAAATTCAGGGGATTAACAGATACACCATGAGTAGCAAATCTCCAGAACTTGCTGGTCAATTTATGCAGCTCCACCGTCTGCCTTGCACAAATGGCATCTCGACCTTAGCCTCCCTTTAATTTTTTTTTTCAGAGGCTTACCAATCTCACAGACTGGCAGCGGCGTTCCAGAGCTACATCACAATTCATAAAGTGATGCGGGCAAGAGGAAGCAGCTGATTGGGCGAGTACAGCCAGGTGAGTATTTATACTACTCTATAGTTTGACAGTTAAAGTTAATAGTTTATAAAGTTTAGAAGGTCTTAATTTTTGTGGTTACAGTTTCTAAGGTCTCTGTTGTGTAGTGGGGAGTGCTAGTAAACAGGGGCCCTTGAGTATATCATTTAATTGTAGTGAAACATAGAAACATAGAAGATAGGAGCAGAAGTAGGCCATTCGGCCCCTCGAGCCTGCTCCACCATTCAATGCGATCATGGCTGATCATCCAAATTCAGTACCCGGTCCCTGCTTTCTCCCCATACCCCTTGATCCCTTTAGCCTTAACAAATATATCCAACTCCTTCTTGAATATATTTAATGTATTGGCCTCTACTGCCTTCTGTGGTAGAGAATTCCACAGGTTCACCACTCTCTGGGTGAAGAAATTCCTCCTCATTTCTGTCCTAAATGGCCTACCCCTTATCCTTAGACTGTGACTCGGGGTTCTGGACTCCCCGACCATCGGGAACATCCTTCCTGCATCTAGCCTGTCAAGTCCTGTCAGAATTTTATAGGTTTCAATGAGATCCCCTCTCATTCTTCTAAACTCCAGCGAGTACAAGTCCAATCGACACAATCTCTCCTCATACGTCATTCCTGCCATCCCAGGTATCAGCCTGGTGAATCTTTGCTGAACTCCTTCCATGGCAAGAACATCCTTCCTCAGATAAGGCGACCAAAACTGCACACAATACTCAAGATGTGGTCTCACCAAGGCTCTGTATAACTGCAGCAAGACATCCTTGTTCCTGTACTCAAACCCTCTCGCTACAAAGGCCAACATACCATTTGCCTTCTTAACCACCTGCTGCACCTGCATGCTTACCTTCAGCGACTGGTGCACAAGGACACCCAGGTCTCGCTGCACTTCCCCTTCCCCCAAACTATTGCCATTCAGATAATAATCTGCCTTCCTGTTTTTGCCACCAAAGTGGATAACCTCACATTTATCCACATTTTAATGCCATCCCCAACCTCCGCATTACTGTTTGGAGGTCTATATACCACTCCCACTAACGTTTTCTGCCCCTTGGTATTTTTCAGTTCTACCCATACAGATTCCACATCATCAGAGCTAATATCCTTCCTTACAATTGTGTTAATCCCTTCTTTAACCAGCAATGCTACCCCACCTCCCTTTCCTTTTTGCCTATCTTTCCTGAATATTGAATACCCCTGGATATTGAGTTCCCAGCCTTGGCCACCCTGGAGCCATGTTTCTGTAATCCCAATCAAATCATATTCATTTACCTCTATTTGCGCAGCTAATTCATCCACCTTATTACGAATGCTCCTCGCATTAAGACACAAAGCCTTCAGGCTTGTGTTTTAATGCTCTTAGACCTATTAGAATTATTATTTACTGTGGCCATGTTTGATTTAAACTGTTGATTTCTCTGACTGCCACTTTTGTTTTTCTCCTTCCTATCTTTTGCTTTTATCCTTGTTTCCCTTTCCTCTGTCCCCTTGCTCAGATTCCCAACCCCCTGCCATTTTAGTTTAAACCCTCCCCCAGAGCACTAGCAAACACTCCCCCTAGGACATCGGTCCCAGCCCTGCCCAGGTGCAAACCATCAGGTTTGAACTGATCCCACCTCCCCCAGAACCAGTTCCAATGTCCCAGGAATTTGAATCCCTCCCCCTTGCACCATTCCTCTAGCCACGTAT
Organism: Somniosus microcephalus; assembly: GCF_052327205.1. Lineage (NCBI taxonomy): Eukaryota > Metazoa > Chordata > Chondrichthyes > Squaliformes > Somniosidae > Somniosus > Somniosus microcephalus. The sequence goes on from NC_140997.1 coordinate 170,907,490, forward strand.
TCATCTGAAATATCCTTCTATTTCTACTCTGACTAGCACGTGCCACTGGTAGCAATCCTGAGATTACTACCTTTGCGGTCCTATTTTTTAATTTACCTAACTCCCTATATTCGGCTTTTAGGACCTCATCCCGCTTTTTACCTATATCGTTGGTACCTATATGCACCACGACAACTGGCTGTTCACCCTCCCCTTCCAAGATGTTCTGCAGCCGCTCTGAGACATCCTTGACCCTTGCACCAGGGAGGCAACACACCATCCTGGTGTCTCGTTTGCAGCCGCAGAAACACCTATCTATTCCCCTTACAATAGAATCCCCTATTACTATAGCTCTACCCCTCTTTTTCCTCCCGTCCTGTGCAGCAGAGCCACCCCTGGTGCCAGGAAGTTGGCTGCTGCTGCCTTCCTCTGATAAGCCATCCCCTGCAACAGTACTCAAAGTGGTGTATCTGTTTGAGAGGGGGATGTCCACAGGGGACCCCTGCACTACCTGCCTGTGCCTAGTACTCTGTCAGTTGGTCACCCATTCCCTTTCTGCCTGTCCAACCTTTGCCTGCTGTGTGACCAACTGATCAAACGTGATATCCACGACGTCCTCAGCCTCGCAAATCGTCCAGTATGTACCCAATCGCAGCTCTAGCACCGCAATGCGGTCTGCCAGTAGCTGCAGTTGGATACACTTCCTGCACACATAGTTGTCAGGGACACAGGAAGTGTCCCTGAGTTCCCACATAGCGCAGGAGGAGCATACCACGGCATCAGGCTGTCCTGCCATGACTTACCCTTTAATTAATTGCAATTAAATTAAATCAAATCAATCCCACCAATTACACTACAGTTAAATGGTATATTTAAGGGCCCTGGTTTATAAACAGTCCCCGCTACACCACAGAGACCTTAAAAACTATAAACCACAGAGTTAAAGTTTATAAAGAGAGAAATACTCACCAACCAATCATTTTTCTGCTTTCTGGTGACGTCACACTTCCATTACTTTTTACTTCTCTCCCTCTCTGAGATTGGAGATTAGTACGTTCCGAGGCCTACCTGGTTTCTTGGAGCCTCTTTTATACTCGCCGTGATTCCCGTCTAGATTTCTCCCACCACCGCCGCTGATGTTCCGAGGCCTACCTGGTCTCTTGGAGCCTCTTTTATACGTGCCGCGATTCCCGCAGAGATTTCTCCCGCCGCCGCCGCTGACGCTCCACGGCCTGCCTGGTCTCTTGGAGCCTCTTTTATACTCGCCGCAATTCCCGCCGAGATTTCTCCTGCCGCCGCCACTCTGAGGCCTACTTGGTCTCTTGGAGCCTCTTTTATAGTGTAATTGGTGGTATTGATTTGATTTAATTTAATTTGAATTAATTAAAGGGTAAGTCATGACAGCACAGCTCGGCCCCGTGGCATGCTCCTCCTGCACTATGTGGGAAATCAGGGACACTTCCTGTGTCCCTGACAACCATGTGTGTGGGAAGTGTATCCAGTTGCAGCTACTGGCAGACTGCATTGCAGCACTGGAGCTGCGAATGGGTACATACTGGAGCATTTGCGATGCTGAGGACATCGTGCATAGCATGTTTAATGAGTTGGTTACACTGCAGGTAAAGGCTGCACAGGCAGGAAGGGAATGGGTGACCAGCAGGCAGAGTAATTGGTGCAGGCAGGTAGTTCAGGGGTCCCCTGTGGCCATCCCCCTCTCAAACAGATATACCACTTTGGATGTCATTGCGGGAGGTGGCTTATCAAGGGAAGGCAGCAGCAGCTAACTTCCTGGCACCATGGGTGGTCCTGCTGCACAGGACGGGAGGAAAAAGAGCGGGAGAACTATAGTGATAGGGGATTCTATTGTAAGGGGAATAGATAGGCATTTCTGTGGCTGCAAACGAGACACCAGGATGATATGTTGCCTCCCTGGTGCAAGGGTCAAGGATGTATTGGGGCGGCTGCAGGGCATTCTGGAGGGGGAGGGTGAACAGCCAGTTGTCGTGGTATATATAGGTACCAACGATATAGGTAAAAAACGGGATGAGGTCCTAAAAGCTGAATATAGGGAGTTAGGAGGTAAATTAAAATATAGGACCTCAAAGGTAGTAATCTCAGGACTGCTACCAGTGCCACATGCTAGTCAGAGTAGAAATAGAAGGATATTTCAGATGAATACATGGCTAGAGGAATGGTACAAGGGGGAGGGATTCAAATTCCTGGGACATTGGAACCGGTTCTGGGGGAGGTGGGACCAGTACAAACTGGACGGTTTGCACCTGGGTGGGACTGGGATCGATATCATAGGGGGAATGTTTGCTAGTGCTGTTGGGGAGGGTTTAAACTAAAATAGCAGCGGGTTGGGAACCTGTGCAGGGAGACAGAGGAAAGGGAAGCAAGGATAGAAACAAAAGACAGGAAGGAGAAAAGCAAAAGTGGAAGGCAGAGAAATCAAGGGTGTAAATCAAACAGGGCCACAGTAAATAATAATTCTAAAAGGACTAAGAGTGTTAAAAAAACAAGCCTGAAAGCTTTGTATCTTAATGCGAGGAGCATTTGTAATAAGGTGGATGAATTAGCTGCACAAATAGCTGTAAACGGATCTGATATCATTGGGATTTCGGAGACATGACTCCAGGGTGACCAAGGCTGGGAATTCAACATCCAGGGGTATTCAATATTCAGGAAGGACAGGCAAAAAGTAAAATGAGGTGGGGTAGCATTGCTGGTTAAAGAGGAGGTTAACACAATAGTAAGGAAGGATATTAGCTCTGATGATGTGGAATCTGTATGGGCAAAGCTGAGAAATACCAAGGGGCAGAAAACATAAGTGAGAGTTGTATACAGACCCCCAAACAGTAATGCTGAGGTTGGGGATGGCATTAAATGGGAAATTAGAGATGCATGCAATAAGGGCACAACAGTTATCATGGGTGACTTTAATCTACATATAGATTGGGCTAACCAAATTAGTAACAATACTGTGGAGGAGGAATTCCTAGTATGTATATGGGATGTTTCCTGGACCAATATGTCGAGGAACCAACTAGAGATCAGGCCATCTTAGACTGGGTATTATGTAATGAGAAAGGATTAATTAACAATCTTGTTGTCCGAGGTCCCTTGGGTCGGAGTGACCATAATATGATAGAATTCTTCATTAAGATGGAGAGTGAAGTAGTTGACTCAGAGACTAGGGTCCTAAATTTAAATAAAGGAAACTACGATGGTATGAGGCACGAGTTGGCTAGGATGGATTGGGGAACGTTACTTAAAGGGTTGATGGTGGATAGGCAATGGCAAACATTTAATGATCGCATGGATGAACTGCAGAATTTGCTCATCCCTGTTTGGCATAAAAATAAACCAGAAAAGGTGACTCGACCATGGCTAACAAGGGAAATTAGTGATAGCATAAGATCCAAGGAGAGGACATATAATTTGGCCAGAAAAAGCAGCAAACCTGAAGATTGGGAGCAGTTTAGGATTCAGCAAAGGAGGACAAAGGGATTAATTAAGAGGGGGAAAATAGAGTATGAGAGTAAGCTTTCAGGGAACATAAAAACTGACTGTAAAAGCTTCTATAGATATGTGAAGAGAAAAAGATTGGTGAAGTCAAGCGTAGATCCCTTGCAGTCAGAATCAGGGGAATTTATAATGGGGAAAAAAGACATGGCAGACCAATTAAATACATATTTGGTTCTGTCTTCACAAAGGAGGACACAAATAACCTCCCAGAGATGTCAGGGAACATAGGGTCTAATCAGAGGGAGGAATTGAATGAAATCAGTATTTGTAGGGAAATGGTATTAGGGAAATTGACCAGTTTGAAGGCCGATAAATCCCCAGAGCCTGATAATCTACATCCTAGGGGACTTAAGGAAGTGGCCCTAGAAATAGACTGTGGAACAGTTCCCATGGATTGGAGGATAGCTAATGTAACCCCACTATTTAAAAAAGGTGGTAGAGAGAAAACAGGGAATTATAGACCGGTAAGCTTGACATCGGTAGTGGGGAAATTATTAGAGTCCATTATAAAAGATGTAATAGTAGAGCACTTGGAAAACAGTGACAGGATCAGACAAAGTCAACATGGATTTACAAAAGGTAAATCATGCTTGACTAATCTAATGGAATTTTTTGAGGATGTAACTGGTAGAATAGATAAGGGAGAACCAGTGGATGTGGTATATTTGAACTTTCAGAAGGCTTTCGATAAGGTCCCGCATAAGAGATTGGCGTGCAAATTTAAAGCACATGGGATTGGGGGTAAGGTACTGACTTGGATAGAGAACTGGTTGGCAGACAGGAAGCAAAGAGTTGGAATAAACGGGTCTTTTTCCGAGTGGCAGGCAGTGACTAGTGGGGTACCGCAGGGATCGGTGCGAGGACCCCAGCTATTCACAATATATATTAATGATCTAGACGAGGGAACTAGATGTAATATCTCCAAGTTTGCAGATGACACAAAGCTGGGTGGGCATGTGTGCTGTGAGGAGGATGCAGAGAAACTCCAGGATGATTTGGACAGGTTGGGTGATTGGGCAAATGCATGGCAGATGCAGTATAATGTGGATAAATGTGAGGTTATCCACTTTGGTGGCAAAAACAGGAAGACAGATTATTATCTGAACGGCAATAGATTGGGAGGAGGGAAAGTGCAACAAGACCAGGGTGTCCTTGTGCACCAGTCGCTGAAGGTAAGCATGCAGGTGCAGCAGGTGGTTAAGAAGGCAAATGGTATGTTGGCCTTCATAGCGAGAGGATTCGAGTACAGGAGCAAGGATGTCTTGCTACAGTTGTACAGGGCCTTGGTGCGACCACACCTTGAGTAGTGTGTGCAGTTTTGGTCACCTTATCTGAGGAAGGATGTTCTTGCCATGGAGGGAGTGCAGCGAAGATTCACCACATTGATACCTGGGATGGCAGGAATGACGTATGAGGAGAGATTGGGTCGATTAGGCTTATATTCGCTAGAGTTTAGAAGAATGAGAGGGGATCTCATTGAAACTTATAAAATTCTAACAGGACTGGACAGACTAGATGCAGGAAGGATGTTCCCGATGGCAGGGGAGGCCAGAACCAGGGGTCACAGTCTAAGGATAAGGGGTAAGCAATTTAGGACTGAGATGAGGAAGAATTTCCTCACCCAGAGAGTGGTGAACCTGTGGAATTCTCTACCGCAGAAGGCAGTTGAGGCCAATTCATTAAATATATTCAAGAAGGAGTTGGATATATTTGTTAAGGCTAAAGGGATCAAGGGGTATGGGGAGAAAGCAGGGACCGGGTACTGAATTTGGATGATCAGCCATGATCTCATTAAATGGCAGAACAGGCTCGAGGGGCCGAATGGCCTACTCCTGCTCCTATCTTCTATGTTTCTATGTAAGAACTTGTTAGATTTGCACATTCATTTCCCATTGAATTAGCTGCAGAAAGTTAGGGCTCATTATTAACAGCATACGTACCCTGATAATGACGCGATAATTATTAATTCAATGCCAATCAATCTATCCAGCCTAGAAAGGGATGTACTGGCCGCGCTAGACATGTTCCTATCTAGTTATCCAGCAAGCTAAACACTTATTCAAAAATAATTCTTTGTGAAGCCGTTTGCTGTTTTGAAGCTTTACTTGAACAAATTTGTGAAACTGTAAACAAAGACAAAGTATGTTTTGTACATAACTGAGTACTATACATTCGATATTACATAAGATATAAACATATTTACAACAGTATAGACTAATTGTATAACTAACTAACATTTGGACTAACTTCTGTAACTATCAAATATTAACCTTTTATAAACATAGTGTTATCAAAATACTACTCTGACAACGTTGCTATTATGCTAAGAAACAAAGATACTCACAGATATTGCGCTTGGCCTAACATATGAAATCAGATTACATTGGATTGTGAAACCCTTATGGAATCCTCCATTACTGCCAGGTTCTTCCTGGAATTCTACTTCCTGTGTTACACAGGAAGAAAGGAACAAAGGTCAAATGACCTCTCACAGGAAGAAAGGTAGAAAGATCAGATGACCTTTCCAGCATACAAACTGCTAACACAATAACCACCACCAGAGGGTGCTATCTGCATATAAAATGTTCACTGCATGTAAAAAGTCCATTGGTCCAGAACAAGGGAACAATGTAAACTGTTGAGTCTCATTCCTGCATGTAGCAAATTCTTTAGAGAGTTAAAAAGTAACCATTTTTTTCCTTACATTTCCTTTTTCTCTTTACTCTCTCTCTCTCTTAATCCAAATGTTCCTTCCCTCTCTGTACCTGATTCGACTCTAATCCACCCTCCCTCTTCGTCGTTCCTCAATCCTTGAATCTCATTTGTTAAGGAGATACACTGTTGGTCCTGTCGTTCATTAAGATCCCAGATGCCCCGTTGTTTTTGCCGTTATCAGCTCGCAAATCCAGAAAGTTATGGCACAAATATATTCGAGAGAGAAAGTCTAATTAACGACACATGCCATGGGATGCCCCACTCCGGCAAGACTTAGCACATTTATTTAAGCAGGATTGTGTTATATCACGTTACAACTGTTTTTGAAATAAGCTGAACAGTAAATAAAAGTCAAAAATAAATTGCAAAGTATCTTCACAATAGATAGAAAAAAATCAGATTATTCTTTTTGTTATGAGTCAAATTCATATTAAACCGAATCCAAGAAGGTATTTTGCATTCAGCTTGACTCAGTGGGTGGCACTCTTGTGCCTCACTCCAGGACTTGGGCACAAAGTCTAGGCCAACACTTTGGCTGCAATTTCGCCAGCGAAAGCGGGATTGCGGCGGGAGAGGTGGCAGTCAGTTTCCAGTGCCGCTCCTGGCTGCAGGCGCTCTGTGAAAAGGATTTTCTGTTAATAGGGATTCCCAGCCAATTAAAAGGAAGCAGGTCTGATGACATCATTTGATGATGCGTCATCAGCCAGTTTCCTTAAAGGGACCATGGCCGCATTCATTTTGACAGTTGTGCTGTCAGTGTTCTGCAGCATTGAGGTGCTGCAAACACTAACAAGCACTGCACAGAGGTGCACGGCTGCACCCAGGCTCTTGCATGACTCCCTCCATATGCTTATGGAGGGAGTCACAGCATGCAGGGAGGTTCTCTTCCAAGGGCGGAAGAGACCTCCCCAGGAGACCAACGCAGCCTGGTTGTACATTACACAGGAGGGCACAAGCCGGGATGTCGTCAGGAGGACCAGGCTGCAGTGGCGCAAACCTTTCAATGATCTCAGTAGATCACGAAACGTTACTGCAAAGCCACACTCAACCTCATCCTGCTGTGCCACTCATCACATCCCCATCACTCTGCCTTCCCTACCCTACTCCTGCATATCTTTACTCACAGCAACTTACTTTGCACCTCCACCCATCCCTCTCTATCTACATTATCACTTCCCCATCTCACTAGCCACCCCTCACACTCACCCTCATCCTAGTCCAATCATACCAACTAACAACACACAAGGGTAGGCACTAGGGTGTTTTATACTATGTTCATGTAAATTTTCTGTTAATGTGTTGTCAAACATTGAAATCTTTATTTTCAACACTTTGCCTTATTGTACAGATCTGTGCTCACCTTTGGAAGTGGCTTAGTGAGTTGCAGTGAATGGTGAGACGTAACGGTATCCCCCGCAATGATGAATGTGAAAAGAATGGTTTGGTCATTGTAGGAATGGTTTATGGTGCTGGTGTGGGTTGGTGTTAACCTGGCGCATCATGTGGCAGCTAGGGTGTACATAGATACATAGATACATAGAAGATAGGAGCAGGAGTAGGCCATTCGGCCCTTCGTGCCTGCTCCGCCATTTAATGAGATCATGGCTGATCCTTTAATTCAGTATCCCGTCCCCGCCTTCTCTCCGTAACCCTTAACCCCTTTTGCCCGTAGAAATATATCTAATTCCCTCTTAAATATATTTAATGAGCTGGCATACACTGCCCTCTGTGGCAATGAGTTCCACAGGTTCACCACTCTCTGAGTGAAGAAATTCCCCCTCATCTCTGTCCTAAATGGTTTAGCCCTTATCCTTAAATTATGTCCTCTAGTTCTGTTCTCACCCGCCAAGGGAAACATTCCTTCTGCATCCAGTCTGTCTAGACCTGTCAGAATTTTATACACTTCTATGAGGTCCCCTCTCAATCTTCTAAACTCCAGTGTGTACATCCCTAAACTACATAGTCTCTCCTCATAGGTCATTCCCGCCATTCCTGGTATCAGCCTGGTGAATCGCCGCTGCACCCCCTCCATGGCAAGAACATCCTTCCTCAGATGAGGCGACCAAAACTGTACACAGTACTCGAGGTGTGGTCTCACCAGTGCCCTGTACAGCTGCAGCAAGGTATCCCTGTTCCTGTATTCTAACCCTTTTGCTATGAAGGCCAGCATACCGTTTGCCTTCTTGACCGCCTGTTGCACCTGCATGCTCGCCTTCAGTGACTGGTGTACAAGAACACCCAGGTCTCTCTGTACTTCCCCCTCTCCCAATCTATTGCCATTTAAATAATAATTTGCCCTCCCGTTCCTGCACCCAAGGTGGATAACTTCGCACTTGTCCACATTATAGTGCATCTGCCATTTATCCGCCCAATCGCCCAGTCTGTCCAAATCGCTCTGGAGCTTCCTGGTCTCTTCCTCTGAGCCCACCCCCCCTCCTAGTTTAGTGTCGTCTGCAAATTTGGAAATGCTGCATCCGACTCCCTGATCCAGGTCATTAATGTAAATTGTGAACAGCTGGGGGCCCAGGACAGATCCCTGTGGTACCCCACTTGTTACTGCCTGCCATTCAGAAAATGAGCCGTTTATTCCAACTCTCTGTTTTCTATCTGACAGCCAGTTCCCTATCCACGCCAAAACTTTCCCCTTTATCCCATGAGCCTCAATTTTCCATGCTAATCTTTTATGTGGGACCTTATCGAAGGCCTTTTGGAAGTCCAGGTACACCACATCTACTGGCTCTCCCCCATCTATTCTACCAGTTACTCCCTCAAAAAATTCCAATAGATTAGTCAAGCACGATTTACCCTTTGTAAATCCAGTGTACAGTGTCAAGTAAAGTAAATCTGGCCATGGTGAGGCCATTGCTGGCCTCCCAGGCAGCAATGTTGTCAGGTGCTGATGCCCTGTGTCCTGTGCAGCTTCAGGTGATGGCAGAGAAGTTTGGTATTGTTGTTGGTACACCTGGTGATGTTGGTGCTGGGGCTGGTCATGGAGGGATTCAGAGGACCTGAAGGGATAATTACAGTCCTAGCCCTTTTGGGCCATCCCAGATCAGACGTATTCCCCGGACATTCACCCTCAACTTAAGTTAGAGATAGCTGAATTCCATAAGACGCTTAAATGGGTCTAAAGGTTCAGGCTATCTCTCCCTAAAGGAAAGGAATGACTAAAGATGTTACCATCCTCCAGATAGTACTTTTAATAAGTTGAACTAGACTGTAACCTTCCGGATATTAAAAAGGTCCGGAATACCCCCCAGGATTCTGCAACTCCTTACAAAAGAGTGTACAGAATTTGTGGGTCCACGAATCTATACAGAATTACTATTTGAGACAATTCTAATAATATATCGTTTTATTTAAGAGCCGACATTCAGTTAACATCTGTTGAATCAGTCGCAACATTAACAATTCAAAATACAATTAGCTTACATTTCTTATTTCTCAGAGATCCTTATTCTCAAATCTTTACTTCGTTACATTTCTTATTTCTTACTTATTTCTAAATCCAGAACATCCACCAAAATCAATCTGACTTCCGGAGACTCATAGTTAAAGACTTACAGAGATCCTCTGGAAAGTTGAGAAACGCCCTGCCCGTTCAGCGTGTTCTGACTTCTATTAAAAAAGGTCTCATTTTTATACCCTTTTGGCAGTGGTTTCTCCTTTGATGTTCTCTGCTGATGTCAACTAATTGTCTTTATTGATACCTCTTTCGAATGCTTTCTATTCTTACTATCAATTCTACTATTGCATGCATAATTATTTCTCTACCTTTAGGTGTTCCAAAAACCATCATAAAAACAATGACAGCTATGGTTTCTGTTTGATGTCATTCATATCGAAGATTCTTAATATTGGCTTTACTGGTTTTTAGCAGACATTTTGACTCCGTGGTGTTCCAAGTTTAATACAAACACAATGGAATTGCTTGGTGTCTCTATTGAAGTCATATTTTCAAAGCCTTCTTGTTGGTATTGTTTTTACTATGTATATATTAAAGACACTTTGACCTGGGTGGTTCATGCATTTCTAGCTATCTCAATTGGTTGCATATTTAATCTTATGGTTCCTGTTTTCCAAGTTTAACATAAAACTATTTGACCAACAGTTGTTTCTTTTACTTGATGTCATGTTTTCAAAGGCACATGCCTCTTTTAATGTTTATGTTTCTGTTCCAACGTGTTAGCTCTTAACACTTAAATTGGGCATTCTCATTGTGTTCGTTCCAAACTCTAGACTCTTCGGAAGCAAGTCTTTGTTTTTCAATAGGGTCTTAGTTTCTTGGTAAATATCCCTTTCCCATTTCAAAGCCTGTTTACAACTTTGTTATTAACTGATCTTTATCTCAGAAGCCTGTATTTCTGTTTACAGCCTTGTCTGCTGAGACTTGTGTCTTTTAGGCTTTAGATTTTTAAACCCAGTATATGCTGTATTAATAATATCAGAATTCTGTTCATAGTATCATGTATTTCTCTGAATCATGGCTATTCCTTCACAGACCAAGGTGAGATTTTTTCAAGGGCACTGATGTTACTGGAATAGTGATGACAGAAGCGATCTATCAATGGTGAGAGAGCTTGCTCCAAGGAAATGACGGTGGATGAGAGTTTACTCCAAACACTTCCAAACTGCATACAGCTCAAAAGTGTCTTCCAAGTCCTGAAGGCTCAAGCTTCTGACATTGGAAAGTAACCAACTGTGAAATGGTAGCTTTCATACCACTTTTGCAGCTGTCACCTATTCACAGCAATGGGGAGACAGAGAATCCGACCTACTTACCTGATGTGATCGCCAAATGATGTGAACCCTGTTAAAAATGCGAAAAAATAGAAAAAGGCTGGCAAAATAGTAGTTATCTTAAATGCCTCCCTGGCCGCTTGGTGTCAGGTCTGTTCTGGCCAGACACTTTGGAAACTTACATGAAGGCAGCATCTATTCCTGACCCCGTGTCAGAGCTCGCATCGTAAATTCCGTTGCCCGTACCATCAGTGCCGTTACATGGCTCGGTTTGGTTGCAGGGTATGCATCCAAATGTTTCACATATATTCTGTTTGTTACAGGTGACTTTTTTATTTAGCCACACGATCTCGATGAGGGTAAAAGCGAGGATCCACCTCATTCTTTTATCTTAAAGTTCCTGCAAAATATAAAGGGGCTGGTCGTCACCAGTCTTATTAAAGTCATCCCATTCTTACTAATTCCACCACAAGGTGTGGTGGCATTTCTTCCGTCTGACATCTACGATGGCGCTTCCACATGTACCAAAAGAGGTATACTATCCCTATTATTATTAATATTATGAGTACCCCTCCTAGGCAAGCGAGCCACAGCTCTCGTTCCCATGCCTGATAACACATCCGCCAATCCTCACTTTCCTCATATGGCGTCATTTCGGGGTGACCCATTTTTATTGTGTTACTACGGGTTCCTTTTTTCTTCCCATTGCCGCATCGCTGTAATTGTAACCAGTGTTTCCATCGCCCTGCTCCATTCATATCCACACATGCACACATGTCACCACTGATCAGTATTTCGTATAGTCCTGACCACCGCGGCGCGAACCCGGTCTGCCCCGGTAATCCTTTAACCATTACCTTTTCCCCCACTTGGGGAAGATCTGCCGGGAACTCTACTTCCTCTTGCCCATCTCTACCTGCCTGTCGTTCTCTTACTTCCTGGCTCATATCCTTAAGTTGTCTACTTAATTCCATTACATATCTTTTTATTTGATCCCGTAGTGGGCCCACATCGCACCCCCCTGTGATTATACCTTTGGGCAGTCGCATCGCCTGACCGGTTATAAGTTCATACGGAGTTAATCCTGTCGTCCGGTTAGGGGTTGCCCTTTGCCTCATCAGGATAGCAGGTAATAGTTCAGCCCCAGCCTGTCCAGTTTCTTGCCTGGCTTTTGACAGGGCTGTCTTTATTATCCGATTCATCCGTTCTACCATTCCCGAACTCTGTGGGTGGTAGGGGATGTGAAATTTATGTTTAATGCCCAATATAGTGCATAGTACTTTCATCACCTGCCCAGTGAAGTGGGTTCCCTGATCGGAGTCTATTTGAGTGGGGATGCCCCATCGGGGAATCACCTTCAGCTAAAATTCGGGCTACTGTGTTTGCAGTGCAGTTTCGGGTGGCGAATGCTTCCACCCACCGGGTGAACAAATCTATTATCACTAAACAATATTTTCTTCCTCGAGAGCTTGGTAGTGCCCCCGTGAAATCAATTTGGATATTCTCCCACGGCCCGTACATCTCTGTGCAGTTTTACTATATTAATGTCCTCCTTAGTTATTATACTACTTACTGCTTCTTCCCTGGCTTCTGTTTTATCAACATAATTAATCCCCAATTGGGCTGAGAGAATCCTAGTGCATCTTGTATCTGCGTTTTAAATTGGTCATACGCAATTTGTCGGGCATCCCGATCTGCATTATTGACGGGACACCATGTCCCATCTGGCAGGGTATTCCACTTGTCTCGGGGACATTTAGCCCATACCAGTTGGTGGACATCTTTTTAATGCATATCGTGGATATCATACATTTCCTGTAAATTTTCCAAAATTCAATATTTTTATTCCGGGTCTTCAGGGTGCCCAGAGATTTCAAGATGTCTTGTTTTTCTAGGGGCCTGAATGCTTTATATCTATGTTTATTACTCCCTACCTGTGCTCCTTGTGTCACTGTCAAAGGTGCAGCGGTGAGGACTTCTTCCTCTTCACTATCATTATCATAATCTCCTTCCTCTGTTTTATCATACGGAGGAGGTAGTGCAGCGGTAGCTATACATGATCGGGGGCCAAAGAGTCCCCCTTCACTCTTACTCTCCTGAATCTCTATCAGTTTTTTTATTTCTGCTCTGGCGGTTTTTAATTCTTCTATTTTTGGTTTCAGTTTGAGGGTACACTGTAAAAGCTGTTGTACTATTATTACACCCGATTTTTGGGTACGTTTATTTTCTCTTTTTGCCACCAAGTCTTTTGGACGTGGGGTCCTGATTGGGATCCCATCCGTCTTTTAACATTTTGTCGATTAAGCCCTTCCGGTCGTCTGCATAGAATCTAGTAAGGGTCCCTTCCTCACCCCAGTCTAATTCTTTCCCTGACGCCATTTTGTGGTGTGACCTTCCCCGGCTTTACATACAACTTCTACTTGAGTTTATGTCCGTTCGGCCTCTCCACAACACTTAAATATCCCAATCCCGGGTTCACGATCCTGTGATTAACGTATGTTCTCTGTGTCCTTGCTTTCTGGCCTTGACGTGGGACTTACATCCTCTTAATTCCGGCTCAGTCCGCTAGGTGTTTGAGATAATTAATCACCCTTGTCCGTGTCGATCACCTGGTATTTACCTAACAAAGACTCAATGTCAAAATTTGCACAATTAAACTCTTAGTCTGACCGTCTTTTATCGCAACAGCAGTGTCCCTTCCAATACTAATGTTTACGCGTATTATTACATTAAGATCATACTCATTACATGTCCAAACGCATCCGTCCTTTTACCGTTTCACAGACTTGTCACGATTCGGATACTCATTCCACAGACAGACGAGGGACTGCCTGGATCATGTAATTTCCTGGTAGTGTCCCAAAATCTACTCACCCCCTTGTGTCCTCTTGGCCGTCGTCTCTCTACGTTCCGACGTATCCTGCCGACTACGCCAAATGTTGTGACGAAATAAAATTAATTAAATCCGCACACTAGTCTGTAAATGGTAAAATAGCCAAGCAGTTTATTTAAAACACAAAATTGTTCAACAGTACAATACAAACAGACCACGGAGGTTACATACAGTCCGCAAAGGTACCTAGACGCTGGTCAGGGAGACAGCTTAGAGTTCCCGCAACTCGTTCCTGGCTGACTCCCCAAACGCTTACAGCTTTCTGTATTTATGTCTTAAAACCACAATGATTCATACTTTCGCGTGGCATCACATGTTTTCGCGTCACTTGTTATTCAAGTTATTTCTTGCCACATTCTCCTAACAGTCTAGGTGGCGGTTGAACCGTCAGTTGCCCACCTGGTGACTTCCCTAATCTCCCAACAGCTAGTTTCAGTCCGCGAGTCCTTTTGACCTATTATTGTCAAGTCGCTACCTCTTTTCTGTGTCTCAGCACGTCTCCTTCTGCTTTTCCTATCTTTGTCCCTTTTTGTGGTTACGTGCTGAGCTGTGTGCAAAGCCTATATGCTTTTAACTTGCTGTTGTCAGGCAGAAATGCCTTGACTACTTATTCTTACCCATAATGCTATGCTTCTACTAAGTGTGATTTCTAAAAATCCACTTCACCAGATAATTTGGTTTTTTGTTGCATTGATTGAGGAATAACTATTGCCAGGACACCGAAGATAACTCCCCTGCTCTTCTTCGAGATAGTGCCATGGGATCTTTTACGTCCACCTGAGAGAGCAGACGGGGCCTTGGTTTAACGTCTCATCCAAAAGACAGAACCTCCGACAGTGTAGCACTTCCCTCAGCACTGCACTGGAATATCAGCCTAGATTTTTGTGCTCAAGTCTCTGAAGTGGGACTTGAACCCACAATGAAAGCCCTTTTATTCTTTACATTTATTCTCTTGTAGAGCAACTATGGGGGTGAAATGTCTCTTTTAAGTGCCTGTTTGCTCCATAATCACCAACCCACTAACAGAATTGCATTCTGAAAAATCGCACATTTTAAAGCCATACGATTGTTCAATTTCATTCCACGAAACATTCTCGCTAGTCACATGTTAACACATATGGGCTATTACTAAGAGAAAAACAAGGCAATCTCCCATTTTTTAGGGCCTGCTTCTAGTGCGATGCTTTTTAAACTAGCGCAAAAGATCGTGGAAGCTGGATTTGCACTGAACGTAATTTGCGCTTAAAATTCCACAATTTTTTGTGCTGGTTACACCGATTTCAGCTGAATTACGCCGAAAAAACCCAGCATAACCGAGCAGAAACTCATTTTATTATATCTATCTACCAATTTAGTGCCACTGAAACAGCACAAGTTTTCTCTTCTTGAGATCTTAACTCATTTGCTGATTACAAACAAGACTAAAGCCAATGAGGACATAAATTATTGAAATAACAACAGAAAATGCTGGAAATACTCAGCAGGCCAGGCAGCATCCGTGGAGAGAGAAACAGAGTTAACATTTCAGGTCTGGGACCCTTCATCAGACCCTTCAATAAATTATTGAAAGTTTGGCTCCTTTCGATATGAAAGATTTAAGAGTCTTGAATTCTTGTTCTGTTTTTGTATTTTTTAAAGAGAAGCTTGCTGTCTTAATTCTTTTAAAGTATTCTATATATTAATTTTTGCATAATATAGATATACTTTTTTATCCATTCTTGAAATATGGGCATCACTAGCAAGGCCAGAATTTATTGCCCAACCCCAGTTGCCCTTAGAGAAGGTGGTGGGTGAGCTGCCTTCTTGAACTGCTGCAGTCCATATGGTGAAGGTGTAGAGATTCATGTATCTCTGGTAAACAGGATCAAGTGCAAACCAATATGGTGGGTATACTGTGTTTAATCGGAGTTTAGGACGGAATATAACACACTAGTAATACAGCAAAAACATACGATCGTGACAAACAATTGGTACTGGACCCGATCGGACAGACGGCTGGCGTCCGTGAACAGTTCTCTGACTTCTGGCCTCTCTCTCTCTCTCTCTGATGGGGAGCATGGGATCACTCTCAAAAGAGTGTTCAACCAGCCCAACCTCTCTTTGCAACTTCTGTTCGGCTCTCCCCTCCACCATCTGTGTGGGCAAGCCCTTGGGGTGTCACTTTTATTCTCTTTTTAGGGGTGGGCCTGATGCCAAGTTATTGACAAGACCATTTAAACTATAGAGGCTCCTCATAAACCGCATTACCCAATGGGTCGTCGAGTTCTTTGTCTCAATTCTTGGATGAAAGCCCTCCCCAAAAGGTAGTCACATTATCTCATCCAATTTATCTTTCTTGTTTTTACATTTTGAAAGTTCCTCCATTGGAATTCGTCTTATCTCTCTTGACTCTATCCTCCTTGACCCAGCAAGTACAAGGCCCAGCCCTGTCCGTCTTAATCATGGCCCCAGCCAGAGCTGTCGCACGTTAGCCAGTCGCTATCTCACCTTCATCTAGCAAATGGCCCATTCTAAGATGGATACCTTAGCCTCCGCAAATTCCTTTCATTCTATGTCTTTTCCTAATTAACTTTTAATTATCTTCACAAGCAGTTCTGCTAAACAAACTCCAAATTCTATCTGTAGAGATTATAATATGGTTATTAATAATAATGGAAGAAACATAG
This sequence comes from Somniosus microcephalus, assembly GCF_052327205.1. Classification (NCBI taxonomy): domain Eukaryota; kingdom Metazoa; phylum Chordata; class Chondrichthyes; order Squaliformes; family Somniosidae; genus Somniosus; species Somniosus microcephalus. The sequence continues at coordinate 170,924,011 of NC_140997.1, forward strand.
GTTGGGCCTTCACTGACCATATTAAAGGTATATTAACAAAGTCAAAACCCTAACTTACAAACAATGTTGGTCCCTTAGAGGATGAGACTGGGAAATTAATGGTGGGAAACATGGAGATGGCAAAAACGCTGAACAAATATTTTGTATCAGTCTTTACGGTAGAGGACACTAAGAATATCCCAACACTGGACAAACAGGGGGCTCTAGGGGGAGAGGAGCTAAATACAATTAAAATCACTAAGGAAGTGGTACTTGGTAAAATAATGGGACTTAAGCCGGATAAATCCCCTGGACCTGATGGCTTACATCCTAGGGTCTTGAGGGAAGTGGCGGTAGGGATTGTGGATGCATTGGTAATAATTTTGCAGAACTCCCTGGACTCAGCAAAGGTCCCGGCAGATTGGAAAACTGCTAATGTAACACCCTTATTTAAAAAGGGTAGTAGGCAGAAGGCTGGAAACTATAGACCTGTTAGCCTAACATCTGTGGTTGGTAAAATGTTAGAGTCCATTATTAAGGAGACAGTAACGGGACATTCGGATAAACATAATTTAATAGGACAAACTCAGCATGGTTTCATGAAGGGGAAGTCATGTTTGACAAATTTGCTTGAGTTCTTTGAGGAAGTAACATACAGGGTGGATAAAGGAGAACCAGTGGACGTAGTGTATTTAGACTTCCAAAAGGCATTTGACAAGGTGCCACACAAAAGATTATTGCTCAAGATAAAAAATCACGGTATTGGGGGTAATATTCTGGCGTGGGTGGACAATTGGCTCTCTAACAGAAAGCAGAGAGTTGGGATAAATGGTTCATTCTCAGACTGGCAATCAGTAACTAGTGGTGTTCCGCAAGGGTCAGTGCTGGGTCCCCAACTCTTTACAATCTATATTAATGATTTGGAGGAGGGGACCGAGTGTAACATATCAAAGTTTGCAGATGATACAAAGATGGGACGGAAAGTAGTGAGTGAGGAGGACATAAAAAACCTGCAAAGTGACATAGACAGGCTAAGTAAGTGGGCAGAGATTTGGCAGATGGAATACAATGCTGGAAAGTGTGAGGTTATGCACTTTGGCAGGAAAAATCATAGAGCAAGTTATTATCTTAATGGCAAGAAACTGGAAAGTACTGTAGTACAAAGGGATCTGGGGGTCCTGGTGCATGAAACTCAAAAAGTTAGTATGCAGGTGCAGCAAGTGATCAAGAAGGCCAATGGAATGTTGGCTTTTATTGCTAGGGGGATAGAATATAAAAACAGGGAGGTATTGCTGCAGTTATACAAGGTATTGGTGAGACTGCACCTGGAATACTGCATACAGTTTTGGTGTCCATACTTAAGAAAAGACATACTTGCTCTCGAGTCAGTACAAAGAAGGTTCACTTGGTTAATCCCGGGGATGAGGGGGTGGTCATATGAGGAGAGGTTGAGTAGATTGGGACTCTACTTATTGGAGTTCAGAAGACTGAGAGGCGATCTTATTGAAACATATAAGATTGTGAAGGGGCTTGATCGGGTGGATGCGGTGAGGATGTTCCCAATGATGGGTGAAACTAGAACTAGGGGGCATAATCTTAAAATAAGGGGCTGCTCTTTCAAAACTGAGATGAGGAGAAACTTCTTCACTCAGAGGGTGGTAGGTTTGTGGAATTTGCTGCCCCAGAAAGCTGTGGAAGCTACATCATTAAATACATTTAAAACAGAAATAGATGGTTTCCTAGAAGTAAAGGGAATTAAGGGTTACGGGGAGCGGGCAGGAAATTGGACATGAGTCTAGGTTCGAAATGGTCATGGCCCTGTGGGTAGTGGAGCGGGCCCAGGGGCCGTGTAGCCTGGTTCTGTTCCTACTTCTTGTGTTCTAATTCTGTGTTAGATTTCAGGAGATGGTTTTATTCCTGTTCCTGTCTGGGGTGGAGATCGCCTTTACAGAAGGTAAGTACTGTAGAAAATATAGGGACAGAGTGATCTCCTGGAAGAGTTTCGATCGCCTAGATGGGTCGGTGAGGAATTTCCCAGATTTTTTCTCCCAAATTGGCCATTGGGTTTTTTATCTGGTTTTTCGCCTCTCCTGGGAGATCACATGGGTTCGGGTGGGATGGAGAGTGATAGAAGATTTGAGGTTAGAATCAGATCAGCCATGATCTTATTGAATGGTGGAGCAGGCTCGAGGGGCCGTTTGGCCTACTCCTGCTCCTATTTCTTATGTTCTTATGTTCTTAATAGATAACTAGCCTGGCAGGGCCATTTTATGGGCCCCCGTGTGGAATATTTATGTTTCACCTAATCTAACTGATTAAAAAGACTGTCTCAAATTCTAATGCAAGCTTTCCAGGAAAATGAAACTTATCATTTAAACACAGTATTATTTGTGTAGCCATATACATTTTTAGGCACCCCTAGTTTCTAACAAAGATACTCCCACAGTGCTGAGTGACAAGCAGGCCTGAAATTCAAACCTGGAACCACCTTTATGGAAAGCCAATATTGCAACTATAAGCCCACCTTGTATTTAATAAATTAGGAAAATGCAAAAGGCTTGGACATATGAATTCATCTATCAAATGTGAATTACTGAACATTATGCCAGCAACCTACTCTTAGCAAGAAAAATTAGAATTGCTGTACAACTAGTAACCATTGTACACAAATGTACTAACACTGCTAACACAGTCTTTGAGGGTATCAACAAATAAAACAGTACTGTTGCACTATCACGTTGGAAGAGAGAAAGGATACATTATGAAAACCCATGGGATGTGAATTATATGTCACAAGTTGGCTGATCTGGTAACTCATGAGCAACAAATTGAATATAAATAATTATCTCAGGTCTTCATGATGTGTTTTTTTTATAATTATGGTGTAACTGAATTGGGCAAATGAATGGTCAAAGTTAATTTGAAGAGCTATATAAAAAGGTTTAATGTATATTTTATTCCTTTGAGGTCATCCAAAATGCAGCTGCCTGTGTCCTGACTCATACCAAGTCCTGTTCACCCATCACTCCTGTACTCATTGACCTATATTGGCTCCCGGTTAAGCAACACCTTGATTTCAAAATTCCCATCCCTGTTTTCAAATCTCTCCATGGCCTTGCCCCTCCCTATCTCTGTAATTTTTACCAGCCCCACAACCCTCCAAGATATCTGCACTCCTCTCATTTTGCCCTCTTGAGCATCCTTGGTTATAATTGCTCAACCATTGGTGGCTGTGCCTTCAGTTGCCTAGGCCATAAGCTCTGGAACTCCCTCCCTAAACCTCACCGTCTCTCTACCTTTCTTTCCTCCTTTAAGACGCTCCTTAAAACCTACCTCTTTGACCAAGCTTTTGGTCATCTGCTCTAACTTCTCCTTATGTGGCTCGGTGTCAGATTTTTGTCTTGTAATACTCCTGTGCAACGCCTTGGGATGTTTGGTGAGACAAGACAGAACAATATTGGATAAACAGTAGAAAAAAACACCTGTCACTGTTTTTGTGTCACTGTTAAAGATGAACTATGAGAAAAATCATACTGGTAAACAATGTTCTGTTACGTTAAATGTAAGAAATCACACAACACCAGGTTATAGTCCAACAGCTTTATTTGAAATCACAAGCTTTCGGAGCGCTGCTCCTTCGTCAGGTGAAATGGAGAGATGTTTCAAAACACAGCTTATATAGTCAGAGAATAATGTCAGATGTTTACAGGTAATCTTTCTAACTGCCATTTATCACACCTCGGCAGAGAGATAATCACAGCAATCAAAGGTGTAAATGGTGTCCAAACAGGTCAGTCAGGAAAACATTACATCAAAGAACAATGAGGTGAGGTATATCGGCGAGACCATGCAGACACTGCGACAACGGATGAACGGACACCGTGCAACAATCGCCAGGCAGGAGTGTTCCCTCCCAGTCGGGGAACACTTCAGCAGTCAAGGACATTCAGCCTCCGATCTTCGGGTAAGCATTCTCCAAGGCGGCCTTCGAGACACACGACAACGCAAAATCGTCGAGCAGAAACTGATAGCCAAGTTCCGCACCAATGAGGACGGCCTCAACCGGGATCTTGGGTTCATGTCACGCTACATGTAACCCCACCTGACATAGGGTCATCCAGACTCGAGTCGTCATTGGCTTGTTCTCTCCACACAGATGCGGCCGGACCTGCTGTGATTTCCAGCAAAAAAAAATGTTGTCTCTTTTTTTGTTTTTCATACAGACCCCAGCATCTGCAACATTTGACCCCTTGTGACCCCACCTCATTGTTCTTTGATGTAATGTTTTCCTGACTGACCTGTTTGGACACCATTTACACCTTTGATTGCTGTGATTATCTCTCTGCCGAGGTGTGATAAATGGCAGTTAGAAAGATTACCTGTAAACATCTGACATTATTCTCTGACTATATAAGCTGTGTTTTTATGCATCTCTCCACTTCACCTGACGAAGGAGCAGTGCTCCGAAAGCTTGTGATTTCAAATAAAGCTGTTGGACTGTAATCTGGTGTTGTGTGATTTCTTACATTTGTCCACCCCAGTCCAACACCGGCATCTCCACACCATGGCTGTTAAGTTAATATAACATCACAGAATACTTCTCACATATCATCTAGAGTGTCCTGACATTAATTCTCTTTTGCTTTCCTGTACTCATGATCGGAGGTTTTAACTTTTGATGATTTTGTGGTATGCAATAACATTTCTGGAGGAAATTTAAAAAAAAATCATATTCCATGATAATGATGATCATTTTGAAATGATCCAATTTACCTTCTGCTTTCTCCCTTCCCCTCCCAGCTTACAGGGTAGATGCGCTTGACGGGTCAGTAACAGAGGTCAACATATTTAATATGTTTATATTTTTACTACGTAAAAGCTTAAATCTAAACATTTAATTTTCCTCCGTATTATATATTTGTATTAACAGGTTAATCAAACTAAATGTGCTTTTGCCTTAAAGTGAGTGCCACTGACAAATGATATACAGCTCTCCCCAAGGCAGCAGCACTCCTCAAAGTAAACTGACCAAGCTCCTTTCAGCTGACAGCAAAAAAGACCCACATTTCATGTTCCCCTCAGAACTATTACTATAGCCAACTAAATGCACTGAAACAGGCCAGTGTCAGAATGCTTGCACAAAATAGCATCATGGTACAAGAGTTCTGATGTACAGCACTGGCTCAGTATCAATTCCTGGGCCTGTTGAATCCCAATTATTTTTCCCTACATCTGCCACATTTTAAATCCAAGAAATTAAAATTCAAGAAGATATAAAAAAAAATTATATTGTCTGTGTCTCTGTTCTCTGTTCAGAGGCTGATGTGAAAAACTGAGAACTAGAGTTCTACAAAATGGCCTCTAACATGACTACAGGAGAGCAGAGCCACACGATGATATAAATGTGAGTGAGTAGCACAGGGGCCTGTTTGGCATTCCTCTTCCGAATCCTGGATTTAGCATAAAAGCGCTTTCAGTTATGTGGTGGGAAAATGATTTTACAAGGCAATAGATCAGGAACCCAAAGCAATTTACAACTGAATACAGCATTCTGAAAGGACAAAAAGACAACTTAACTTTTCTCAAATTGTGCACGGGTAACAAGAAGCTTTCAGTATCATTTACAGTGTTCTTACGAGAAGCTTGAATTCATCAGTGAGATTGTTTCATATGTACACTGCTGCGTCCATTTCACAACTCAAAGTTACTGGAGCACATTTAACACAACAGTGTCATGTCTAAATGCTGTATTCAAATGTAAATAGCTTCGGGTATCCTGATTATTTACTATGCAAAATTGCTTCTCGCTGAAATAGCCTCGTTTACTTAGCCTTACAAACACAACATACTGCATAATAAAAATTGAATAACAAGTTTAATTCAACTATATACAATTTAAATAATAGTTTCATATGAAACATTCTTTAGTATAACAAAGTGTATTGTTTAACATTAAATTTAGTATTTTTAAATATTTTATAAACATTTTTCCACTTGCTTTTACTGCCTGCCCTTTTCCACCTCTTGCAACAAAGTAAAAAAAAATCATTTAAAAAAAACACTTTTGTTTAGCTTAAACTTTAAACAGAGACATTGAGAAGGAGGAGGAGCAAACTGTACCAACCTGTCCAAGTGAGGGTACGTCATGGAGCACCACAAAGTAGGTGAAGATTGGGTAAAGAAAAAAACTTGTTACTGCTTCAGCAATGGAAGGTAGAATAATTATCACAAAAAAAAGGTAGACATTACCCTTTCAATATAAGTATGTATACACACATATATATATATATACATATATATATATAATACCTTATCTACACACATGCATACACATACCACACACATATATATATATATATATATATATAAATATACATGCACACATAGATAAATATACTATATATATATATATATATATATATATATTAACTGCAAAGTAATTTATATAACTGCAAAAGTCCAAATTATATATAAATACTCATATACTGGACTGCCAGAGCTGAAACTCATCTTTCTCTTTCTCCCCACCCCATTAATGAAATAAAAATGAACACATCGCCAGCAGCAAGACGATTTGTGGGCATCATAGGTATCGGCATGTTTACAGACAGAATCTTGAGCAGAATATATGAATAGTTGGTCTGTAATCTTTATAAACAAGAATGTTGAATGCAAATTACATTCATACGACTGCATCTACAAACTTTACTACAGTCACATGGGAGTCTTATAATTTAAGTAATAAATAATGGTCAATATAAATATATAAATGAATGAATAAAAATTAATGCAGATTATCTTCAGCCTCTAGGGACATCTATCTTTGAGTTACATGGCTAAAAGCAGTTCAGCGATGCCCTCACATATAAATGTTTGGCAATTTATCATTTAAATAGATGTTACTCCATTATCTAAAATGGAATCCTAAAATTAGATTTTCTGGAGGTTAATATTTTCTGCACTGATATTTGGCGTTTCTCACCTATATATTTAAAAACAGGGCTATGATTTGAAGATTGTATAGCTACAGTGATCTGTGAAGCTGCACGCATATTGTGCTCTTTAACCGCTAAAGGGCTGATTAGTTTATAGCCTCTCCTTTCAAAAGCACAGCCTTTCCTCAAACTGTGGACAACGGTTTCCATTTAACTGAACAGTCAGTTACTATTCTTCAGTTTTGCACCACGTACCATAATTAATTGATACATCCAGTCACAATGGTGCAGTTTGTGTCAGCTGACCATCTACGCTGCTTAACACCATGTAAAATAACTGAAATAGGACCACAAATATTTCATGCTTTTAAATTTAACAAACGTTAATGTATATAGACATCATCCAATGTAGAACACACAAATGTTAGAAGGGCAATACAAACTGTCAAAGACATAAATCAATGTTACTACCTAGATGGCCTTTGAACTTAGCAAAACCTTGTTAGGTTCACAGATAATGTTATAGTAACCATTTATTCCTTTATAGAACCATCAGTCAATGCTGTTCATTTTCACACAACCTTAAGGTTAGCTAGAGCACAAAAATTCCCATGGAAAAACATGTAAATCAACATTTACAGAAAAGCCTTTACCATGGAAAGGACTGCTCACAGCACTGTGTAAAATGCACAGTACCCTGTGCAGCTTGCTGATTCATTCGTATGGGTTTATGGCACTGCAGCTCGCCACAACTAAATATTCACATTCCCATGGTTATGAGACAAACAATAACAAAAAGTGCAAAGGTCATATGGTCTTCCAAATTCTTTCAACGGTATTTGATGTTTGATCTTCTTCAAAGAATTCTAATAGCGTCTTTCCAACTTTTGCTTATTTTGTAACAAAACTAGATATTCCAGAAACAAGATAGAAAGGGAGTTGCTCAAACTTTAGCTTCAAGATACTGTATTGGGCTAAATTTTGCGATGAGCAGCGAACGAACACTTGCACTTGCTCCTAGACTTTCTATGGGCTTTTGCACTGGAAGTTCCTGTCAGCCAACTATCAAAAAGCGCAGCGCCCTCTACAGAGCACCTGGGACTTGTGTGAACAGGACAACCACTGTGTATCTCCTTAACCAATTAGATTGAAGAATCATTAATGAGCAACACAGAGTCCGAATGAGGACGTGTCAGTAAGAATATTTAATTCAATGCCAAATCAGAAAGCGAAAGAAAGATGGGATTAAGAGAGAGAGAGATAAGAGACAGAAAGATAAAGTTTAAAACAATTATTTACTTTTCTTATTTTTTTAAATCACCAACAATAATTAAATCTGAAGGATTCCACATTTTCTAAAGTTAATTTCCAGTGCCAGAGAGGTTGTTGAGCAGTAATTAAGACTTACCACACCATTAAAGGGGTACTTACACTGGAATGGACAAGCCCTAACTTTTTCTGGCGAGTTTAGTGTGTACCAACACGCAAGTACATCAACTTCACCCTGTTCTATGTATTTCAATGGTGGGTCTCTCGGCGAGATACCGTTATCGTGCAGCTTCTGGAGGAGCAGGGCATCTCAGACAGCAACTTCCTGATTTACGCATTTAACTGTGCATGTGCGGTTGCTGGAAGTTGCTGTCAGATTTATAGGTGAATAATGGTGAGCGCTGGTTAGCCTCATCATATATTTTTACCGCAAAATCCGGCCTGTTGTATTTGTTCTTCCATTATTTATTTAAAATTGTGAGATTATGAAATGTATTAAGATTTGAGAACTTTGCTTTTTGCAAGATTATAAAATGTACCGTGCTTTATGAGTATTCCTTTTTGTTGGTTGCCAGCCTGTGCACGTTGTTGTCAGCTACACTTTTGCATAATTGTGCATGAGATGAAATCAGGTTGTGCAGAGGTAAAAGCGTTAAAGCTATCTGCTAAACCAGCAGCTTTTGCAAGAGCAAAACCACAGCTACATCCTATTATTGATAAAGTCGTTGCAAAGTTTATGTCATATACGAGGCCGAGAAGGAACAGCAGCAGACATTGGAGATGAAGGTGCCAGACAAGATAGGAGAAGTGTCAATAAGTGCTACGTGCCGTCTTGCTCGTTAAGAGCACCTGGCATGGACAGACACGATTGGACTTTGTTAGTCAAATGATCAGAACTTTGAAGGATATAAGGCAACTGTTCGACCTGAGATGTACAGATGCAGAGAGAAGGACCATGGTAACTGGAGAGGTGGATTCATGCTAGTCAAATGCGCTTAACGCTTCTCTGGTATGCTGGTATTGAGGAGCGGGGTCTATGCTGGTGAAAGTCTAATGCTCTTCTCTGCTCGTAAGTCAACCGCTGGACCGGGTAAAGAAACAACAGAGACATCACACGCTACGCTGTCCTGTTACCGAAATTGGTAATATCCTTCAGAACTGTAAATTACTGTCGATTAATAGTAGTCTTGATTTTCCACTGTATACCAATAAAATATCTACCGTACCAATATGGAATCACGTCCGAATCATTAAATTTGAGGTGTAAAACCTCTTACAAAATATTTTTAAGTAAATATTTCTGGAACACCCTGTTCCTCCACACAAACACTTCACGAAATAAATGTATAGAATCATAGAAAGTTACAGCACGCAAGGAGGCCATTTCGGCACATTGGGCTGGATTTTCAGCGGGCTCAGCAGGCCAATTAAGGGTCACCAGGCAACAGGTGACGTCACAGATTGAAATTTCATCTGTCAAGACCTTTTGACAGATGAAATATCAGCATTTCACAGCTGTTTGAAGCTGTCAAACACTGACAATCTGTACTCCAAGTTAATTCCTTCCTCTCAGGATGATTTAGCAATCTCCCCGGAACAGAACGCTGAATGCTGCAATTTTTGACAGCTCACAGCCATTCTGCTTTCTGTGCCGGTGAGATGAGGGACTCCCGAGACCTGAAGGAAAGAAGGCTGTAAAAGTAAGTAAAGGCATGTAAAACTTCTTTAAACACTTTACACACACCAAACACACTTACCTTTGCACTCATGCACCCATCACTCACCTGAACACCGGACATCTCGTTCCCCTCCAAGCCCTTCATCCCGACGGTCCGCCTCCTCTAACTTGACGTGGTTTGGAGCCGTCGCGAATCCCACACTTCAACATTAAAAATAGGGATTAGGCTAAAAACTGCCTGTTAACTACCTGTTAACAGGTAGTTAATTGGCACTAATCCCCTTCCCGCCACGGGGAGACGGGTCCCAGTGCGGGGCGGGTACCTGCCTCCTTTGAAACTGGCATGGAGGCGGGTTGGGGATGGGATGGTGTCGAGACCCCCAATTTCGGGATTTTAACCCCCCACACGCCTCCAATCCCGCCTCCACGACCCAATGAAAATCCTACCCATCGTGTCCGCGCTGGCCAACAAAGAGCTACCCAGCCTAATCCCACTTCCCAGCTCTTGGTCCGTAGCCCTGCAGGTTAGAACATCCCAAGTGTACATCCAAGTACTTTTTAAATGTGGTTAGGGTTCCTGCCTCTACCACCCTTTCAGGCAGTGAGTTCCAGACCCCCACAACCCTCTGGGTGAAGAAATTTCCTCTCAAATCCCCTCTAAACCTTCCACCAGTTACTTTAAATCGGTGCCCTCTGGTTTTTGACCCCTCTGCTAAGGGAAATAGGGCCTTTCTATCCATTTTATCTATGCCCCTCATAATTTTATAAACCTCAGCCTCCTCTGTTCCAAGGAAAACAGATCCAGCCTATCCAATCTTTCCTTATAGCTGTGGCAGAGCCACTAAAGGACTCAGACCGTTTGTATATAATTCCCTTTAACAACATGTTAGCGACAGCCTGAGCCTGTATTGATACTGTTTACTTGTATAGAGCGTGATTACTTTAACAGTGCGGGTAAACGCAATGATGTCACGCCGTACATCATGTGATCACCCACTGGCGGGAAGAACGTCATGACGTCAACCACGGGACCAGCCAGCAGTCCTCGTGGAGCCTCCGAACTGAATAGACCTACACTCGATGTTCTCCTGCAGTTACTTGTTTAAACCTGTTAGTTTCCATTAAACTTAATTTTGTTTAAGCGCCTGAGTGGACCTCAGTCTTTGGATAGGAACTAGACATTCCTACATTGGTGACCCCGACTTTTGCGAATGGTTTTCGCAGACGATAATCAACATGGAAATGAACGCCGTTTCCTTAAAGCTGTCGCAGTTCTGGGAGCAACAACCAGCCGCATGGTTCATCCAGGCTGAAGCCCAGTTCGCCATCAGGGACATCGTTGCGGTTCAGACCCGTTATTATTAAGTGGTCTCCGCCCTCGACAGCGCCACAGCCTCGCAGATCGTCAGCCTACTCGGTAGTCCGCCTACTGATCGCAAGTATGACACCTTAAAGACGCGGTTGCTGCAGGTCTTCGGGCTCACGAAGTCGGAGCGCGCCCGCCGGCTGCTCGCTATGCCCGGCCTCGGGGACTCCAAGCCGTCCGAGCTCATGAGCCAGATGCTCACGCTCCTCGGGTCTGAGCCGGAATGCTTCCTCTTCAGGGAGCTATCCCTCAGCCTACTCCCGGAGCAGGTTCAGACTGCCCTAGCCAGGTCTGAACATTCCTACATAGCTAAGATTCTCTACTCCCGGCAACATCCTTGTAAATCTCCTCTGTACCCTCGCTAATGCAATCACATCTTTCCTGTAATGTGATGACCAGAACTACATGCAGTACTCTAGATGAGGCCTAACTAGTGTTTTATACAGTTGAAGCATAACCCCCCTGCTCTTGTATTCTATGCCACGGCTATTAAAGGCAAGTATTCCGTATGCCTTCTTAACCACCTTATCTACCTGGCCTGCTACCTTCAGGGATCTGTCGACATGCACTCCAAGGTCCCTCTGTTCCTCTACTCAGTGTCCTACCATTTAATGTGTATTCCCTTTCCTTGTTAGCCCTCCCCAAATGCATTACCTCACACTTCTCCAGATTGAATTCTATTTGTCACTGTCCTGCCCACCTGACCAATTTATTGATATCTTCCTGCAGTCTATAGCTTCCTTCTTCAGTATCAACCACACAGCCGATTTTAGTATCATCTGCAAACTTCTTAATCATACCCCCTATATTCAAGTCTAGATCATTGATATATACCACAAAAAGCAAGGGACCTAGTACTGAGCCCTGCGGAACCCCACTGGAAACAGCCTTCCAGTCACAAAAACACCCATCAACCATTACCCTCTGCTTCCTGTCCCCGAGCCAGTTTTGAATCCAACTTGACACTACCCTGGATCCCATGGGCTTTTAACTTCATGACCAGTCTGCCATGTGGAACCTTATCAAAAGTCTTGCTAAAGTCCATATACACTACATCAAATGCACTACCCTCATCTACCCTCCTTGTTACCTCCTCAAAAAATTCAATCAAGTTTGTCAGACACGACCTTCCCTTAACCAAACCGTGCTGACTATCCTTGATTAATCTGTGTCTTTCTAAATGAAGATTTATCCTGTCCTTCAGAATTCTTTCCAATAATTTTCCCATCACCGAGGTTAGGCTGACTGGCCTGTAATTACTCAGTCTATCCTTTTCTCCCTTTTTAAACAAGGGTACCACATTAGCAGTCCTCCAGTGCTCCGTCACCACACCTGAAGCCAGAGAGGATTGAAAAGTGATGGTCAGGGCCTCTGCTATTTCCTCTTTTGCTTCACTTAACAGCCTGGGATACATTTCAATTGGGCCTGGTGATTTATCCACTTTTAAAGCTGCTAAACCCCTTAATACTTCCTCTCTCACTATGTTTATTTCATCTAATATTTCACACTCCTCCCCCCCGATAGCAATACAGACCAAGAAGGATCCAAGTTCAGTTTGTTGTCTGTGCTGAGTTCACTGACTTTATCCAGAGCAGCAGAGTTCAAACTCCAAGTGGCCTCAAAACCCTGAATTAAAGAAAGCATAAAAAAAGTCAGAATTCCTGCTCCTGTTTATGCAGCAGTGAAAGTGTACATATCTGGGCTTGAACTGAGAACTGGATCGAGCCTACAAGTGAGGCGCCCCATTGTAGAATAGTTTACCAACACTTACACCTCGGGCTGACATGTAAAAAAAGGCCACTTTGATGATCGCTTGGAGTCCTACGAATGGAACCATACTCAGCTTGAGTCAGGTCCTTCAGGAGAGGAGGAGAGTACATTGGTTGTGATTATTAACTATTGACCAGAAGTATCCAGTCAACATGAAGCTGTTTTCAACAAGACTAATCATGTACAAAGAACATCTCAAGGTTGAAACAACTTATTCTAACCTTGCAAAGATCATTTGAATTTTGGAATATCACAATATCTTATAAAGGATGTTTTTATGTCGGAGAAGGTTTAGAGAAGAACGACAAGGATGATTCTGGGAATCAAAGCTCTAAGTTATGAGGGAAAAGATGTAGAGGGCTAAACTTGCTACCAGTTACAAAAAAAATTTTTGGGGGGGGAACATGGTTAAGATTTCTGAATTGCTGAGTAGAATGAACAATTTAGATGAAAATTGGCTAATCAACATAGACTGAGTGCTGAATAAGAGGGCAAACATAAAAGTAACAAGCGATAAGAAATACTTAGAAAACATTCAGCACCCAATACTCTCACCTTTGAACCAGAGGATCATGAGTTCAAGACCTACTCCAAGAGTTGAGCATATAATCTGGGCTGACACTTCAAAGTAGTATCAAGAAGGGGTCATTTTAACTGTTAATGATAGTATAAAACTAGCGATCTCAGATCAGCCACCTGTTTTACTGAAGTCAATGGAAAGGAAACTCAGGACAGGATTGAAAACCCCCATTTTAAACAATTGGCAAAAATTAAATTTACCCCCAGAGAGTGCTGCATTGTTTGAAGGTACCATCTTTTGAACTAAAGGTTAAACTAAGAGCTTATCAAGCTTAGGAGGCCTAAAAAAATCAAGTTGCCCTTGCTTAGCACCGAGCTACAACGATGTCTGTACTCTCCTCCACTCATATCATGTGACTGATTAGGATAGGACACAAAACAGAGGAAATCTGCTTGTTTTTTCCCTCTCTGTTATATGCAGTCTTTTGCTATGAGTAGCAGATTTGAAAAGCTGAAATTGTGAGGAATGCATACAGTAATACTCATGTGTTACCATGCAGCCTATTATAGTGTACCTACATGTACAAGCATCATATAGTTAAATTAAATTGGTGGGGATAGTCAATACTGAGGAGGACTGCAACAAATTACAGGAGGACACTAATAAACTTGCAGAATGGGCATAAAATTGGCAAATGAAGTCCAACACAGATAAATGTGAGGTATTACATTTTGGTAGGAAGAATAGGGAGGTCACTTATTACTTGGAGGGTGCGAGTCTAGGTGGGATAGAGGAACAAAGGGATCTCGGAGTACAAACATAGAAACATAGATGATAGGAGCAGGAGTAGGCCATTCGGTCCCTCGAGCCTGCTCCGCCATTCGATGAGATCATGGCTGATCATCCAAACTCAGTACCCCGTACCTGCCTTCTCCCCATATCCCTTGATACCTTTAGCTCCAAGAAATATATCTAACTCCTTCTTGAATATATTTAAAGACTTGGCCTCAACCGCCTTCTGTGGTAGAGAATTCCACAGGTTCACCACTCTCTGGGTGAAGAAATTCTTCCTCATCTCTGTCCTAAATGGCTTACCCCTTATCCTTAGACTGTGACCCCTGGTTCTGGACTCTCTGACCATTGGGAACATTCTACCTGCATCTAGTCTGTCCAGACCTGTCAGAATTTTATAAGTTTCGATGAGATCCCCTCTCATTCTTCTAAACTCCAGCGAGTATAAGCCTAATCGACCCAATCTCTCCTCATACATCATTCCTGCCATCCCAGGGATCAGCCTTGTGAATCTTCGCTGAACTCCTTCCATGGCAAGAACATCCTTCCTCAGATAAGGTGACCAAAACTGCACACAGTACTCAAGGTGTGGTCTCACCAAGGCCCTATACAACTGCAGCAGGACATCCTTGCTCCTGTACTCAAACCCTTTTGCTATGAAGGCCAACATACCATTTGCCTTCTTCACCGCCTGCTGCACCTGCATGCTTACCTTCAGCGACTGGTGCACAAGGACACCCAGGTCTCGTTGCACTTCCCCTTCTCCCAATCTATTGCCATTCAGATAATAGTCTGCCTTTCTGTTTTTGACACCAAAGTGGATAACCTCGCATTTATCCACGTTATATTGCATCTGCCACGCTTCTGCCCAATCACCCAACCTGTCCAAATCATCCTGGAGTTTCTCGGTATCCTCCTCGCAGCACACACGCCCACCCAGCTTTGTGTCGTCTGCAAACTTGGAGATATTACATCTAGTTCCCTTATCTAGATTATTAATGTATATTGTGAATAGCTGGGGTCCAAGGACCGATCCCTGCGGCACCCCACTAGTCACTGCCTGCCACTCAGAAAAAGACCCATTAATTCCTACTCTCTGCTTTCTGTCCGCCAACCAGTTCTCTATCCAAGTCAATACCTTGCCCCCAATCCCATGTGCCTTAACTTTACACGCTAATCTCTTATACGGGACCTTATCGAAAGCCTTTTGAAAGTCCAAATACACCACATCTACTGGTTCTCCCTTATCTATTTTCCCAGTTACATCCTCAAAAATTCCAGTAGATTAGTCAAGCACGATTTACCTTTTGTAAATCCATGTTGACTTTGTCCGATCCTGTCACTGTTTTCCAAGTGCTCAGCTATTACATCCTTTATAATGGACTCTAGCATTTTCCCCACTACTGATGTCAGGCTTACCGGTCTGTAATTCCCTGCTTTCTCTCTACCACCCTTTTTGAATAGTGGGGTAACATTAGCTACCCTCCAATCCATGGGTACAGTTCCAGATTCCAGCGAATTTTGGAAGATGATCACTAAAAGTTGCGACACAGGTTAGCAAGGCCATAAAAAAGGCAAACCAAGCACTAAGGTTTATTTCTAGAGGTATAGAATTGAAAAGTAGGAAAGTTATGCTAAACCTGTATCGAACCTTGGTTAGACCACACATAGAGTACTGTGTACAGTTCTGATCACCATATTATAAAAGGGATATAGAGGCACTGGAGAAGGTGCAGAGAAGATTTACAAGGATGATACCAGAAATGCGAGGGTATACATATCAGGAAAGGATGAACAAGCTGGGTCTCTTTTCCCTTGAAAAAAGGCTGAGGGGTGACCTAATAGAAGCCTTTAAAATTATGAAAGGTTTTGATAGAGTGGATAGAGAGAGAATGTTTCCACTTGTGGGGAAGTGCACAACTAGAGGCCATCAATATAAGATAGTCACCAAGAAATCCAATAGGAAATTCAGAAGAAACTTCTTTACCCAAAGAGTGGTGAGAATGTGGAACTCGCTACCACAGGGAGTGGTTAAAGCAAAAAGTATAGATATATTTAAGGGGAGGCTAGACAAGCATATGAGGGAGAAGGGAATAGAGGGTTATGCTGATAGATTTAGATGAGGAAAGACGGGAGGAGGCTCGAGTGGAGCATAAACACCAGCATGGACTGGTTGAGCCGAATGGCCTGTTTCTGTGCCGTATATGCTATGTAATCCTAGGTAATCCTATGTAAAGGGAAAAGTGTGTTTTGGGTGAATGCATTTAAGGATTTGATTGAAAGGAATACTAAGTTGCTTGAGCAAAGTGTATTGCTACATAATGCGTGTTACATTTTTGGGTCTTTTCTAATCCTCTTACTCTAGATTATTTCAGGTATTTTAGATCACTCCCATGGACAAATCTAACTTCCCATATCTTCAAGAGCTTTTATCCTTACCTTGAGATCTAGGAAAATTTACAGTAATGTACCTGAGAAGCAAACAGAAAATCCTATCTAATAATTCCTTTTAGTAATTTGACTTATCATATGCCTTTATAAAATCTCAGTCTAGACATTGACAGTGGTAGAGTATCACATCAGACTTCATTTTAAAAGGTTGAAATATCAAGCAAATTTACTTTACAAAAAATGAACACATAAATAACAGCCATATAATATAGTTATGTATTCACAGTAGTCATCCTTCCACCTAACTTCTTGAACGGACAAAATAATTTAGAAAAAATGATTGCAATTCTGAGTCCTAAGCTAACCCTTTCCAAATAAATGACTCACCTCCTGACTCCCCAAAGCCTTTCCACCATCTACAAGACACAAGTAAGGAGTGTGATGGAATACTCTCCACTTGCCTGGACGAGTACAGGTCCAACAACACTGAAGAAGCTCAACACCATCCAGGATAAAGCAGCCCACTTGATTGGCACCCCATCCACTACCTTAAACATTTATTCCCTCCACCACCGGCGCACCATAGTTGCAGTGTGTACCATCTACAATACACAACTCGCCAAGGCTTCTTCGACAGCACCTTCCAAACCTGCGACCTCTTCCACCTAGAAGGACAAGGGCAGCAGGCGCATGGGAACACCACCTCCTCCAAGTTCCCCTCCAAGTCACAGGCTATCCTGACTTAGAAATATATCGCCGATCCTTCATCGTCGCTGGGTCAAAATCCTGGAACTCCCTCCCTAACAGCACTGGGGGAGTACCTTCACCACACAGACTGCAGAAGTTCAAGGCGGCGGCTCACTACCACCTTCTCAAGAGCAATTAGGGATGGGCAATAAATGCTGGTCTTGCCAGCGACGCCCACATTCTGTGAATGAATTTTAAAAAAATAACGTTCAGCAATCGTTTTACTTTTCCTTGAACTTCTCACCACTATGGAAGCCTATACTAATTTAAACTTGGAAATTCACAGAATCACAGAATCACAGAAACCCCACAGTGCAGATAGAGGCCATTTCGGCCCATCGAGCCTGCACCGACACATATCCCACCCGATCCCCGTAACCCCTACACCAACACATATCCCACCCTATCCCTGTAACCCCACGTATTTAATCCCCCTAACACTAAGGGTCAATTTTTTATCATAGCCAATCAACCTAACCCGCACATCTTTGGACTGTGGGAGGAAACCGGAGCACCCGGAGGAAACCCACGCAAACACGGGGAGAATGTGCAAACTCCACACAGTCACCCGAGGCCGGATTCGAACCCGGGTCCCTGGCGCTGTGAGGCAACAGTGCTAACCACTATGTCACCGTCAAGTTGATTTTTCTCTCTTGACCTGTTCCTTCTCCAAGAGATTTTCAAACTGACTCCCCTAATTCAGCTAGAAGTTTTTTTTTATATCCCAGATGTAAAGTCCGTGCCTCAATAATACATGGACTTCGGGAGAACAGTTTAACAGGTACTTTACTGAACAGGAGGCAACGTCAGACTGAAATACAGAAGCCTGCTAGGGCGTTTTATACAGGGGTGGTCACTGCCAGTACTGCAGTCTAAAACCAGTTATTCCCTTAAAGGTACATACACAACAATTCCTCCCCTTTTAGATAAACAGTACATAACATTCATTTAACAACTAAATAATAACTAATTACAATTACAATTTTCTCGGTACTATATACATCAACTGAAATAATCATTTATAAGTTCAGTCTTTGAGGAGGCTTCCTGATCCTGACTGGATAGCGCCTTTCTCGAGTATCCTGTTCTGGCGGTGGAGTCAATTCTGGCTCACTGTCATTGGTTGGTTCGTCAGCTTCCAATACCACTGCTTCTGAGGTAGACGCAATCTGTACTTCGGGCTCATTACCAGGTGCACATGCTTGTGGTATAGGTTTGGCTTGTTCCTGTGACTCTAGAATCTGGTCAGCATGGCGTCTCACGATGCTCTCTCCAAAGTCCACTGTGTACATTAGTGGTCCCTGCTGTGTGCATATCGTTCCTGGCTGCCATTTTTCTGTTCGGTAGTCGTGGGCCAAGACTGGTTGCCCTATCTTGAAGCTCCTGGTTGGCTTCTCATTTATGTGCTGGAACTGCTTATCCTCAACATCTCGTCTTATGTTTGGTTTGAGCAAATCCAAGCGACATCTTAGCCTTCGGTTGAAAAACAGTACGGCTGGAGTTTGGTTGGTTACTGCATGTGTCGCATTCCGGTAAGCAAACAAGAAATTATCCACCTTGTGTTGTAGTGGTATGTCGTCATTATACATTGCCTTTATGGCCTTTTTAAAGGTCTGAACAAACCTCTCAGCCAATCCATTTGTGGCTGGATGATATGGGGCAGATGTGTAATGTTTCACCCCATTATTCTTCAGGAACCTCCGGAAATCCTCAGACACAAACTGTGGCCCATTGTCAGAGCAAATCTGTTCTGGCAACCCATTCCTGGCGAAGATGGTCCTTAGGACTGCAATGGTTTTCTCCGTGGTGGTGGAGGACATTTTAATGACCTCTGGCCATTTCGAATGGGCGTCCACAGCGATTAGAAACATTGAGTCCATAAATGGACCAGCAAAATCAATGTGTACCCATTGCCATGGAGATGAGGGCCACTCCCATGGATGTAGCAGGGCCTGTGGTGGAGCGTTTTGGAGCTTCTGGCATCCTGTGCATCTCTTGGTCATATCCTCGATTTCTTTTTCGATTCCCGGCCACCACACAAACGCCCTGGCTAGGCTCTTCATTTTTACCCCTCCCAGATGACCCTCATGAAGCTCATTGAGCACTCTATCTCTCAACTTGGGTGGGATTACCACTCGGGATCCACACATCAATGTCCCCCGGCACACTGACAGTTGTTCTCTCCTTGGCGAGAATGCTGGCAACAGTGAGTCGCCATATGCTGGCCATCCCTTCACTGTCAAATCATAGACCCGAGAGAGTGTCGGGTCATTTCGGGTTTCCTTCTCAATACTTGCGTTTGTAATAGGCAAACATTCGACTATGGTCGCATGGAATATCTCCACAGGGTCCACTGCAGGTGCTTCTTCCACCGTAGGCAACGGTAGGCGCGACAACCCATCAGCGTTTCCATGCTGTTTCGTACCCTTGTACTCTATGTCGTACTGATGTGCCCCTAGAAAAAGTGACCATCTTTGCAGCCGTTGCGCCGTCATCACCAGAACGCCCTTCTTTGGGTTAAAAATTGAGACCGGGGGCTGATGATCAGTCAGTAGGGTGAATTTCTGCCCGTGCAGATAGTGATTGAACTTCTTCACCCCACACACCAGGCTGAGGGCCTCCCTGTCAATCTGGGCGTAGTTACGCTCAGCTGAGGTCAGCGAGCGCGATGCAAAGGCTATTGGCCTCTCTGAACCGTCACAGAATTTTTGTGATAGCACCGCTCCAATGCCGTAAGGTGACGCATCACATGCCAACCGAATCGGTAGTGTTGGGTTGTAGTGGGCCAATACTTCTTTTGAAGTGATTTGGCATTTACATTCCTGAAAGGCACGCTTACACTCATCGCTCCATTTCCATGTTACTCCAGTTTGTAGCAGGGCGTTCAGTGGGTGCAGAATTGTAGATAAATTTGGCAAGAACTTATGGTAGTAGTTCACCAACCCGAGGAACGACCTTAGTTGCGACACATTTCCCGGTGCTGGAGCCTTGACTACAGCCTCAATCTTGTCCGGCGACTTATGCAACCCTTCCTCATCAATCATGTGGCCACAATACGAGATTTGTCTCCTGAAGAACTCGCATTTGGGGCGGTTGGCTCGTAGCCCATATTCCTGTAATCTCGTGAGCACCTGCTCCAGGTTGGCAAGGTGTTCACTGTCATTTTCGCCCGTAACTAAGATGTCGTCTAAATAACACTGGGTCCCCGGAATCCCTTGCAGGACTTGTTCCATCGCCCTCTGCCAAATAGCCAGGGCTGATGCTACCCCGAATACCAGTCGATTGTACTGGTAAAGGCTTTTGTGAGTGTTTATCGTGAGGTATTTTCTAGATGCTTCTTCCACCTCCATTTGTAGATACGCTTGGGCCAGATCAATCTTTGTAAAACGTTTCCCTCCAGATAGTGAGGCGAAAATATCTTCTATCCACGGAAGTGGATATTGTACTGTGTGCAGGACTGGGTTCACAGTCACCTTGAAGTCCCCACAGATGCGAACTTTCTTCGGCTCCCCAGGCGTGCTGCTCAATGCTTTCTTCATTACAGGAACGATGGGTGTGGCCCACTCACTCCAGTCCACCTTGGACAGCACACCTGAACGTTCCAGACTCTCCAGTTCAGCTTCAACGGCTGGGCGGATCGCGTATGGCACCGGTCTGGCCTTAAAAAATTTTGGGTTTGCATTATCTTCAATCTTTATGGTTGCCTTTACTCCTTTTAGAGTCCCAAGTCCTTGTTGGAACACCTCTTCCGCGTCAGATAGAATTTGTGACAGATGTCCAGGTGCGACGTCATCATCCTTTTTGTCAGTCACAGTTAGCGCCTGAATGGAATGCCAATCCAATTGTATTTTTCGGATCCATTCACGTCCCAATAATGGTGGTCCACCATCTCGTAGTATATACATATATAGTTTCTGCATTTCCTTGCCGTTATATTTAACTGGCACCCTTATTTTTCCTCTGGGGTAAACCTTTTGCCCCGTGTATGTCTTCAATACAATGGACGTGTCCTTTAAGGGTATGTGTGAGAATAGCCGCTCATAGTCTCATCGATTCATGACAGTTAGGGCTGATCCTGTGTCCAATTCCATCTTTACTGGGGACCCTGCTATCGTGAGGGTGACCCAAATGGTTCGGTGATCCTCCTTTGCGATCACATTGTGTAACTTTAGACAACTTAGTCTCCTGCTCCCGGAGTCCTTATCACTCTCCTGATCTTCCGAACTACTGTCTGTCAGTTTCTTTACTTTCCTGTACTGTTCTTTAGTAGTTCTTGTCGTGTTGGTTTTCTTTCCCGACCTGCAGACTCTTGCTATATGTCCCATTTTTCCGCATTGCCTGCATACTTTGTCCTTAAACCAGCAGTCCTTCTGCTCATGGGTTGTTCTGCCGCAGCGATAGCACTTTTCTGCTCCATACGCCATTTCATTAGCGCTGTATTCTTGTGGTTTCTGTTGTATTTCCGCAGCTCCCCATGCTGCTGCTTCGTAGGATACTGCCACGCTGAAAGCCTGTTCTAGCGTCAGGTCCTTTTTCGAAAGTAGTCGTTTCTGGGTTCCTTCACTCTGGAGCCCGCAGACAAACTTATCCCGTAAGGTGTCTGCCAGTCCTGCTCCGAACTAGCAGTGCTTCGATAACTTACGTAGTTCCGTAAGATAGTCAGCATTGCTCTCATCTTTGTGCTGGTTTCTTTTATGGAACTTGAATCTTTCTGCTATCAGCAGTGGTGTAGGGCTTAGGTGTTCCTGTAAGATATGAACAATCTCCTCAAAACTTTTCTCCATTGGTTTAGCTGGGGTAATTAAATTCCGCAATAGGCCGCACGTACTCGCGCCCATCAGATTTAATAATACCGATGCCCTCTTTCCATGGGCCACCTCATTTGCATTGCAGTACACTTCAATTCTTTCCACATACGTGTTCCAGTCTTCTACCTCGTTGTCGAAAGCAGTGATACTGCCACTTTTCGGCATCTTGGGTGATTTAAAATGGCGCCTCCCGCGCTTTTGCTTCTTCCCCAATGGAATAAAATGGCGCCTCCCGCGCTTTTGCTTCTTCCCCAACGGGATAAAATGGCGCCTCCCGCGCTTTTGCTTCTTCCCCTTGCTGCCACGCTGCTCCTAGCATTCTACAGGGTAATGGCGGCGACCCGCGGCTTCGGCGCGTCTCGCTTTCCTTCCCCGTTTATTTTCTCTCCGCTGCCCTGTTCTTGAGCACCGACCGCGCCCTGTGCGCTCCACCCTCTCTCTCTCTTGTTTTCTTTTCCCGGCGACGCTGCGCGGCCCGTTTTGCAGAGCCGCTCGATCGAGCTTGAGCCCGCCGCAATCCGGAAGGGTCAGCGCGCTACCTGCTACCAGCACGATTTGCTGGAACACCTTAACCGGGGAGCCAAGCACAGCTCTCCACAGTCTCTCCCGCAATTCTCCGAACACCGATGAATTCTTTGGGCGGTTGCCCGCGGTCGACGCCCATTGCTTAGACTACGACCTCCAAGAACCCTCCTCTCAGGGCGAGATCCCCGTGAGATGATGCCACACTGCAGGTGAGTTCGAACTTCCTCGTCACCACTGTAAAGTCTGCGCCTCAATAATACACGGACTTCGGGAAGGACAGTTTAACAGGTACTTTACTGAACAGGAGGCAACGTCAGACTGAAATACAGAAGCCTGCTAGGGCCTTTTATACAGGGGTGGTCACTGCCGGTACTGCAGTCTAAAACCAGTTATTCCCTTAAAGGTACATACACAACACCAGAAAAGAGTAACGGGGACTTCTTGGATTTTGAAAATCCACCATCATTACACAGATTGAACCAACAGATACAGCCTTGTTTAAATTTAAACTATTGTTCTCTCCAGCCTGCAAGAAATTAAATTTGCTTCATGAAGGCGATTTCCATACATTAACATCAAATCGGGGTGCTATGATTTACAGTGGCTTAATCAGCTGTCCTTAAAGGGACCTCTTTTTTTAAAAGTTTTTAAACAATTTTTGTCATGCCAGGAGGAATGCTAAACCTTCCTAACCCAGGAGGAATCAACCCTTTCCCTCCCCTGGTGCCAGATCCTCCTCCTGGAACACCTACCCCTCCCCACAACCTATCTGGCCAGCTGAGCTCTGTGAGGGAGCTGGCAGAGTTCCAGCCTCCCACCCGATGGAAGCAAACAAGCCAAAATCAACCCCACTGTATCAAAATAATCTTGGACCAGGACCCGGAACTTCAGACTTTAAAAAAAAACTGCTTATGCAGTGGGACTGGATTTAAAGGAACAACTGCTAAACCAAAACACTTCATTTTTGTTACAGGACATTTGTGCTAAGCATTTAAAGTACTGCGAAATAGTACAAGGTGAGGGAGTGCAGGGGTAGAATTTTTTTTTTACAGGACACAAAAAAAGTCTTGCCTTTGAACTGCTGTCAACTTTATATCCTGCAGTTGTAAAGCCTTTCCTACTCCAAAATAGAAATCTTCAAATGACAGGCATTATTCATACTGGGAGTTCACTGATGCCAGATGTTCTAGCAGCATCAACCCACCTATGTTGTGATGTGTACCACTACCACACAACTTCGATCCCACCTGGTTCATGGCCCAGAAAGGAAAATATAGGTAACTGTATCTGTACTGTGATTTGTCAACATTTAATTTCCAAGTTGAGAAAACCATTACAAATTCACAAGTAAAAAAGAAAGACTTGCATTTATATAGCGCCTTTCATGACCACCGGACATCTCAATGTGCTTTACAGCCAATTAAGTTACTTTTGGAGCGTAGTCACTAGTGTAATGTGGGAAACACGGCAGCCAATTTGCGCACAGCAAGCTCCCACAAACAGCAATGTGATAATAACCAGATCATTTTTTTGTTATGTTGATTGAGGGATAAATATTGGCCAGGACACCAGGATAACTCACCTGCTCTTCTTCGAAATAGTGCCATGGGATCTTTTACATCCACCTGAGAGAGCAGACGGGGCCTCGATTTAACATCTCACCCGAAAGATGGTACCTCCAACAGTGCAGCATTCCCTCAGTACTGCACTGGAGTTTCAGCCCAGATTTTTGTGCTCAAGTCTCTGGAGGGGGATTTGAACCCACAATCTTCTGACTCAGAGGCAAGGGTGCTACCAACTTTTTTTTTTTAATATACTTTATTGAACATTAGGAACATTTACAACATCGTGATCATTTCATTGTATCATACAAATCAATTCCGCCACTCTGCACAGCCATTCCGCCACCATATTTTAACATCAAAACCTGAAGTTTAATTTGTCTCCTGTAACATATATTAATCGATTGTACTTTAAAAATTGATTGTAAAATACTATCTTTAAATTCCTTTCTGAATAAAACATCCACAGAGCCTTATAATGATCTTTTAGCTTATATTTAAAATACACTTTTAGATTGATTCTCCTCCCCTTAAAAAAGAGCACAAACACGAATCTAGCCAAACTGAACATTAAATTAATTGCCGCTCCGCTAGACTCTGGCAGACTCTCTTGCAATCCCCATCTCAAAATTGAGTCCCACGGGATTCCCATTCTCGCTCTTCGGTCCCCACCCAGCAAAAAAAATTCACACAACTGTTGAACATAGTGCTTAAAATCATTTAACTGTGGACATAACACCAGTAAATGGGACAGAGTCTCATCCCGTGTCCCACACACTGGGCAAGTTGGCCCCTCCACTTGTCCAATCTTGCACAAGACCGTCATGGTAAAAATCCGGTTATGAGCCAATTTGAAATCCAGTTCAATCCACTCTGGACATTTAAAATTTGCTCACACTCCCTTCCAAATCCTGTTGAAGCCCAGCTGTGGGTATATACTCTGCCAAAACTCCTGACCAGCAGGTGTCTTGAACCTCCATTCTCTAAATATCTCATAGAAATCTCGAGTATTACAGTTGTCAAATCGGACCAACTCTCCCCCTTTCTCCAGCAGAAAGCTTGGAAAAGCGGGATGCATTTTACTTCCTTTGGAGATTTCCGCATTTATTTCTTCCATCCAATCCTGTGGCATTGTCCTCACAATCTTCTCATACATGATCCCTATTGCTTTTTCCTCTACCTCCTGACCCTCCTCCCACACCATGTCCCTCACAATCGCTTCCGGCAACCAACCTGGAATTACCTCGTATAATACATCTTTCACACATATAATACCAGCTTTTATAAAAGCTTGGTTAAATAAAACCTCTCCTTCGATGTTGACCCACCTGTTCAAAAATAAGGGCTGTTCTAACATTTCCTCAGCCCCCTTGGGCATAAACTGCACACTTTTTAAAAATTGGGCCCAAGTCTCTACAACCCCCTTATAATACCTAGGGAGAAGTTTAATCGATTTCAAAAACATATTATTGTATTCCATATCCCCTGCCCTCCTATCCCACTTCATTTAAAAAAATGCTCAAAACAACTCTTCCAAAAACTTGTATTTGACTTCTGAAGAAATCTCTTCACCCATTTGATTCTAAAGGACCTTTCTTCAAATCCAATGATGGTATTGTAAGCCACCAAGGCTGGTTTCTGTTCCCATAAAAACCTCACACAAGCCTCTCGGATGGACTTTTCTGCCTGCTCAGGAATATCCTCCACCGTCAATAAGTACCATAGCTTAGATAGCAGGAGAGCGAACACCACTGTCGCTCTTCCTTGCACTTTCAACCACCTTATTTCCCATCTTCCCAAAATCTTTCTAATTTTCATAACCTTCGGTTCCCAATTTAATTGATCCACTTCATCCCTGTCTTTCTTGTACCCCATGTGCACCCCCAGAACTTCCAAAACCTCCACCACCTTAAAGGGACTTTCCTCCAACCATTCCCCCCTATCCCTTCCAGCAACCAGGCATTGGGACTTACTATAATTCACTCTGGCTCCTGAAGCTCTACAATATTCCTCCACTACCTCCATAGCTTTCCTCACTGACTCCCCATTTCTCAATGTTAAGGTGGTGTCATCTGCATATTGGTGTATCACCGACACCAGCCCGGAACTGGGAACCACAATCCCAATTACACCTTGTTTCTACCGCATCATGTAACCTAATGATTCTGCTACCAATGTGTACAACAATGGGGACAGGGGACAACCCTGTCTCACTGATCTCTGTATTGAAAATACTTGGATAAAAAACCATTACATTTGACACAGCTAAATATGTTTGAATAAAAAATCCTTATCCACTCAATGAAATTTTCCCCGAAACCAAATGCTTCCAAAACCTTCAATAAAAACTCATGAGAGACCCTATCAAAGGCTTTCTCTTGATCTATCTTTATTACTGTAGTGGATGTGCCTTTAAGTCAGAACTACTTTTTACAGCTCCTGTACACTGTAGTACCGGCAGTGACAACACCGGTATATAAGCTGTGCGCATGCCTCTGTACCCCAGTCTAGAGATTACCCTCCTCCAGTAAAGACCTGTTATTTGTTAATGTACAGCATCCGTGTGATTATTTATCCACTGAACCACGGATCTAACAGTGACGACGAGTGTCGATCCGAATCTACCTGCAACATTAAAAAAAATAAAAAAATAGTTGAGTCCAGGAACACGGGCGGCGACCGTGAGCAACCGCCCAGCAGTCAGGCAGAGATCCAACTTCGCTGGGGAGGCTGTGGAGAGCCGGGCTTGGTTCCCCAGCCACAACGAGCAGTAAGAGGCCGACGACAGGTCCAGAGCAGACCCTTCCCGAGCAGCGGCGGCTGGAGCCGACAGACGGCAGAGAGAGAGAGCCGAGCAGCGTCGACAGGGTAAGAAAGAGGGTGAAGAGAGAAGGGCGTAGCCGGGGGTTGATCACCGAGCGGCGTCGAGGAAAAATACTGTAAACCGGAGAGAGAGAGGGTAAGAAACAGCCGGGTTCTAGACTGAGCGGCGTCGACAAATATCAAGAGAAGAACGCTCAAAGCACAGCCAGGGATCACGGGCTGATCAGGGTCCGCGGGGCGAAGTAAGGGTAGACGCCATTGAGCCGCGGAGAAGAAGGAAGAGCGCGGGAGACGCCATTTTGCGAAGCCGCAGCGGAGAAGACGGGCTAGCGCAGGAAGGAAGAAAAGTGCGGGAGACGCCATTTTGTGCCAGCGGAGAAGAAGGGGAAGCGCGGGAGGCGCCATTGGTGATAGTTAACGCACAACCAAGGAAGCCGAAGAGTGGCAGTATCTCTACGTTCGACAATGAAGTCGAAGACTGGGCGACATATGTGGAACGTATTGAGGTGTACTGCAGGGCGAATGAAGTGCCAGATGCTAATAAAGCACTGGTTCTGTTAAATTCCATGGGTGCAAAAACTTATGGGTTACTGCGAAATCTAATAACCCCAGAGAAGCCGGTAAACAAGAATTTTGAAAGCATAGTAGAAATCCTACAGGACCACTTAAACCCCACACCGCTGCTGATAGCAGAAAGATTTAAGTTCCATAAAAGGAACCAACACAAAGACGAAAGCAATGCCGAGTACCTAACGGAACTGCGCAAGCTATCGAAATACTGCCAGTTTGGAGCGGGACTAGCAGACACATTAAGGGGCAAGTTTGTGTGTGGGCTACAAAGTGAAGGAACCCAGAAACGGCTTCTATCAGAAAAGGACCTTACGCTGGACAAAGCTTTCAGTATGGCAGTATCACACGAAGCAGCCGCAAGGGGCGCTGCAGAAATACAATGGAAACAGCAAGAATATGGCACCAACGAAATGACCTATGGAACAGGGAAGTGCTATCGCTGCGGCAGAACAACACATGACCAGAAAGATTGTTGGTTCAAGGACCAAGTGTGCAGACAGTGTGGGAAAGCAGGACACATAGCAAGAGTCTGCAGGTCTGGGAAGAAAACCAACAGTAAGAAATCTCCACAGGAGAAGTACAAAAAGGTACACCAGGTGATGAACAGTGGTTCAGATGAACAAAAAAGTGACACAGACTCCGGAAGCAAGGAGCTGGGTTGTCTGAAACTACATAATGTAACCGAAATGGAGGATCACCAGACTATCTGGGTTACACTCAAGATAGACGGAGTCCAAGTGGAAATGGAATTGGACACAGGGTCAGCTCTAACAGTCATAAATCAAAGAGACTACAAGCAGCTAATTTCACACATACCCTTGAAAGCTACAGAGATTGCCTTGAAGACGTATACGGGGCAAAAAGTCTACCCCAAAGGGAAAATAAGGGTGAAAGTGACATATAAAGGTCAGGAAATACCTAAAATGGATATATATGTATTGCCAAATGGAGGACCACCACTGCTAGGACGTGAATGGATCCGAAAGATACAATTAGATTGGCATTCCATACAGGCACTGAAGGTTGAGGCCAAAGAGGATGACGACGTCACACCTGGACGACTGTCAAAAATGCTAACTGACGCAAAAGAAGTGTTCCAGGAGGGACTAGGAACACTAAAAGGAATAACAGCAACAATTAAAATAGAGGAAAATGCAAGCCCAAAGTTTCTGAAGGCCAGACCAGTGCCTTATGCGATCAGACCAGCGGTTGAGGCAGAGCTGGAAGGGTTGGAACGTTCAGGAGTACTGTCCAAAGTGGACTGGAGCGAGTGGGCTACACCCATTGTTCCTGTAATGAAGAGGTCATTGAGTAATACGCCTGGGGAACCAAAGAAGGTCCGCATCTGTGGGGATTTTAAGGTGACAGTGAACCCAGTCCTACACACGGTGCAATATCCGCTTCCACGAATTGAGGATATTTTCACCTCACTATCTGGTGGTAAACGCTTCACCAAAATTGATCTAGCCCAGGCGTACTTGCAAATGGAGGTAGAAGAAGCTTCGAAACATTACCTTACGATCAACACCCATAAAGGTCTCTATCAATACAACCGGCTGGTGTTTGGAGTAGCCTCGGCTCCGGCTATCTGGCAAAGGGCGATGGATCAGGTCCTGCAAGGGATTCCAGGGACCCAGTGTTATTTGGATGACATCTTGGTCACGGGCGAAAATGACGGTGATCACCTCGCTAACTTGGAGAAGGTGCTCGCCAGATTAAAGGAATATGGGCTACGAGCTAATCGCCACAAGTGCTAGTTTTTCCAGAAACAGATCTCGTATTGCGGCCACGGCATCGATGAAGAGGGGTTACATAAGTTCCCTGACAAGATTGAGGCAGTAGTCAAGGCTCCAGCACCGGAAAATGTGTCACAACTGAGGTCGTTCCTCGGGCTGGTAAACTATTACCACAAGTTCTTACCAAATTTATCTACGGTATTACACCCGCTGAACACCCTACTGCAAACAGGGGTACCATGGAAGTGGGATGACGAACGTAGACGAGCTTTCCAGAAGTGTAAAGAATTGATCACATCAAAAGAGGTGTTGGCCCATTTCAACCCAGCACTACCAATTCGGTTGGCATGTGATGCATCACCCTACAGCATTGGAGCGGTGCTGTCGCACAAATTCCCAGACGGGTTGGAGAGGCCAGTAGCCTTTGCGTCTCGGTCACTAACCTCAGCCGAGCGCAACTACGCCCAGATTGACAGGGAGGCCCTCAGCCTAGTATGGGGAGTAAAAAAATTCAACCACTATCTGCATGGGCAGAAGTTCACCTTGCTGACTGACCACCAACCACTTGTCTCCATCTTTAATCCTAAGAAGGGCGTGCCAGTAATGACTGCACAGCGGTTACAAAGATGGTCCCTGTTTCTAGGGGCGAACCAATATGAAATAGAATATAAAGGCACGAAACAGCGTGGGAACGCTGATGGGCTATCGCACCTGCCACTGCCTACGGTGGAGGAAGCACCAGCAGTGGACCCTATCGAGATATTTTATTCGTCGATAATTGAACGATTGCCAGTAACAAATGCGGATATAGAGAAGGAGACCCGCAAAGATCCGACGCTGTCACGGGTATATGAATTGACGGTGAGGGGATGGCCAACACATGGCGACTCACTGTTGCCAGCATTCTCATCCAGAAGAGAACAGCTGTCAGTATGCCAGGGGACAGTGATGTGTGGATCCAAAGTGGTGATTCCACCCAAGTTAAGGGAGAGAGTGTTAAATGAGCTACATGAAGGTCATCTGGGGGGAGTGAAAATGAAAAGCCTTGCTAGGGCTTATGTGTGGTGGCCGGGAATCGATCAACAAATCGAAGACCTAACGAAGAGCTGCTTAGGATGCCAGAAGGTCCAAAATGCACCACCACATGCCCCTCTACACCCATGGGAGTGGCCCTCCTCTCCATAGCAACGGGTGCACATTGATTTCACTGGTCCATTCATGGACTCAATGTTCTTAATAGCAGTGGATGCTCATTCAAAGTGGCCTGAGGTGATAAAGATGTCTTCAACCACTACAGAGAAAACGATTGCAGTCCTACGGACCATATTTGCCAGAAACGGTTTGCCAGAGCAGATCTGCTCTGATAATGGACCACAGTTTGTGTCCGACGAGTTCCAAAAATTCATGAAAAGGAATGGGGTAAGGCATTACACATCTGCCCCGTATCATCCAGCCACCAATGGATTGGCTGAGAGGTTCGTACAAACCTTTAAGAAGGCGATAAAGGCCATGTGCGACGAGGAAATTCCACTACAGCATAAGCTGGACAATTTCTTATTAGCCTACCGAAACGCGACACATGCAGTTACCAACCAGACCCCGGCCATGATGTTCTTTAACCGAAGGTTGAGATCTCGTCTGGACTTGCTCAGACCAAATGTGCGAAGAAATGTTGAGGACAAACAATTCCAGCACATCAACGAGAAGCCGACAAGGAGCTTCAATGTAGGGCAACCAGTCTTGGCCCGGGACTATCGAACAGAGAAGTGGCAACCCGGAACGTTATGTACAAGGCAGGGGCCATTAATGTACACCGTGGATGTCGGGGAGAACATTGTGAGATGCCACGTCGATCAGATCTTAGCATCACAGGAATGCGTCAACCCCATAAGAACATAAGAAATAGGAGCAGGAGTAGGCCAATCGGCCCCTCGAGCCTGCTCCGCCATTCAATAAGATCATGTCTGATCTGATCCTAACTGCCAATCCACTATCTCGAGTACCTGGGGATGAACCCGACATACCGGTAGCATCTACTTCAGACCCAGTAGCAGTGGAACCCGATGAAAAGGGGTCAGAATCGCCTCTGCACCAAGAACAAGAACCTCTGGAAAGGCACTGTCCCGAAAGGGTCAGGAAGCCACCCCAAAGACTGAATCTATAAATGGACTTTTGTTATTGAATGTACATGTAAAAATGTAATTGTTATTTGAATATTAAGGGGGTATTATTAATCTAAAAAGGAATTGTAGTGTATGTGCCTTTAAGTTAGAACTACTTTTTACAGCTCCTGTATACTGTAGTACCGGCAGTGACCACACCGGTATATAAGCTGTGCGCATGCCTCTGTACCCCAGTCTAGAGATTACCCTCCTCCAGTAAAGACCTGTTATTTGTTAATGTACAGCATCCGTGTGATTATTTATCCACTGAACCACGGATCTAACAATTACATAAGCCTCCCTCCCACTCTCTTCCATGAGCTCTATCGGATCTCAGATTGAAACCACAGAATCTGCGATGTCCAGGCCTATGATTCCATAGGACTGAGAGGACAAAACTATCTGCGGCAACACCTCCTTCATACGATTTGCCATAACCCTCACCAAGATCTTATAATCCACATTTAATAATGTGAAGGGCATCCAATTCTTCAGATCCCTTCTATCCCCTTTATTTTTATAAGCTAAACTTATGACACCTCTCCTTATAGATGGGGCCAGGCTTCCCTCAATTTTAATTTCCTTAAAAACTTCTAAGGGCAATGGACTTAAAATCTCGAAAAATTCTTTATAAAATTCTGCACTTAGTCCATCGGACCCTGGGCCCCCCCACCCTTCATTCCACTTATTGCTACTTTTATTTCCGCTAATCCTACTTCTTTGTCACACATGCTTCTCTCATCCTCCTTTAAACCCTCTTCAATAAAAGCACTAACCTTCTCCATTGCCAAATTGGAAATGTCTTCTTTTGTATATAACTCTTGATAAAAGCTGCTAGCCGCCTCTAAAATCTCCCCACTTTCATGAATGATCTTCTCCCCAACCTTCAACTCTCCAATGAATGATATTCTCTGTCGCAGCTTCTCTTGCTCTCGAAAATATCTGGTGCATCTTTCGCCCTCCAATGCATCTCTAGCCTTTGCACGGAGAATGGCCCCCTTGCATTTTTCAGCTTGTAATAATTCCCACCCTTCCTTTAGCACCCGGAACTTAGTCTCAGCTCCCTTATCCCCTCCGTCAACTGCTTTACAGACATCCGTAAACCTTTTGTTTATATTATCTTCTTAACGCCGGTTAGCTGCTGCTCTCTTTTTCCCATAATGTACCGAAAAAACTTTTAGCTCATATTTGAAACTGTCCCACCAAACTCTTCTTTCTTTCAAGAACAAAGGTTCCTTCTGAGCATTCTTTATTATATTTTAAATCCCTTCTTTATAAGCAATTTCTTTCAGGTATTGATTGTTTAAAATCCACAGCCCTGAACCACTCTTAACTCAGCTGTTCCTAATTCAAGAACCAAAGCCAAGTGGTCACTAAAAAATACTTTTTTATAATAAATCTCCATCACCTCAGAATTTAACCCTTCCCGCATTAACACAAAATCTATTTGGCTCTGTTTTAAAACATCACCCACCCAACCTGTTCTGGAGAATTCCTTTTTTATGGGGTTCCGGTCCCTCCATAATCTCTCAAATTTAAATTTGCCTTCATTTTTACAATCATCCCTCTGGAGTTATCATCCTTAAAGGTCATCTGGGCTGAAATGTCCATCTGACATAAAAATACATTAAATTCCCCCACTACACAAGGATTTTCCACCTCTGCCACTTCAGTGAGTAACCCCCGAAAAAACTCGCAACTTTTGCAATGGTCGTTCGGTGCATAGATATTAAAGAGATCGCAATTAAATTCCTCCATTTTTACCCTTAGCCGCAAAAATCTCCCCTCAGTGTCCTTGTCCACCAAGGCAACGTACTCTTTTATGGATGGACTCACCAAAACAGCCACTCCTCTACGGTTATTGTTTGCACAACTTGCAAACACCTCTCCCTTCCAAACCTTCTGAACTCTTTCCAGGATATCCTCATCCCAAAAGGTTTCTTGCAGACACAAAAAGTCCGTGTCTTTAAAACCCTGCAACAACTGTTGCAATTTCTTCTCACCCCTCAGTCCGTTCACATTAATCGAGACCAATGTAATCATGGCTCCGAAGAAGGGAAGTATGCCTGATAATCTCCCCATCATTTAATCTCTAGTCCCTTCCCTCCTCTCATGCTCCTTCCCAACTTTTCGGCCAGCTGTTGCTTTTTCCTGCAGCCTCCGACTCTTTTTCACCTCCTGTTTAAACCTTCATAAGAAAATAAGAAATAGGAGCAGGAGTAGGCCAATCAGCCCCTCGAGCCTGCACCACCATTCAATAAGACCATGGCTGATCTGATCCTAACCTCAAATCTTCTATCACTCTCCATCCACCCGAACCCATGTGATCTCCCGGGAGAGGCGAAAAAACAGATATGGCCAATTTGGGAGAAAAAAATCTGGGAAATTCCTCTCCGACCCATCTAGGCGATCAAAATTCTTCCAGGAGATCACTCTGTCCCTATATTTTCTACAGTACTTACCTTCTGTAAAGGCGATCTCCACCCCAGCCAGCAACAGGAATAAAACCATCTCCTGAAATCTAACACAGAATTAGAACACAAGAAGTAGGAGCAGAACCAGGCTACACAGCCCCTGGGCCCGCTCCACTACCCACAGGGCCATGACCATTCCAAACCTAGACTCATGTCCAATTTCCTGCCCGCTCCCCGTAACCCTTAATTCCCTTTACTTCTAGGAAACTATCTATTTCTGTTTTAAATTTATTTAATGATATAGCTTCCACAGCTTTCTGGGGCAGCAAATTCCACAAACCTAGCACCCTCTGAGTGAAGAAGTTTCTCCTCATCTCAGTTTTGAAAGAGCAGCCCCTTATTCTAAGATTATGCCCCCTAGTTCTAGTTTCACCCATCATTGGGAACATCCTCACCGCATCCACCCGATCAAGCCCCTTCACAATCTTATATGTTTCAATAAGATCGCCTCTCATTCTTCTGAACTCCAATGAGTAGAGTCCCAATCTACTCAACCTCTCCTCATATGACCACTCCCTCATCCCCGGGATTGACTGAGTGAACCTTCTTTGGACTGACTCGAGAGCAAGTATGTCTTTTCTTAAGTATGGACACCAAAACTGTATGCAGTATTCCAGGTGCGGTCTCACCAATACCTTGTACAACTGCAGCAATACGTCCCTGCTTTTATATTCCATCCCCCTAGCAATAAAAGCCAACATTCCATTGGCCTTCTTGATCACTTGCTGCACCTGCATCTTTTTGAGTTTCGTGCACCAGGACCCCCAGATCCCTTTGTACTACAGTACTTTCCAGTTTCTTACCATTAAGATAATAACTTGCTCTATGATTTTTCCTGCCAAAGTGCATAACCTCACACTTTCCAGTATTGTATTCCATCTGCCAAATCTCTGCCCACTTACTTAGCCTGTCTATGTCTCTTTGCAGGTTTTTTATGTCCTCCTCACTCACTAATTTCCGTCCCATCTTTGTATCATCTGCAAACTTTGATATGTTACACTCGGTCCCCTCCTCCAAATCGTTAATATAGATTGTAAAGAGTCGGGGACCCAGCACTGACCCCTGCGGAACACCACTACTTACTGGTTGCCAATCTGAGAATGAACCATTTATCCCAACTCTCTGCCTTCTGTTAGAGAGCCAATCCTCCACCCACGCCAGAATATTACCCCCAATCCCGTGATTTTTTATCTTGAGCAATAATCTTGTGTGGCACCTTGTCAAATGCCTTTTGGAAATCTAAATACACTACGTCCATTGGTTCCCCTTCATCCACCCTGTATGTTATTTCCTCAAAAAACTCAAGCAAATTTGTCAAACATGACTTCCCCTTCATGAAACCATGCTGAGTTTGTCCTATTAAATTATGTTTATCCAAATGTCCCGTTACTGTCTCCTTAATAATAGACTCTAACATTTTACCAACCACAGATGTTAGGCTAACAGGTCTATAGTTTCCAGCCTTCTGCCTACTACCCTTTTTAAATAAGGGTGTTACATTAGCAGTTTTCCAATCTGCCGGGACCTTTGCTGAGTCCAGGGAGTTTTGGAAAATTATTACCAATGCATCCACAATCCCTACCGCCACTTCCCTCAAGACCCTAGGATGCAAGCCATCAGGTCATGGGGATTTATCCGCCTTGAGTCCCATTATTTTACCAAGTACCACTTCCTTAGTGATTTTAATCGTATTTAGTTCCTCCCCACCTAGAGCCCCCTGTTTGTCCAGTGTTGGGATATTCTTAGTGTCCTCTACTGTAAAGATTGATACAAAATAATTGTTCAGCATTTTTGCCATCTCCATGTTTCCCACCATTAATTTCCCGGTCTCATCCTCTAAGGGACCAACATTTACTTTAGCCACCCTTTTTCTTTTTATATAACTATCGAAACTTTTGCTGTCTGTTTTTATATTTTTTGCTAATTTACTTTCATAATCTATATTCCCTTTCTTAATCAATCTTTTATTAATTTTTTGCTGTCTTTTAAAGACTTCCCAATCTTCCATCCTCCCACTAGATTTGGCTACCTTATATGCCCTTGTTTTTAGTCTGATGCTATCCTTAATTACTTTACTTAGCCACGGATGGCTATCTTTTCTTTTACACCCTTTTTTCCTCAGTGGAATATTTTTTTTTTGGAAGTTGTAAAATAACTCCTTAAATGTACACCACTGATCATGTACCGTCTTACCCTTTAACCTATTTTCCCAGTCCACTCTAATCAATTCCGCTCTCATACCTTCATAGTCTCCTTTATTCAAGCTCAGCACGCTTGTTTGAGATCCAACCTTGTCACCCTCTAATTGAATATGGAATTCAACCATGTTATGGTCACTCATTCCAAGGGGATCCTTTACTAGGACATTTTAAATTAATCCTGTCTCATTACACAGGACCAAATCTAAGGTTGCTTGCCCCCTGGTCGGTTCAGTTACATACTGCTCAAGAAACCCATCCCTAATACACTCAATGAACTCATCCTCAAGGCTGCTCTGCCTAATTTGATTTGTCCAGTTAATATGATAATTAAAATCCCCCATAATTATAGCTGTTCCCTTATTACAAGCCTCAACTATTTCCTGATTAATACTCCGTCCAACAGAGTTGCAACTGTTCGGAGGCCTATAGACTACACCCACTAGTGTTTTTTTCCCCTTATTATTCCTTATCTCCACCCAAATTGTTTCACTATCCTACTCCTTTGACCCAATATCATTTCTCTGTATTATAGTGATTCCTTCCTTTATTAACATTGCCACCCCACCTCCTCTCCCTTCCTGCCTGTCCTTCCTGATTGTTAAATAACCTGGTATGTTTAATTCCCAGTCATGGTCACCCTGCAGCCATGTTTCTGTAATGGCCACAAGATCATACCCATATGTCGTTATTTGTGCCGTTAACTCATTCATTTTGTTACGAATGCTACGTGCATTCAGATAAAGAACTTTCAAATATGTTTTGTAACACTTAGTTCCTGTTTTTTCCCTTTTTAGTACTTTACTTTTTACTCCATGCCTTCTGTCCCTTCCTGACACATTCTGTTTTTTAATTCCCCCACTGCTACCTAAGTCTATGACCTTCTCTGTTGTCATTTCTATTATTTGCTCTCTAGAAACCACCCCCCCCCCACTAATTAGTTTAGTTTAAAGCCCCCTCTACAGCCCTAGTTATATGATTCGCCAGGACTCTAGTCCCAGCACTGGCCAAGTGGAGTCCGTCCCAACAGAACAGCTCCCTCCTGTCCCAGTACTGGTGCCAGTGTCCCAAGAAGCAAAACCCATTTCTCCCACACCAGTCTTTGAGCCACGCATTTAACTCTTTAATTTTATTTATCCTAGCCAAATTCGCTCGTGGCTCAGGTAATAACCCAGAGATTATTACCCTTGAGGTTCTGTTTTTTAATTTGACCCCTAGCTGCTCATACTCCTTTAACAGAACCGTCTTCCTTGTCCTATCTACGTCGTTTGTACTAACATGGACCACGACAACTGGATCCTCCCCCTTCCACTCCAAGTTTCTTTCCAGCCCAGAAGAGATGTCCTTAACCCTGGCACCGGGCAGGCAACACAGCCTTCGGGACTCCCGCTCTTGACTGCAGAGAACCCTATCTATCCCCCTAATGATACTATCCCCTACCACTACAACATTTCTTTTTACTCCCTCCACTTGAATGGCCCCCTGTACCACGGTGCTGTGGCCAGGTTGATCATCCTCCCTGCAGTCCCCGCTCCCGCCCTCACAGGGAGTAAGAACCTCGATCCTGCTTGACAAGAGCAAGGGCTGCATCTCCTTCAACACTACATCCTGGATCCCTGTACCTTCCTCACTCGTAGTCACAACGTCCTGTCCCTGACCACGGACTACATCTGCAGTAATTAACTTCATAGGTGTGACCATCTCCTGAAACATAGAGTCCAGCAACTTCTCCCCCTCCCTGATGTGGCGCAGTGTCTGAAGCTCGGTCTCACGCTCTTTAACTTGGAGCTTGAGTTCCTCTAGCAGCAAACACTTAGCGCAAATGTAATCACCATGAGCCTCAATGGGGTCCACCAGCTCCCACATTTCACAACAGTGACACATCACCTGTTCACCCATATCGATGTAATTAATTAAATTTATTATTATTAGTTATGAAGGCCCTCTGCCCCGATATAGATGATACTATTACACCACTATTCAATAGGACTTACCAACTTAAAGGAGTAAAAGAGAAGGAAGAAAACCAACCAACCAGCTGATCACCAACCTTCTCCTTGAACACTGTCTGTGGGGCCTGTTTGGTTGACTCGTCTCGCTGCTCCACCTCCGCAGTGCTGTCTAAGCCTGGGAGTGGGGAAAACAGAACAGAAAACACACCCTCACCTCCCACTTGCCTGAACTCTCCCTCTTACCAAACTGTAGCAGAACTCAATGCACAGCACTCCGTGCACAAGCACTAGTCCCTCCCCTTTTATACCCGGATTCTACTTCCGGTTTAAACTCCCCAACAGTTTAATATACACTTAAAAATTAAACACACTTCAAATAATTAACTTTTTAACACACTAAAATTCACAAAATATACTCAAATGACTTTTCTCCCTCTTACCAAACTCTAGCAGCACTCAATGCACAGCATTCCCTGCTGTTTCAGTCTCTTCCTTGCATTAAGTTTGGGCCCGGGAGCTGCCCCTTCTCCCTCCTTCTGCCCCTCACTAACCTTTCACTTTCCACATGATGACACCCCACCCCCCATTTCCATGTTTCTGTCCCCCTCTAATTCCTCACTCTCAAGCTCTTCTGTAACCCTCTGTGCCTGCTCCCCGTCAGATACATAATCCTGCTTCCCGTCAGATACATCGGGCTCGAATTTCCCAGGGCCGTGGAGGCGGGAATGGAGGCATGTGGGGTGTTAATATTGCAAAAAGTGGCAGGCGGGCCCAACCCTGCCTCCATCCCGCCTCCAAGCAATTTTCAAGAAATCATGTTTACTGCTCCCGTCTCCATCCCGCCTCCAAGAGGCGGGATAGGCCCTTAAGGCCCTTAACAAGCAATAAATTGCCTCTATTAGCCCATTTTGAAAGGCCTTTGTGATTTTAAACCGTTTTCCCATGTGAAGCATGCCTGCTCTGAAACACGACGGTGAAACCTGGTGGGAGCACAATTGGATTGCTGACTATTAGCTGCAGCTCCACCATTAAATAGGAGATTTGATCAGCCATCATTTGCAAGTGGCAGGACTTTGTTGTCTCAGGTCTAGGGGAACTTTTAGAAGGCATAACCCCAGCTGTGGAAATTTGGAGCCTGACACCCATCTCCAGTGTGACCTCCTGGGAAACCCCTCTCGTCACACTCACTGAGCACTTCCTCAACTGAGGCATATACCAGAAGCATGGGAGCCATTTATTTCCTTCCCTTCTGGACATCAGATGAGGACAAAGACCAGCCGCAGCACCAGCAGAACCAGGAACAACAGCAGCACCAACATCAGCAGCAACAACAGGAGCGCCAAGCTGCTGCTCACCCACCTGAAGCTGCACAGGCCAGAAGGGGCCAGCGCATGGAAGCCCGTCAGCGCAGGAGATACCCCCCAAACAGGGTCTACAGACACAGGGTCAGCTACCTCAACATGTCTGAGCAGCAGTGCCAAAGGTGGCTCCTACGTTCGCGAGAGGTAGTGATTGACATCTGCGCAATGCTGCAACAAGACCTGGAGCCCAGAGGACCAGGTGGACACCCCTTACCAGTGGCCGTCAAAGTCACCACCGCACTCAACTTTTTTGCTTCCGGCTCATTCCAGGGATCAGCAGCAGACATCAGCGGCATCTCCCAGGCGGCCGCACACACTTGCATCACGCATGTAACCGATGCCCTCTTCGCCATCGTGCACAATCGCATCCATTTCACCAAGGATCAAGCAAGTATCATGGCGCGTGCAGTTGGATTAGCTAATCTGGCAGGCTTTCCAAGGGTGCAGGGCGTCGTTGACTGCACACATGTGGCCCTTAAGGCACCCCATCGCAATCCAGGTATTTTTGTCAACCGCAAGGGCTTCCACTCCCTCAACATTCAGCTGGTGTGTGACCACAAGAAGGAAATTTTGCATGTTTGTGCCAAGTACCCTGGCAGTTGCCATGACTCCTTCATACTGCACCAGTCTAGTGTGCCTCCGCTGTTCAGTCCGCCAGACCAACTTAACGGATGGCTACTTGGAGACAAGGGCTATCCCCTGAAGACGTGGCAAATGACGCCGTTGAGGAGCCCATCCAACGAAGCTGAGGAGAGCTACAACTCCAGCCACATTTCCACCAGATCCATAATCGAGCAAACCATTGGTTTGCTGAAGATGCGTTTCAGATGCCTGGATAGATCAGGTGGAGCCCTGCAATACTCAGCAGAAAGGGTCTCCAGAATCGTCGTGGTTTGCTGTG
The DNA here is from genome assembly GCF_052327205.1 of Somniosus microcephalus. Classification (NCBI taxonomy): domain Eukaryota; kingdom Metazoa; phylum Chordata; class Chondrichthyes; order Squaliformes; family Somniosidae; genus Somniosus; species Somniosus microcephalus. The sequence goes on from NC_140997.1 coordinate 170,964,530, forward strand.
CACGTCACAACATGGCACAGCATCGTGGCTTGCAGATTCCTGAGGATCAAGTGACTCCTCACATATCCTCCTCAGATGAGGAGGAGGAGGAGGTGGAGGTGGAGGTGGAGGTGGAGGAGGAGGTGGAAGAGGAGAGCAAAAACAAACATCTTGCAGAGGCCCATCAACCACGGCAGCAGTACACGAGAACATTGCTGCCCGGGATGCAAGGAACGCACTCATCTTGGCCAGATTTGCTTAGCCTAGCCAATCAAGCACTTTTGCCTCGCAGCTTCTTACCAGAGCTTCGACAATGGCCAATGTTTCTTCTGCTCCTGTCTCGACACCTTTGGCGGGCGTCCTCTGGGGTTGCGAACCTGTGAGACCTCGCCAACAGTCTGCTGCTCCTACGGCTGTGCAGGTGTTGAGACGCCGATCTCAGTTGGGTGGGGACTCTGGTGGGGCTCTGACCGAGGGCTCTGCAGTGGCATGGAAGTGTGAGGACTTGGAGAGCAGCCCCCACTTCCTTGATGTCTGCCACCAACTTCCCTCTCATGGGTCAGGTCCCCCTCAGCGCTTGCAAGTGGCTTGAGAGCACCTTGCTGCACAGCAGGAGAGCCATGGGGACCCGTATCTGCACTGGCAGTCCTACGCAGAAGGACTTCCATGAAGGTCTGGTTTCTCTGTTCAATAGATGACCATCGCTCCTCCAGAGATATCATTCTATTCAGAACACTCACTGACATGAATCTTGTCATTCATGTGGAAATGACTTATGAAATGATACTGGGCGGCCTGCTGGTGGCGCTGTCCAAGGAGAGTATAAATACTCGGGCATGGGCCCAGCTTGCTCAGGACATTCTTTAACAGGAGCTAGTGAAGGATACAACTGGATCTCCATGTTGAAAAACAGTTGATTAAAGCCTTGTTTAATATTCAGACCATGTGTCAAGTAGTTTTCTTACGTCACCATGTTTTCTGCACTCTGCAACTTATCACCTCCATGGAGGTTGCCATCCTTTCCATGGTGATGCGTTCATGCACCAATGACTACACAAAGGCTCTGCTCATGTTCGCGATGGACTCCTCCATTCGCTCCACACTCGCAGCGACCCTGGAGACAAAACCTGCCAGAGACTCCTGCATCTGTTCCTGGAGTTCCGGCACCGCTGACCTTGTGGATGGACCCAGAGGCAGAGGGTCGACATGCAGCTGAGCCGAGCTGGCAGAGTACTGCGCCCTCCGACTAGGACTCTCCACTGCTGCCCCTGTCTGCACAATCTGCTGATGCTCACTTGTGAGCTGTGATACACCAGGTGACAACACTGCACTATCTCGCGAAGGTACCACCGAGGTGTGAGTGTCTGCGCTGGTGCTGGGTGCGCTAAATTCTGCTGACGCTGCGTCCTCAGAGGTTGCAGCTTCCTCTGAGGAGTCTGGATGCTCAGGCTCTTCCTCCTGGCTAGTGGGGACGGGTGCTTGCAATGGTCCTGTGGGGGAGTAAAGGAAAGTCAGAGATGTGATGCCAAGGTTACATGGACATTGCATATTGCAGATGATCATAAATCCATCTGTTAGAGCTTCAGAATCATTATCAGCGACTCATACAATGTCAATGAGAGAGATGAAAAACTATTCTGTCACCAGCTTGCTGTGATGCACCCATCTGTCCGTCCTCCACTTGCGCATCGTCCTCCGCTCCCATGATCTCCAGGACCGCATCCTCCAGGGGGTGATGTGGGCTACTGAGGCTGGCCCTCCTCCTGTCCTCACTCTTTCCCTCTTATTGTGAGCTCTCTTTCCTGCAATGTGGGAGACAAGTGGAGTTTGAGTGAGAATGAAGGAGTGAGTGTAGAGATTCCATAGCATAGATGCTTAGAAGGAGGCAAAGATGGAGTGAGGTGGCAAGACCAAGGGCCCTCCCTGTGTTGTAAGTTGTTTTCATAGCATCACAGTGATAGGGAGTGTGAGAGCTGCATAGTCGAATAGTTAGGTGAATGTGACCATAGAGAGAGAGGGAATGGGTAAGGGTGCATGGATGTCAGTGTCAAGTAGGATGTGGAGGAAGAGATTGCTAAAGCTAAGTGCTGGTGAGGAGAGGCAATGGGGATCAGATTGAGGGTGATGGGAAAGTCATACTCACTTCTCCAGTGCGCAGAAGGTCATAAAACCTCTTCCTGCACTGAAGCCAGGTTCTGCGGGTTATCGACAAAGAGTTGGCCTCCTGGGCCACCTGGATCCACACAGCCTTGATCTGCTGGGGAGGCTTCTTCCTCCCTGAAGAAGGGAAGAGCACCTCTTTATTGGCTCTTGCTCCCTCCACTAAAGCTTGCAGGGCAACGTCATCAAACCTGAGAGCTCCGAGAGCAGGAGTGGCGGACCTGCGAGAGGAGAGGCGGGAGAGGCTGATTTAAACTGAGCTCAGAGAGCGGGAGAGGCGGACCTGTGAGAGGAGAGGCTGATTTAAACCGAACTCCGAGAGCGGGAGAGGCGGATCTGCGAGAAGAGAGGTGGGAGAGGTTGATTTAAACTGAGCTGCAAGAGCGGGAGAGGCGGAGCTGCGAGAGGAGAGGCGGGAGAGGCTGATTTAAACCAAGCTCCAAGAGCGGGAGAGGCGGACCTGCCAGAGGAGAGGCGGGAGAGGTTGATTTAAACCGAGCTCCGAGAGCGGGAGAGGCGGACCTGCGAGAGGAGAGGCGGGAGAGGCTGATTTAAACCGAGCTCCAAGAGCGGGAGAGGTGGACCTGCGGGAGGAGAGGCGGGAGAGGCCGATTTAAACCGAGCTAGAGAGTGGGAGAGGTGGGCCTGCGAGAGGAGAGAGAGAAGTAAAAAGTAATCGAAGTGTGACGTCACCAGAAAGCAGGTAAGTGATTGGTTGGTGAGTATTTCTCTCTTTCTCGCTTTTTTACAAACTTAAATTTTGTGGTTTATAGTTTCTACGGTCTCTGTTGTGTAGCGGGGACTGCTTGTAAACAAGGGCCCTTGAGTATATCATTTAATTATAGTGTAATTCGTGGGATTGATTTGATTTAATTTAATTTGAATGAATTAAAGGGTAAATCATGGCAGTACAGCTCGGCGCTGTGGTTTGCTCCTCCTGCACTATGTGGGAAATCAGGGACACTTCCTGTGTCCCTGATGACCATGTGTGCGGGAAGTGTATCCAGCTGCAGCTACTGGCAGAACGCATTGCGGTGCTGGAGCTGCGAATGGATACATACTGGAGCATTCGCAATGCTGAGGACATCGTGGAAAGCACGTTTAATGAGTTGGTCACACCGCAGGTAAAGGCTGCACAGGCAGGAAGGGAACCCTTTCTGGTGTAAACAGCTTACACTGATATGAAACCATTTTGTACGCCGGGGCATCTTAACGGCGTATACCATGGGTGTAATGTATATACCTTTTGATGTGCCTTCGCAGCATAGCAGGTCTTCCCACATCGGGTTCATCTGGTAGTGAATGACTCATACAGCTCCTGAGACCTTTATATGGCAAAAGACAGGGGCGTAGCCAATACACACAATAGGAACAAAAGGGTGTGGTTCACACAATACAAGCAGGTAAAATACAAGCAGGTTTGATGAAGGCATATTTCATCACACCTTTAAGGGGGGAACTATGTTTTACAGCTCATGTATACTGCAGTACCGGCAGTGACCACACCTGTATATAGCACTGAGTAGTAATCTCTACAGATCAGTTGCAGTGTGAGCCACGTTGAGTAAACACCTGTTGTACCGTTCTCCGCAGTCTGTGTCTTATCATACACGGACGCAACAATGGGGCTGGCTTTATTTACAATGCTGTAGGGCCCCGTGTACAATGGTTCCAAACTTCCTACTCGGGCACAGTTTCTCACCATGACCTGATCTCCCACCTCCCACTCGTCGTGCTTTCTCAGTTCGAGCAGCAATCGGTTACTCCGGTGCTCAAAGAGGTTTTGGGCGAACCTGTCCTGGTTTACCTCCCTGAGCTGACCCTCCATGAGCACCGGGGCTAGTACATGGGTGGGGGTCTCCATAACCCTGCCGGTCATTAGCTCGTACGGGGAGTACCCCGTGCTTTTAGACTGGCTGGCCCGGATCCCCATCAAAACCAACGGTAGGACTTCGGCCCATTTACGGGGCAAGTCCACCGTCTCCTTCCTTAACCTTTCCTTTAAGGTCCTGTTCATACATTCCACAATCCCAGATGAGTGCGGGTTGTGGGCCACGTGCCATTTCCCCTCGATGCCTAACAGCATGATGGTGTTCTGCATCAACTGTCCGGTGAAGTGACTCCCTTGTTCGGACTCCACATACTGTGGTAGTCCCCACCTCAAGAACACTTCCCAAACCAGGATCCTGGCAGTGCCCAGAGCTGCAGGGAAAGGCCTCTACCCATTTGGTAAACACGTCCACCAGGACTAGGCAGTACTTATAGCCTCTCTGGGCGGTGGGCAGGGGCCCGATGTAGTTGACTTGTATCGACTGCCATGGTCTCTCTACCCTCCTGACATGTCCCATAGGTACCTTCCTTTTGTGGGGGTCGGGGATATTCACAGCGCACACAAGACAGCCTGCACAGAACTCGCAGACATCGTCCCTGAGTCCCGGCCACCATCCCGCCTGTTCCACCCGTTGCCAGGTGGTCTCAGGCCTGGGGTGTCCCGCTCCTGGACCCTCATGGGCCAGTTGAAGGAATTCTCTCCGGTGCTGCTGCGGCACAACCCACTGTTCCCCCCAGAACAGCATGCCCTCTTTAACAGAGAGGGTCGCTGTGCCGTACGGACCCTCTACTCCCTTTCCCTCAGCTACTGCGCTGAGGACTGCTTTGAGGACGGGGTCTTGGGCTTGGACCGTCTCAAGGTCCGGGGCTAACGCTACCCCTACACTCCCTTGGGTCCCGTCCCTACCTCTGACCGCCACCATGGGTCTGGACCCAAATGGGTCCCAGAAAGTGCCTGTGCGGGCACCCTCCTTGGCGAGCAAGTCAGCCTGCTGGTTGCCTTGGCCGCAGGGTTCTGTGGAGGAATGGGCTTTCACCTTGTGGATGAAAACCTCCCCTTCCTCCCCCACTGCTGCCAGGATCTTTTCCAGCAGGGGCTTTACTGTGAGGGGTCTCCCGTCAGCGGAGGTGTATCCGCGGTGGGACCAGATGGCCAGGTACTCCGTACACGAGTTGCACGTGAACATGCTATCCGAGCAAATTGTGTAGGGGGTGGGAAAGATTTCGGGGTGTGTAACGACGTACACCACCGCGGACAGTTCAGCCTGCTGGGCGCTAATGGTGCTAGGGAGCTTAATTGCCAGGGCAATGTTTGCCGCTGGGTTGTAAACTCCGCACCCCGTGAGACGCTCGCCAGCAGATACCGTGCTGGAACCGTCTACATAGATCTCGCGGCCTGTGGGATGTACCCCGGCCCGTAAACCTATGTTTATTTCCCAAACCCCTTCAATGGAGCACCGGTGGGCTGTTCCAGGATATACCAGGTTGGCTGCGAGCTTTGGCTCACAGAGACCCTTCACCTTCAGATCCATCTGTGAGAGGAGCAAGGTCCAGCGGGCAATGCGGGCACTGCTCACTGTTCCATCCTTGATCCTCCCGTCCAGAAGCATCTGGGTGGGTGTTTGATGGGTGAGGAGGGTGATGGGAGAGGTGCCTGTGAAGATCAATGATCTTTTCACAGCCCAATGTGTGGCCAAAAGGTGCCGCTCACAGTTGGAGTAGCTCCTCTCCACATCCGTGATTATCCTGGAGGAGTAGACCACCGGCCGCAGCCAGCCGTGCCGCTCTTGGAGCAGCACAGCACTCAGGCTGTCCGCGCTGGCTGCTACCTCCAGGAAAAACTCTTTTTTCCCGTCTATGGCCCCGAGAGCCGGCGCGGTCTGTAAGTCTTTCTTGAGCCTGACAAATGCTGCCTGGCAACCCTCATCCCAAAGCCACTCCACTCCCTTGTGTAGGAGTCGGAGCAGAGGGGCTGCGGTGGCTGCATAGTCCTCAATAAAGTCTCTACAGTACCCGGTTAGCCCCAGAAACAACCTCACACCCGTTACTGTGTTGGGGACCGGTAGTTCTTGTACCGTTTCTCTCCTAGCCTTATCTATGGCCCTTTCTCCAGCGCGCAGGGTCAGGCCGAGGAATTTCACCTCCTGCTGGCCGATCTGCGCTTTCTTGGGGTTTACTTTGAAACCCTTCTGCCCTAGCAGCTCCAGCAGTTCGGCCAATAGTGGGCCATGCTCCTCTTTCGAATCCGTGAACAGCAGCAGGTCATCCACATATTGGACCAACTGTCTGGGCTGGCTAAAATCCTTCAAACTGTTTGCCATGCACTGTTGGAAAATATTGGGGCTGTTGTGGAAGCCCTGCGGCAAACAGTTCCACGTGTACTGTTGCCCTTTAAACGTAAAGGCAAACTTGTACTGATCCTCCCTCCTTAAAGGGATGGACCAAAACCCATTGGAAATATCCAGCACTTTGATAGTGGTCGCGGATGCTGGAATACTTCCTATCAGGTCGGCAACTGCTGCTACTTCCTATCAGGTCGGCAACTGCTGCTGTTACTATTGAGCACCCGGTAGTCCACTGTGGCCCTCCAGGAATTGTCCGGCTTTCTGACCAGCCATAATGGAGAATTCACATGGGTAGCTATTGGTCTCAGAACTCCCTGCTGCACTAACGAGGACATGGCTGCTTCCATGTCTGGCTCTGCTTCCCTGGGGAAGTTATACTGTTTCTGTGGTCGGGCCATGGGATCCCCGTCTATGCTGACCTCAAATCCTGTGACCCTCCCGCAGTCGTGTTTGTGAGCGGCAAATGTGGCCAGGTGGGCCTGCAGAAATGCCTGGAACTCTGGAGGGGTGTTGCTGACCATGAACCCGAGGTTATAATCCTCTTTGGGCTTCATGGTGCAGAGGGTCTCCTTCCCTTCCTTTCCTGGGATTACTACGATCTCACCATTCTTAACTTTACCTGCCCCCCAAAGGCAATGATTCCTCAAATCTACTAGGATCCCATGGCCCACAATAAAGTCGGCCCCCAGGACCCCTCTTCCACCCTCCACTTCCCATTTCATCAGGACACAGGTCCACTTGGAGCGGAGCGGTCCTAACCGAATGGCGAGCGGGATGGAAAACGAGCCAGCCTGTACTCTACCCGTGAACCCCGATAGACTGTATGGGACCCCGTTAGAGAGAGGCGAGGTGGTGGGGTTAGCTGAGTAGACCACGGTGCATGATGCCCCCGTGTCCAACAGATAGGTCCCCATCACCTTTTCTACCTCCATCTCCAAAAGGGGTCTTTTCCACTCATCATACCGGAGAGAACACAGGTAAACAGGCTGCGCTGGCTCTAGTCACGGCTGTGGGTTGAATGGGGCTGACGGGGTCAGAGCACCGGTGGCGGCTGCTATTCTCCCCTGGCCAGTCAATAAGGACCTCATGGTGTCCAAAAGTGACTCGACCTCTGCGGAAGGGATCCCTGCCCCCGCCTTTTGGGCTGGGGCTGTGGAATGCTTTCCCTTGTTATCTTTCCAAGGGTTTTTGCAGTCCTTCCGCCAGTGACCATCCTTCCCACACCCGTAACAATTGGTCTTTGTGTTGGGGGGGGGGGGCTACTCCCTTCCTGGTGCCACTCTTTCCTACCCGGTCCGGGTTTTACCTCATGCACCTTTCCCTTGGGTGGGTGTGCATCGCCTCCCCTACCGTTTTTATAGGCCAGAGTGAGCAGCCTAATTACCGTAAATTCGGTGGTCTGGGGATTTTTGGGGTCAAACCAGGCTTCTGCCTTGGCCCGGACCTGTGGCAAGCTGTTCGCCACCAGGCAATGGAGCCAATGGGCCAGGAGATCCCCGTTCAGGAACACTCGGTCCGGCGTCCCCGAACAGGCCCTCCGGTACACCGGTCACAGCCGGTCCGCAAAAGCCTGCGGGGTTTCCCCAGGGAGCTGGATCGTCTTCTCCACATGGGAGAAAGAACTTCCCTCATTCATCCCCATGGCCTCCAGAACCGCATCTCTAAGCTCCTCATACCCGCTCTGCCCCCTTTTACACTCGTCAGAGAGGGATTGGAGGAGACTACTCTCCGGGGAGAATAGCAGCATTTTGGCCTTCTCAGCGTCATCGCAGTCATTGACGCTGGCTGCCTGCTCTACTTCCCTGAAGTGGATCGAGGGGTCTCCCTTTTCGGAGAGCCTCGGGATATGGTTGACCATAGCCTTAAGCTGTTGGGTGTTAAAGGGTAATACGAACTGGTTTTGGAGGGGTCCCTCATTGTCGCCATTGGCGGGTGGGCCGAACCTCCGATGCCGTGCTGGGCACATTGGTCCCGGCTCTGACCTCTCTGGCGGGGGTTGCTCCACCTCCACCTCCACCTCTGGCTCCACCCCCCCTTGCTGCCAAACCTCGCTGAAACTTGGCGCTACGGGTGGTGGTCGTGAGATCTCCTCTCCCTCAACCGGGTCGTCCCTCGGCACTACCGGTGATGTTGGAACTGTCCTCCCCTCGTTCCCCATAAAATCTGCCTGGCCTGCCTTTGGGCTTCACACAGAATCACACAGAAACCCCACAGTGCAGATAGAGGCCATTTCAGCCCGTCGAGCCTGCACCGACACATATCCCACCCGATCCCCGTAACCCCTACACCAACACATATCCCACCCTATCCCCGTAACCCCACATATTTTAATCCCCCTAACACTAAGGGTCAATTTATCATAGCCAATCAACCTAACCCGCACATCTTTGGACTTATGAGGCATACCATGCCTTTTGCCTTCCGGAGGGCCCGGCTCAGATTTTCTATCCTCTCTTTAAAGGGGCCGTGGTCTGCCTCCTCAAACCCCTGTTCGCTCGCTAGCTTGTATGCTGCCTTTACCTCCTGTACTTTCTGTTCCTGTTCCCTAATCTGCCTTGCCAAGTGGGCGTTCTTCTCCCGCAAACTTAACTAATTTCCCTTGGCCTCGGTGACTTGGCACCGTAGGTATTGCAACTGGGCCTTGTGTTCTCACATTAAATGCACTCTCTCCTGATTCAGGGCCTGCAAAGCTACTAATAACTTCGCCCCTGCCAGAGCCTTATCCTGGATCTCCAGGGCTGACTCCCTTAACTCGACTGCCTGTGCTGCAACGAGCCTGTCCAAAAGCTGGACCTGCTTCTTGAAACACATCAGCCAAACTGCCTTCTCTAAGGACTTCTTGTGTTCCTTTCCCTCTGTCCACTTAGCTGCTGCATCTACCAGATGCCCAGCCTTTAACAGAGTGGTGATCCACTTCTTAGTGATATTCACCTTGCTAAACACATAATCAGAAATCCTTTCCTCCATCATGGTTTGCTCATCCGAACCATTGTCTACTGTATCGCAACCATGTTGCCGGTGTCCTGCTGCAGTCGCCATTTCTGTTGGGGGTGGTGTGGTTGGCGCGTGCGCCCAGTCAGTTATGTCCCTGACTGCTGGTGAGCAGTTCGAATCGCTCCCACGCCCCTGGGTTCTAGACACCAGACTTAGGTACAGGCAGCGATACAGAGAAGACTCGAGTAGGCAGGTAGTTTGGATGCAAGAAAACCAAGATTTTATTGAAATAGAAATTAACACAATCTTACGAGAAGTTACTAGTATAGAGTTACAGGCAGATACAAAATAACTATACTTATACAGGGAATGGGGAACACACGGCACATCGAGGGAAAACAAACTATATTAACAATCCCCTTATCCTTATCCCACCCCCTTATGCCTAACTAGATTAAGCTATGAGGGGCCATAATTCATGCTCACCAATCCAAAATCTGCAGAGTTCAAACAGCGGTGGGGCTTGGGGTTCGCTCTTTGTGCTCTCTGGGGCCTGCCGTCGTCACGTGGTCTCGGGGCGCTGCAAGGGCGTCGGCCAGGTACAAGTACCCCAAGGTTAAAGTCTTTGCTTGGGCAATTACCTCACAGGGATGATGGTTCCTCTTCCTCGGACGGCAGTTGGAGTTTGCATGAAGATAGTCGAACGTCGGCTGGATTGAAGGCCCAATTATTCGAAGCGTTCTTCAATCGTCTCCCAATTCGTCTCGTCTCACCTCATCTCGTCTCGTCTCGTCTAATCTCATCTCACCTCGTCTCGTCCTGCCTCGCCTGGCCTGGTTTGCCCGTGTTCGCCTGGTGCAATGCCGGGCGTTCCTGATGGGATGGGGAAAGACACGGGCAGTGGCCAGGCGGCAAGCGCGGGAGGGGGAAAAGAGCAGCAGCCGCGAGCGCGAGGAGCAGGAGCAAGCGAGCAAGAGAGCGTCGGTTGTCGGTGGGCCTACAATTATACTCCTTCGGATGGCCCTTATCTGCGTGCCAAATCAGGTTAGTTCATTGTCCCAATCTTGGCGGGCCAGTTTAAATAATTGTAGCAATCTAAACTAACTGTTTTTAGATGGCCGTTGATCGCACCTACTGGCCTGATGTCTGAGCTGTATTGTTATTAATGCATCTTAATCGGCCTGTCCAGCCTCGATGGCTTCCTTAAGCTGTTTCCAATTATTTATGCAAACAACTTGATGGCCTCAAGTATAGGCCTAACTGGTTTTGGTCTGTCTATGATTTGGCTTAATGCATATTCAGAGCTCTGTCTGCTTTTCAAAATACAAAAGTCCTTTTCACAGAAACTGCATTAGGTTTCGATTTCCCCAAAAGCTGCTTGTGTCAAAGAGTCCAAGCTTTTAAAATCTTGCAGGCTTTCGGCCACGAGGTGCGGACGCCATCTTTGGGTACCCTTATTTTTAAAAATGTCCATGCAGGGTCCCTCTTATTAATAATAACCTTTGGGGAAATGTGGAAATTTTGCGAATCTTACAATATAGATTGGGCTAACCAAATTAGTAACAATACTGTGGAGGAGGAATTCCTGGAGTGTATACGGGATGGTTTCCTGGACCAATAAGTCAAGGAACAAACTGGAGACCAGGCCATCTTAGACTGGGTATTATGTAATGAGAAAGGGTTAATTAGCAATCTTGTTATTCGAGGCCCCTTGAGGCGGAGCGATCATAACATGATCGAATTCTTCATTAAGATAGAGAGTGAAGTACTTGACTCAGAGACTAGGGTCCTCCATTTAAATAAAGGAAACTACGATGGTATGAGGCGCGAGTTGGGTAGGATTGATTTGGGAATGTTACTCAAAGGCTTGACTGTGGATAGGCAATGGTAAACATTTAAAGATCGCATGGATGAACTACAGAATTTGTTCATCCCTGTTTGGCATAAAAATAAAACAAAAATGTGACTCAGCCATGGCTAACAAGTGAAATTAGGGATAGCATAAGATCCAAGGAGAGGACATATAAATTGGTCAGAAAAAGCAGTAAACCTGAGGATTGGGAACAGTTTAGGATTCAGCAAAGGAGGACAAAGGGATTAATGAAGAGGGGAAAATAGAGTATGAGAGTAACTTAGTGAACATAAAAACTGACTGTAAAAGCTTCTATAGATATGTGAAGAGAAAAAGATTGGTGAAGTCCAGCATAGGTCCCTTGCAGTCAGAATCAGGGGAATTTATAATGGGGAACAAAGAAATGGCAGACCAATTAAATACATACTTTGTGTCATAAATCTCATCATCGAGAAACTACCTATGAAATAACACTGGACGGCCAGCTGGTGGTGCCGTCTGATGCACTATCAATTGCTACAAAAGACTGGAGATTGAGTAAGTAATAAACAGGCTTTTATTACCAAAGAACAGAGCATGCCTCTTGGGGTTGCCTGGTATCCAAAAGGGCCGGAGGCTTCTGAGCAGCGACCTTTATACCCAGCCATGAGGGTGGAGCCAGGGGCGGAGTCAGCTGAGGCATGCACAGACAAGTACAACAATACTAACAACAGTGGTTTACCACATTCACCCCTTGTTTAGAATTGAGTCCGGCGGGGTGAAGTGCACTAAAAATTCGTGTACTGAAGTCTATCAGGAGGCCTTGTAAGCCGTCCTGAGCGTCGCAGCAGCGGCGGTGATGGTGCAGCATCCAACGGTGAACCCGGTGTCTCGTTCAGAGGAGGTGTAGCAGGTGGCGGACCCTGGGGCTGCTGCATGCCGTCTACAGGGGTCAGAGCATGGGTAATGGGAGGTAGCGATGGTGGTCTCTCAGAGGCACCCGAAGGTGCGAGGTCTCGTGCGGGGACTGTGTCCTGGGGGTAGGCAGGAGTAGCGGTGGGTGGCGAAGAGGGTGTTTCAGGAGCACCTGCAGGTGCGAGGTCTCGAATGGAGACTGTGTCCTCCCGCCCGTCCGGGTACACCACGTAAGCATACTGCGGGTTAGCGTGGAGGAGGCTCACCCTCTCGACCAGGGGGTCCGCCTTATGGGTCCTCACGTGCTTCCGCAGTAGGACGGGACCTGGAGAAGTCAGCCATGTTGGTAGCGAAATCCCCGACGTGGACTTCCTGGGGAAGGAGAACATTCTCTCGTGAGGAGTGGCATTGGTGGGTGTACAGAGCAGCGACCGAATGGAATGGAGCGCCGCAGGGAGGACCTCCTGCCAGCGGGAGGTCGGAAGGCCCTTAGATTTTAAGTTTAAAAGGACTGCCTTCCAGACTGTCGCATTCTCCCTTTCCACCTGGCCGTTACCCCGGGGGTTGTAGCTGGTGGTCCTGCTTGTAGCAATGCCTCTCGCGAGCAGGTACTGCCGAAGTTCGTCGCTCATAAAAGATGAGCCCCTGTCGCTATGGATATAGCTAGGGAAACCGAACAAGGCGAAGAGGTCATTCAGACATTTAATGACCGTGGTACTGGTCATGTCCGAGCAAGGGATGGCAAACGGGAAACGGGAGTACTCATCAATTATATTGAGGAAGTACACATTGCGGTCAGAGGAGGGGAGGGGCCCTTTAAAATCGATGCTCAGCCGCTCGAAGGGGCGCGTGGCTTTGATCAGGCTCGCTCTGTCTGGCCTATAAAAATGCGGCTTGCACTCGGCACAGATCTGGCAGTTCCTGGTCATGGTCCTGACCTCCTCGATGGAGTAGGGCAGGTTACGGGATTTGATAAAATGGAAGAACCTGGTGACCCCCGGGTGGCAGAGGTCATTGTGGAGGGTCTGTAGCCTATCAACCTGCGCGTTGGCGCACGTACCACGTGATAGGGCATCTGGGGGCTCATTGAGTTTCCCGGGCCGGTACAAGATATCGTAATTGTAGGTGGAGAGTTCGATTCTCCACCTTAAGATCTTGTCATTCTTGATTTTGCCCCGCTGCTTATTATGAAACATAAAAGCCACTGAACGCTGGTCAGTGAGCAGGGTAAATCGTTTTCCGGCCAGGTAATGCCGCCAATGTCGCACGGCTTCCACAATGGCCTGGGCCTCCTTTTCGACAGAGGAGTGTCGAATCTCGGGGCCCTGGAGGGTCCTTGAGAAAAAGGCCACGGGTCTCCCCGCCTGGTTAAGGGTTGCAGCTAGGGCAAAGTCGGATGCGTCGCTCTCCACTTGAAAAGGAAGGGACTCATCCACAGCGTGCATTGTGGCCTTCGCAATGTCTCCTTTTATGAGAGTGAAGGCTGCACAGGCCTCTGCTGTCAGGGGGAAGGAGGCGGACTTGATGAGGGGTCGGGCTTTATCCGCATAGTTGGGCACCCACTGCGCATAGTAAGAGAAAAACCCCAGGCATCTCTTCAGTGCTTTCTGGCAGTGGGGGAGGGGGAGCTCCATAAGGGGGCGCATTCTATCGGGGTCTGGGCCAATGACTCCGTTCTCCACTACGCAGCCAAGAATAGCAAGGCGCGTAGTACGAAACATACATTTGTCTTTGTTGTATGTGAGATTCAGCCGCTGGGCCGTCCGGAGGAATTTCTCTAGATTAACGTCGTGGTCCTGCTGGTCGTGGCCGCAGATGGTGACGTTGTCTAGATATGGGAAAGTGGCCTGGAGCGCGTTCTGGTCAACCATCCGGTCCATCTCCCGTTGGAAGACAGAAACTCCGTTGGTGACGCCGAAGGGAACTCTGAGAAAGTGATAGAGCCGACCGTCAGCTTCAAAAGCTGTGTACTGGCGGTCCTCAGCCCTGATGGGGAGCTGGTGGTATGCCGACTTCAGATCAATCGTCGAGAACACCCGGTATTGTGCTATCTGATTGACCATGTCAGATATGCGGGGGAGTGGATATGCATCCAGCTGGGTGTAGCGGTTGATCGTCTGGCTGTAGTCAATAACTAGGCGCTGTTTGCCGCCAGCCTTCACCACCACCACTTGTGCTCGCCATGGGCTATTGCTGCTCTCGATAATCCCTTCCTTCAGGAGTCTCGCTACCTCGGATTTAATGAAACCCCTATCCCCGGCACTGTAACGCCTACTTTTGGTAGCGATGGGCTTACAGTCGCGGGTGAGGTTAGCGAACAAGGAGGGGGGGGAGACTTTAAGGGTGGAGAGGCTGCAAATGGCGCGCGGCGGGCGATTTAAAAACTGCTGGCTGCAGACTGTGAGAGGGGGGAGGGGTCCACCATACGCTAAAGTGACACTCTTAAGGTGGCACTGAAAATCCAACCCCAGTAGGACGGCAGCGCAGAGATGGGGCAGGACCAGAAGTTTAAAATTTTTGTATTCAGTACCCCGCACTGAAAGAGTCACCATACAGTAGCCACCGACGTCCGCTGACTGGGCTTTGGAAGCCATAGAGATGCGATGACGCGTCGGCAGGACCGGGAGAGAGTAACTGCGCACCGTGTCGGGGTGTATAAAACTCTCCGTGCTCCCGCTGTCAAAAAGGCAGGTAGTGGCGCAGCCGTTTACCGTAATGTCCATCATGGACCTGGACAGTTGATGCGGGAGAGATTGATCCAGCGTCACGGAAGCCAGCGTATGTTCAAGCGTGTCGATGCGGTCGTCCGATGAGGCGGTGGTGGAGTCCGGGTCCCCCGTAACCAAAGTCGGAGGCGTCCAAGATGGCGGACAAAATGGCGGCGCCCACGGTCCCCACGCGGCTGGGGGAGCCCAAGATGGCGGACAAGATGGCTGCGCCCACGGTTCGCACGCAGCGCTGCTGGCGTTAGCGGTCTTCCCTTTGCAGGTGCTAACGTAGTGACCTTTCTTCCCGCAGCCGGAGCAGGTAGCATTCTTCGCGGGGCAGCGTGCTCTAGGGTGTTTAGCTTGGCCACAAAAATAGCATTTTTGTGCGTTGGACATCGCTGCAGCAGTTGGAGGTGGCGGTCCCATGGCCCAAGATTGCGGCGTCCACGGCGCGGGGTGATGAGGGGAGAAAGCGTCCATATTTCTGTGGGCCGCGTCGAGCGAGAGCGCGAGGGACACTGCCTTTGTCAGGTCTATTTCACCCTTCTCCAGCAGCCTCTGCCGGGAGTAGTCGGACCTTAGACCCGCAACGAAAGCGTCTCGTATCAGTCCCTCCGCATGTGCCGCGGCCGATACTTCCTTGCAGTCGCAGCCGCGTCCGAGTACCCGCAGTGCCCGTAGGAAGGCTTCCACCGATTCCCCGGGCTGCTGTCTGCGAGATCTTAAAAGGTGCCTGGCATAGACCGTGTTAACCGGGCGTGCATACTGCCCTTTCAGTAGGTCGATAGCCGCCGCGTAGGTCGTCGCATCTTGGATTAAAGTATAGACTTGGTGGCTCACCTTCGAGGCCAGGATTTTCAGTTTATTTTCATCAAGAGTCACGGTCGAGGCTTCCAGATACGCCTCAAAGCAACGCAGCCATTGTGCGAATTTAGTCGACGAACCCGCTTCTTGGGGGTCTAGGTCCAGGCATGTTGGTCTGAGGGCTCGCAGCAGCGCCTGCTGCTCAGCGTTTTGCGCCATCGGTTGATCAGCATCCGCAGCCAACATTTAACTTTGGTAATAAAATTGATGCACTATCAATTGCTACAAAAGACTGGAGATTGAGTAAGTAATAAACAGGCTTTTATTACCAAAGAACAGAGCATGCCTCTTGGGGTTGCCTGGTATCCAAAAGGGCCGGAGGCTTCTGAGCAGCGACCTTTATACCCAGCCATGAGGGTGGAGCCAGGGGCGGAGTCAGCTGAGGCATGCACAGACAAGTACAACAATACTAACAACAGTGGTTTACCACACCGTCCAAGGAGTATAAATACTCGGGCATTGGCCCCAGCTTTCCAGGGACATTTTGTAAAGACAAGGAGCTAGTGGATACAACTAGACTTCCATGTTCTGAAACAAGTTGATTAAAGCCTTGCTTTATGCTCAAACCAAGTGCGTAGTGGGTTTTATTACGTCAATTTGGTTCTGTCTTCACAAAGTAGGACACAAATAACCTCCCAGAGATGTCGGGGAACATAGGGTCTAATGAGAGGGAGGAACTGAATGAAATCAGTATTTGTAGGGAAATAGTGTTAGGGAAATTGACAGGATTGAAGGCCGATAAATCCCCAGGGCCTGATAATCCACATCCTAGGGTATTAAGGTGCATTGCTGGTCATCTTCCAAAATTCTATAGACTATGGAACAGTTCCCATGGATTGGAGGGTAGCTAATGTTACCCCACTGTTCAAAAAAGGTGGTAGAGAGAAAACTGGGAATTATAGACCGGTAAGCCTGACATCGGTAGTGGGGAAAATGCTAGATAGAGTCCATTATAAAAGATGTAATAGCAGAGCACTTGGAAAACAGTGACAGGATCGGACAAAGTCAACATGGATTTACAAAAGGTATATCGTGCTTGACTAATCTACTGGAATTTTTTGAGGATGTAACTGGTAGAATAGATAAGGGAGAGCCATTGGATGTGCTGTATTTGGACTTTCAGAAGGCTTTCGATAAGGTCCCGCTTAAGAGATTAGCGTGTAAAGTTAAGGCACATGGGATTGGGGGCAAGGTACTGACTTGGATAGAGAACTGGTTGGCAGACATGAAGCAAAGAGTTGGAATAAACAGGTCTTTTTCCGAGTGGCAGGCAGTGACTAGTGGGGTACCGCAGGGATCGGTGCTAGGATCCCAGCTATTCACAATATATATTAATGATCTGGACGAGGGAACTAGATGTAATGGCCCAGAAATTCAGGTCGGGGGCTTCCCGCGGGTGTAAGCCCCCGATCTGCACTTATCTTGCGCGCCGGCCGTTGAGCTGTGGGCCCCCGTGGAATTCCGATCCAGGGCCTGCTCCAGCTGCCGGCGCGCAGTGCTTGCGTATCCCAGGGGCACAGTTAGTTTGATGCGTCCCCTGGGATCACGTGGGCCATGGGCAGCCAATCGGAGCAGGGAATGATCCATTCTGACAGGAAGTGCTGTCAAGACTTATAAATACTACAGCCCCAAAATAGCACTAAACCTTCAAATAAATTTTTTTTTAAATCACATTTTTTAAATAATCTATAAATTACATGAAATAACTATTTTAAACAATAATTTAAATTTTTGAAAAAAGTAATTTTATATTCTAACGGGGCTAAAAATAAACTTACCTTGCTTTAAAGTATTTAAAAATAATAAACCTGTGGAAAATATGTTTTAATTTTAATTAATTCAACACTTACCTTGTAAAAAGCAGGCCTTATGCCTGCTTTTTATATTTCTAAATTCTGCAGGCTTACGTTCCCGGAAAAACCTGTAAAAAAAACCTAAGTTTGATGCGCACGCGCAGCCTCCCCTGCGCACGCATTCGACCTCTGAACCTCTTCGTTCAGAGGAACAGAAGTGCCGGTTTCCCGCGCATGCAGGAAACCGGCACTTCCATCGGGCCTACGGGTGAGTACCCCATGCGTACTCCCCCGTGGAGACCCGAATTTCTGGGCCAATATCTCCAAGTTTGCAGACGACACAAAGCTGGGTGGGTGTGTGTGCTGTGAGGAGGATGCCAAGGAACTCCAGTATGATTTGGACAGGTTGGGTGATTGGGCAGATGCATGGCAGATGCAGTATAATGTGGATAGATGTGAGCTTATCCACTTTGGTGGCAAAAACAGGAAGACAGATTATTATCTGAACGGCAATAGATTGGGAGAAGGGGAAGTGCAACGAGACCTGGGTGCCCTTGTGCACCAGTCGCTGAAGGTAAGCATGTAGGTGCAGTAGGCAGTTAAGAAGGCAAATGGTATGTTGGCCTTCATAGCGAGAGGGTTTGAGTACAGGAACAAGGATGTCTTGCTGCAGTTGTACAGGGGTTTGAGTACAGGAACAAGGATGTCTTGCTGCAGTTGTACAGGGCCTTGGTGATACCACACCTTGAGTATTGTGTGCAGTTTTGGTCGCCTTATCTGAGGAAGAATGTTCTTGCCATGGAGGGAGTGCAGCAAAGATTCACCAGACTGATACCTGGGATGGCAGGAATGACGTACGAGGAGTGATTGGGTTGATTGGGCTTATACTCGCTGGAGTTTAGAAGAATGAGAGGGGATCTCATTGAAACTTATAAAATTCTAACAGGACTAGACAGACTAGATGCAGGAAGGATGTTCCTGATGGCGGGGGAGTCCAGAACCAGGGGTCACAGCCTAAAGATAAGAGGTAAGCCATTTAGGACAGAGATGAGGAGGAATTTCTTCACCCAGAGAGTGGTGAACCTGTGGAATTCTCTACCACAGAAGGCAGTTGAGGCCAATTCATTAAATATATTCAAGAAGGAGTTAGATATATTTCTTAAGGCTAAAGAGATCAAGGGATATGGGGAGAAGGCAGGGACAGGGTACTGAGTTTGGATGATCAGCCATGATCTCATTGAATGGCGGAGCAGGCTCGAGGGGCCGAATGGCCTATTCCTGCTCCTATCTTTCTATGTTTCTATGTTTCTATGTAGACCTAGCTCTCTCGCTGGTCATTCTGCCTCCAGGTCCCTCTAACATGAAAGGCCAAAAGGTTGGCAGTCTGCAGGAGAAGCAAGGCTTGTTGCAGATCTTAAATGCAGCAGCAATGATGATGTCATCGGAGGCGAGTTTCAGACTGAAAAAACTAATTGGGCCATGGGTTCCCACACGCTGGCACTCAATTGCCCACTTAAGTTAAAATTGCATCATTCTCCCACATCGATTTAGAATCGGGTGGCTAACACAAAAAGCAGATTACATGACCCCAGCCCGCCCCAGTGACAAAATCCAGCCCATCATCTCCCATAGAGTGTTTTCCTGCTATCACGGTTTCTCCAACAGTGCCACTCCCTTCAACCTCATCTCCACCTCTGACCCTTGCTCCCTGATCCTTCTCTCTCTGGGAAAATAGCGCACCTATATTGCTCCTTTCTGCCGTCTTTGTCTCGACCCTCCCGTCCTGCTGCTCCTTTAAGGCTCCTGCCTCTTGCACCCTCTCCTTGTCTTGCCCCCTCTTGCTCACCGAGATGTCTGACTCCCCGTCTTTCTTTGGAGTACTTACATTTACCACGCACCCTGCTCCCGCCTTGACCCTTGCTACCCTCTGCTGTCTTTGTTCTTTTCCACTGTACTTGGTGTGTTTTCCACCATCTCCATCCTGTTCTCTGCTCCGCAATTTTCTGCCTCTTCCTGTGCTCTTTTCTCCTTCAATTTACCAGCTGTGCCCTCCGACTGCTCCGCTCCTCCGGCCGTTCCACTCATACCTCCTGCTCCTTCTCCCACCTCCTTGTCACTCATAAAGCTTCCTTCTGCCTCACACTCACAGCGGGTGGGGCCTTCGTGACACACCCCACAGCTCTCCGCCTTGCAGCTCCGAGCTATTTGTCCAGACTCGGCACAATTATAACAGCACAAGTCTGGACAGTTTCTTCCAAGATGGTTGTGTCCAAGACAATAATAACAAACCCTCACTTGGTTATCATGCAGTACTCGGAAGTACTGCACTCCTTCCATTGTCTCGAAGTTCATGCTGTACGGTAATTACTTCACCCCCTCTGGGAACCGCACCTTTATGTAACGGGTTCCATCTGCTACCCATGTTCCTGGATAGTACCTCCTCTTTATTGCTAAGCAAATTTTAATGTCCCACGACTCCAACTTTTTGATTAGCACATCATCCTCAATATAAACTGGCAAGTTTAAGAATGAGACCACCACCTCTTCCGAAAATAGCAGAGATACCTCCAAGAATTTATTGCGAACTTTCAAACTGAGTAAAAGTCTTTCCACCTCCTCTCGGCCACTGACCGTCACTCGAACTCAACATTCGGCTTTGGTCGGCAGGCAAAGCAGCTTCCCTCACCACAGTCCTCATGTACCACTTGGATAATATCCCAAGCTCGTATCTCCTTATCCTCGCAATGAACCACCACCGTGTTTTCTTTTCCAAACCTCCTGGGGTCCCGGCCCAAATCTTTGGGCCTTTTTCTTTCCCTTCCAACCATAGTTTCTCCCCTAATTAAATTCATCTTGGGAACACTGTCCTCTAAGGGGCCCGGCACTCCAGACCCCTCAGCAGCCATCTTGCTGTTGTTTATGGGCCAAAAAGGCCCTAAAACCTGAAAAAAAATCCACCACCAACTTTTTACAAACTCACTCCAACTCCCTGCAGAAATCAGGCAACCAGTAACATCTGCTCACTCCTAGCCCCTCCCACCTAGAGAGTGCTACCCACTGAGCCACAGCTGACACTACTACAAGTATATGGTGATCTACGTGACAATGTACATGAATAAAGTTAAACTAAATGATGATTAGTCTTAGTTCTTCAAATCAAGCAAAAAACAACTTCAATAGGAATGTAGTAATCAGAACACAGCAGTCTTGTGTTATTTAATACGACTGACTATTGAAGCTGTTACCGCTCCAGTTTCCAAAAGGCACCTTTTTAAACTCATTAATATATGTTCTTTAAAAGCAGAGCTTTGAACAAGCAACTTGAGTTAAGCAAGACACACATTTAACAGTATTACTGTTTATGCAGTTCAATGTTTTATTTTAATTAAATAAATCATTGAATTCCAGTAATAGTTTCACTTAACTATATAAATGCAATGCATTTGTTATGACATGACCTAAAATGTCAAATGCTTAATACATAACTAGGATTGTTCATTCCTAAATTTCATCTTAGTTCAACCAGCATTTCACTATTGAAGAGGGATTAAGTGTGCAGTGTACATTCAAAATTATAGGGATTTTAAACTTCTCAGGGTGGCAGCGTACATCATGCCATTCAATGGCTAATCCTTTTCTTACCTAATCCATTAATCATTTCTTTGTGACTATTTGATATGTGTTTTTTGAACCAGGTGTATGCTATCAAGTGTAGGCATTTATTGTAAGCTAGCAGTTTGGATTTAAAAGAATCAAACATCACTTGCTTTTTTCAAATAAGAGGATGAAATTTGAACTGTTTAAAAAAAGATGCCAGACTTCCACTGTTTATTAAAGCAGGTGTACGTTTATGTTGCACTCTGAATTTTAATGAATGAATGCAACGAAAATGGATATGCGACTTTAGCGTAAACAATAATTTCCTGAATACGCCCAAGAATGGTTTAAATTATAGATGTTGAGTTTCACTGAGAAGTATTTATCACAACTATTAAAACAGAACAAAGCCTTATTTATTTGAATTACTGGAATTTTAAATCACGAGCAAAATCACTGTGTACAAATAAAAAGATTTACAAATGGAATCCTACCATATTTTTTTTTCCATTTTGCACTGTAGATTTAAGATTGATCAGAAACGTAAAACCTTTGTCTTAAAAATGAACTTTTTAGGCCTAGTTTGAGAAATGTAAGAGGTAAGGCAGAAAAATGAAAATCACTGCATGAATGTACCAGTTTTCACAGGAAAACAGTAAGTGCCCTGATCTGTATTGGTAATCCTTGGTAGTTGCATTAATCAGTTGCTTTCTGATCTTTATAAATGTGGTTCCATTAGCCTCTGAAGTATTTCCTGTCAGTTTCATGAAATAAAAGGAAACACAATTTTGTTATTTTTTTTAGTTCTTCATGGTGTTGGGGAATGATACATATTGTACACTACACTTTGTGACCATACTACAGACTTACTGTAGTGCTGATGTATTGCAAATCTGAATTACCCATACATTTTTCTGGCAGTACTGGTGCAATCAACCCTCCCCACTACCCCTCCCCAAAAAAAGGGAGTTTAAATCTATCTTCTCCATGCTCGCAATCAGGCAATAGAACTTGATACTTTGAGTACGTCACCACTAGCCCATTTCCTCTGGAACATCGTGTATGCATTTCCAGTAATTATTTTAGTGGAAGCTCCTTCAATGTAAAATAAAGCCTGTCTTCTCTGTATTAAATTGTGTTCTGCAGATTGACAGAAAGGACACATTGTGAAGGATGCTAAAATATTAGACTGGAGAGAAATGGTATACAATATCAACTTATTTTATCAACTTAGATAAGGCTATGAAATTAAATATGTTGAGATATACAAGATGTTACAGAATGTCAGCAGAAAGAACAAGTGTGTTCTAAATAAGCCTTAAAAATTGTGAATGTTACTCAAGAAAGAGATGTTTGTAATTATATCAAATGTGGACTCAAACCATGATATAGCAGATTTTTATGAATTCATAGCACATTCCAAAGTATTAAGGTCACTAGAGACATAGAACAAGGTAGTTCTCAATAAACACTGCTGTTCTCAACCGCCTTTGATGTATAAGGCTTGTCGAATACAAAGCAGCACTATGAGTTGAGAACTTGTCTATTACACCCCTAATGGGAATAATGGTGTATTGCTTTCACATAAGTTTGATCTGCAATTTTTGTAAATGTCCCGACTCTCAGTTTCAGTCCTCCCTTTGATCAAAAAAAGTAAATTAATTTCGTCTCCTACACCTCTGCTCAATCTTCGCTGCAGGTCTGGAAAGAATGATGGTTTGGATTGAAGATAAATATTACTTCTGCATTATTAACCATGAAAAGAAAGACTTGCATTTATATAGCACCTTTCACATCATCAGGATGTCTCAAAGTGCTTTACAGCCAATGAAGTACTTTTGGAGGGCTGTCAATGTTGTACTGTGGCAATTTGCGCACAACAAACTCCCACAAACAACAACGTGATAATGACCAGATAATCTGTTTTAGTGATGTTGGTTGAGGGATAAATATTGGCCAGGTGAACTCCCCTACTCTTCTGAGAAATAGTGCCATGGGATCTATTACGTCCACATGAGAGGGCAAATGGGGCCTCAGTCTAACGTCTCATCTGAAAGACAGCACCTCCAGCATTGCAGATCTCCCTCAGTACTGCACTGAAGTATCAGCCTAGATTTTATGCTCAAATTTTTGGAGTGGGCCCTGAACCCACAACCTTCTGAGTCAGAGGGGACAGTGTTACCACTGAGCAATGGCACATGCACAAGACAAAGGCAGTGTAAATGGTAAAGGACAGCCAATCTGCCCAATGTTTCAGCTTATCGATTTGCCACAGAACTTCCTGGAGAGTGGTGTCAAGTGCACTCTCATTGCCAGATGTACTTCTCTATTTTTTCTTCTCTTTGCCCACCCAACACAAAATTATACTAATGATGAAGAAAGCATCCAAAGTGATGGACTAAGCGATGGTTGCTGTAATCTAAAGGGAAGCTTGGATTAATACTACATGCATCCTCACTAAATGTACCAGGGTAACCAGTGAGCTGTAACATTCAGCTGAAGAGTCTAGCAATCTTGATGAAAAATAACTGCCATCAGGCCAATACCACTCAGGTATGATTTTCTATGATACGGTTCCCAGTGAAGAAAAACAGCTGTTTCTAGCCGCAAAATACTGTTATTTCTCTGTATTTATCGGTAACTGCATGAGCACAAGAACCGCACTCTCTTCAGTCATTCTTCGAAACAGTGATAGAACACAAGATCCATGAACGTCTTAGTGGAGCCAGTTGACAAACCCATGTATTGAAGCTACCAAATGGAAGTACTGTGCTATTAACAGGAACTGAGCACCCAAGACTTGAGAAATTTCTAAAAGTGTTCACTGAGTGCACTTGACACCACTCTCCAGGAAGCTCTGTGGCAAATTGATAAGCTGAAACATTGGGTAGATTGGCTGTCCTTTACCATTTACACTGCCTTTGTCTTGTACATGAATATATGCATCGCAAATCTATGGATCACAGTAAAGTTCTTTTGGACAATATAACGTGAGAAATCAGGAAAGTGGGATTAGACTACAACAATAACTTGCATTTATATAGTGCCTTTAACAGACAGCAGAACTAATTTATAAGTTTCTATGAGATCTCGGCAAACATCAATTTCAGTGTTGTGTGACTGTATCCTGCACATGCCTGTGTGCCTGTTTATCTATCTCTCTCTCCCTCTCTCTCTCTTAAAACTTTCACGAATTAAAAAGTTCATATTTTCTATTAACGAAGCACGGGTGATACTAATTACAACCTGTTTACCCCAGAGGCTTTGAAAATTCAACTCAAATTAAGATGAAGGCAGATACTGTGGCCAATCGTAACTGAGGCGGCCTGGTGTAAATGGAGCAGTAGCGTCTTGGTAGGGGGTCTTTAGATGTATGCCTGTCCGTTTCAAGCAGGAGGCCACTTTTAATGTTGAAATATTGAGCTACAGATGCACAGGCCATGTGCCGTGCACGCTCAGTATATTTGTACTGGCATTGAGATGCTTAACCAGAGGTCTTTAATGAGCTGAAACCATTTTCATCTTGTATTCTTGTGGGGCCAGGAGGAGCAGCAATACTTTATACATATCTGAACTCACTAAAAAAAAATCACAGATCTTTAGCCAGAGAAAATCAATCCTCAAATAGAATTAAATTTATTCGTGACTTATGCACCATACTAGTCAGTGGGACAGGGAATCATCAAATAGTACAGCACAGAAGGAGGCCATTTGGCCCATCAATTCAAAGAACTACAATAGATAATGAATGAACAGATATAGCAGGAAGACATATGGAAGATTTCAGATGAAAATATAAACACACTGATACTATTTTTTAAATGTCTGTGTGTTTGCTTGCCAAATCTAGAAAGGAGCATTCTTGGTTTGTTGGAAAATAAAAGTTTCCCATCCTTAGCATCAAGAAACACACTGGTAAAAAAAAAATTAGAGGACACAAAGCATGAAAATGTCGTAAACAGTGAGGATAGTAATAGACTTCAGGAGGACATAGACAGACTGGTAAAATGGGCAGACACATGGCAGATGAAATTTAACGCAGAGAAGTGTAAAGTCATTCCTTTTGGTAGGAAGAATGAAGAGAGGCAATATAAACTAAAGGGTACAATTTTTAAGGGGGTGCAGGAACAGAGAAACCTGGGGGTTTATATACACAAGCCTTTGAAGGTGGCAAGATAAGTTGCCAAGGCTGTTAAAAAGGCATACAGGATCCTTGGCTTTACAAACAGAGGCATAGAGTACAAAAGGAAGGAAATTATACTAAACCTTTATAAAACACTGGTTAGGCCCCAACTGGAGTATTGTGGACAATTCTGGGCACCGCACTTTAAGAAGGATGTCATGGCCTTAGAGAGGGTGCAGAGGAGATTACTAGCATGGTACCAGGGATGATAGACTTCAGTTACATGGAGAGACTGGAGAAACTGGGGTGTTCTCCTTCGAGCAGAGAAGGTTAAGGGGAAATCTGTTAGAGGTGTTCAAAATCATGAAGTGTTTTGATAGGGTAAATAAGAAGAAACGGTTTCCAGTGGCAGAAGGGTTGATAACCAGAGGACACAGACTTACGGTGATTGGCAAAAGAACCCGAAGTGATATGAAGAAAAAAAAAATTGTCGCAGCGAGTTGCTATGATCTGGAATGCACTGCCTGAAAGGGTTCAATAATAACTTTCAAAAGGAAATTGGACAAATACATGAAGGGGAACAATTTGCAGGGCTATGGGGAAAGAGCAGGGGAGTGGGACTGATTGGACAGCTCCTTCCCAGAGCCGGCACAGGCACGATGGGTCGAATGGCCTCCTTCTGTGCTGTATCATTCTATGATGCTATAATTAAATGCTTAAAGTTGACTAGGTATCAATTTGAGCAAAGGAAAAAATAATTCAGCTTTGAAAATATATTTTATCAAACATTAATAATCATGGATCTCATAGATGGGCATTGATTGTTTTATTGCAGGCTCTAGCTCATTATTGCTCAGTTGCGACAGATTGTGTAGTTCAGTTCCAGATCTGTCTTCTGAACGAAACCTTGGGAGGTTCAATGTTTATCCATTGGTCTTGAATTTATTCACTGCATGAAATGGATATTAAGCATCCTGCTAGGCTGATGCTATACTTTAAAAAAAAAGCAAAAATCCTTTTATCTGTGTTTTACTGATTGAAGTCTTAATTGCTTCATAGTTGCACCTCATTAGTTACTCCCCAAGATTAAATGATTTACCACATGAAACTGGTTAATTTAGTCAGATGCTAATGGATTTATGAACTACTCAACTGTAATTTTAATTGTGTCATTACTATCTCTAAAAAAAACACCATTTATATTTCTCCTGAAATGAGGGAATAGATGTAAATCCTGAGGTTTTACTGTAACTAAATCATCAAACCAAATTTATGAGTGTAGTATCCAATGGAAAGGCGGAGGAAGGGAAAGAATCATCTATGAAAATTGGAAAACAAAATGATTGGGGGGTCATTTATTACCCAGGTATGCAAACCACCTTAGTAGTGCACTGCTGCGGTGGAAACATTAATATAATTTTGAGTGGTCTATTAAGGAATCAGGACTGCAAGTCAAATTAGATATTGCTAGATTTGTACAATACTTCATAGACCACAGAAGCAAGAGTGCTGCCACTTTGTCAAGGCTAACACATGTCAAAGAGGAGCAACATTTAGAACAAGAAAAGGAAAGGATCAAAGATCAGATCTTGAGGTGCTCCTATGTGACTCTGCAGGGGTGAGTGGAGAAGCTCATCTTGGAGATGCACTGGCATTTAATAAGGTAAATCCTGAATATTACTTCAAAATAAGGCAGCATAAGGTTATATCTAGAATTTAGTGAAGAATAAATTTAGAACATAACCCAGAAGGAAATTCTTCACACAATGGGTGATCTGGAATAATCTGCCAAGCAGAGCAGTGCTATGGGAATACAAGAAAGGTAAGATTCGGAGGGTCATTCAGGGAGCTTTTTTCATCCGTACGTTTTGATGCCATGTTATGTTCGTACATGCCATAAGCAGAAAATATCATTCTTCTCACTGAAGTTTACCAATATTTCCTTCTGCATTCAACACTGATATTCCTAAGCAATGATCTACGCTACTCTCATTAAAACAACTCTGATATATCACACTTCTAATATCACACACACATTACCTATGACTTCACCTAGAGAAGAAAAATAATTTTAAAATAATCTCTCAAACTTCTAAAGACTTGCGCTTCTTTTAACACACTAGAGAAAATGAGGCATATGCAGTTTTATACAAAGGCAGCCAACATGAATCGCTAAATCACGAATTTAAACAGAAATTAATATATTCCTTTTTATTAGCCGTCTTTATGTCCTGTTACAGATATGGAAAAGACGCAAAAAAATGAAGATAGCCAATTATCTCCAAATATGGCATTTTAGTTATAAAACATCAACCGCCAATTCAAAGCCTAAACATATATTAGTGGGAAATTCGCATTTTTTGTCCAATTAAGAAAAAAGTCACACAACAATGCACTGTTAAAACAGAAAATGCTGGAAATACTCAGCAGGTCAGACAGCATCTGTAGAGAGAGAAAGAGAGTTAACGGCCATGATTTTATCTGCACTGAGGGGGCGGATTTGGAGGCGGGTCAAAGGTTAAAATTGTTTTGATTGACGGCGAGTTGCGATCCCACCATCAACCTGCCTCCAAATAATTTTCCCAAGTATTGGGTCCCCGATTTGCGCATGGGCCCGACACCTAGCAGCAGGAAGAGGATTAAAGCCAATTTCCTGCCTATTAATAGGTAGTTGATAGTAGCTGACAGGCTATTTTTTCATTTTGCCACTTCTGCCTCGGGTTTCCCGACGTCCGGACACCATGCCAGGTATGTGTGGCATGTTGTGAGTCTGGTGTAATGTTTCTGTATTGATGACAGCTGCCGAAGTGGGAGTGGAACGGAAAATTAAAGTGACAGGCGACCGGGAGCTCAAGGTCACTCCCACTCTGACCTCTCCATCCTCGGCCTCTTACACTGTTCCAATGAAGCTCCACGTAAGCTCGAGGAGCAGCACCTCATCTTTCGATTAGGCACTTTACAGCCTTCTAGACTCAACATCGAGTTCCACAATTTCAGACCATAACCTCTGCCCCTATCATTTTCTTTTCTCTCTCTCACGTGGCAGCTGTTGATCATCCTGCCATTGCCATTTACACTTCATCTAGTGTCATCTTTTGTTTCTTAACTTGTCCCATTACCATCTCCTTTTGCCTTGCACCATCATCCATTTTGTCTCTTCATCTCTCCTGTCTTCCATCCTATCACAGACCTTCCCTTTTGTTCTTTCCTCCCCTCCCCCCTCTCCCTACACTTGCTTAAAAACCTGTTACATCTCCAACTTTTTCCAGTTCTGATGAAGGGTCATCGACCTGAAACGTTAACTCTGTTTCTCTCTCCACAGATGCTGACTGACCTGCTGAGTATTTCCAGCATTTTCTGTTTTTAATTCAGATTTCCAGCATCCGCAGTATTTTGCTACTGCACTGTTAAAGTTTGGATTGATTCAAGAAAGGAATTATATCACTTAGTATTGCAATTTTCTGTGTCTTCATTTTTTAAATCCAATAATCTTGAAACCAAGTTCAAATACATAGTTTATAAAAAAAAGTTCAACGGAAATATTGAAACTGCATAAAAACTTAATTAACAGAATTCTTAGCTGTTTTGGATAAGGCATCACGACTGCCTGCGACAGGTTAGATAGACCAGTTGGTCTTTTCCGGTCTGACATTTTGGTATGTTAGTATGTCTGCATTTTCACTTTGCAATTTAAAAAAAACAAGGAGTTGATCATACAATAAATAATTTGTGATACACTAAACCAAAAGGGCAAAATGTTTTAACCTGAGATAGGTACACCATTGTTTCAAAATTTCTGACCATTTCATAAGGAGTGTAATTTCCCAGAATTACTGCAGCAAAATGTGTAGAACAGAATTTGAGGTTAAATACTAAAGAACTTGTGTCCTAAAACATGCTGTACCTCCTTATCTTCTTTCATGATAGAGCTCTCACCAGCTTCAGGAAATCGTCATTGCAAGTGTTTCTTGAAAATAGCAGACTCCACAGCACTGCTTAGAATTATAATAAATAAATAATACATAATATTGACTTTATTATTCTGAAATGCATTTACTGAAAACCAGATTGTTGTACTATACCATATCATAGGAACAGGAATAGGTCATTCAGCCCCTCGAGTCTGTTGCACCATTCAGTGAGGTCATGGCTGATCTGTATCCTAACTCCATTCACACACCTTGGCTCCATATCCCTTAATACCCTTGGCTGGCAAAAATCTATCGATCTCAGGTTTAAAGTTATTATTTGAGCTAGCATCTACTGCTTTTTGTGGGAGCGAGTGCCACACTTCTACTACCCTTTGAGTGAAGAAGTATTTCCTGACTTCTCTCCTGAATAGCCTGGCTCTGATTTTAAGGTTGTATCCTCTTGTCCACCAGCAGTAAAAGATATTCTCTATCTACCTCATCAAGTCCTTTCAAAATCCTAAAAACCTCAATCAAATCACACCTTAACCTTCTATATTCTGGGGAACACAAGCCTAGTTTATGTAATCTCTCCTCATAATTTAACCCTTGGAGCCCTGGTAGCATTCTGAATAATATTATATTATTCTTCAGGTCAAATGTTATTGTGGTACCTACTATAATATGCATATGCTAATATGATTTTTAGACAGTATACATCTTCTGCAGTGTAAGTATTAAAGTTTACTCATCAAAAGAAGGGACTTTAAGAACAGTGATAATATATATTTCTTAAAATACCTTTTACCAATATAAATATTTTTCTTGTAGAAACCAGTTCTAATCACTAACATATATAGGCTTCAAGTTGCCACAGGAATAAAGTGATCTTTCACACAGATACCAATTGCAGTGCATCCCCATTCTGCACCAAGCTCACTTTGACAGCGACTCCTTGCCCCACAAACTCAGCCACCAATGGAGATAACAGCAGCAATATCCATGGAAAACACCATTACCTTCAAGCTCCACTCCCAAGTCACACACCATCCCGAGTTGGACACAGACTGCCCATTCCTTCATCATTTTTGGGTCAATATCCTGGGATTCCTGGCTTAACATCATTGAGCATGGGAGCACAATCACCACAAGGATTGCAGCAGTTCAAGGACATGGTCCACTGCCACCATCTAAGGACAACTAGAGATGGGCAATAACGGTAGCTTTTCTAGCATTACCCACATTACAAGAACAAGTTATAGAAAAATATGATAGTTCCTTTGGCAGAAGACGAACATGCAGGTTTATATGATTTGAAACAAAAATCATGGATTGAGTTAAAGGCAATAATCCCATCTCAGGGTTCACAATATTGGGCTGGAATTTGCAGTCGGAGGCATACCACCAGGGTACGCCACCGACCTGATAAAAAAATCCGCACCTCCCGGGCTTCAGGTCCTGGGCCTGCAGGCGTACTTACACCTGTGTAAAGGCCCACGGATCCCAGGGACACAGGCAGTTCGGAAAATCTGGGCCATTATCTTTATAAACAGCTCAGATTTTGCTATTGTGTCTTATAAGGTTATCTAAAATCCTCAATGGATTTTCACTTACTCAACATTTATTATGTATAACAGTTGAGTGGAGTGAGCTATGGACTATAATACAACCTTGAGGTGCTGATTACAAGTTCAGAAATGATACAAGCTTCATACATATGGTTCGGGGCACACTTCAGGTCCAACCATATATTTTATATGTGCAGCATAAGCTGTAGTGTATGAAGCATGTGTATTAAACAAAAACTGATGAGTTAAAAAGGAAAAAAGAACTTTCAAAGCAGGAAATCTGAAATAGATATAAAAACAACATTGAAATATGCAGCAGCTCTGTTGGGAACTGAAAAGAGAAAAATTGATTGGATTAGTTTTGGGTATAGATCCTTCCCCACAATCTGAGCTTCTTATTTTAGATATTAATGGGTATTTTCAGCTGTTTTGTTAGTACTGTTGAGCTGGTTTCTAATATTGTAGTCACCTCCTAAATCTAGTTCGACAAAAAAATAAGTGTTTACTTATATTGTGCATTACCTACTCGAATGATCAGCTAAGCACAAAATTACTGTTGTGTGGAAGACATTGTAAAAATTGACTGAAAGCCTCTTTTCACAATAAAACAATAAAAACACACCTGGCATGATTAAAGTGCACAGCATGAAACTGTCAGCAACAGTAAACTGCAGCATAATTGCTCAAATTATTTAAAATAATGGTGGCATTCTACAGTTCCCAGCGGAACTAAAATTGCTGAAAGTGGTAGCCGTGACACGTAAGAAAACATAAGTACTGTGCAGATTTTGAAAATTTGTGTTTCTTTCTCCAAAGGGATTTGCTTCCTCCTGTGATAATGTTAACATAAAACACATTTAGCCAGAGTCTTTTCAAGAGAAAATGATGCTGGGACACAGAAAACTGCCTCCAATAAACAAACCCAGAACATCTGCTGTACAAATTAAAGTACAGATTTAAATCCCAGAAGGGCAAAGTGCACATATGATTCTGTGAAGTTACATGATTCAATTCTATAGCACCTAAACTTAAAGTAAAAACCAAATCAGATGTAGAGACAGCTAGGCTTCTTGTCTGACAGAAGAAATCTTTAGAAGCACATTCATTTGGGCTATGACAACATGTAGGTTAGGTTTTCACATTGCGATTCAAGCTGTGTAGACAGCTGTTCCTGCATTGTAACTGTCTAATCTCTTCATGGACACACAAGATGTGGCATTTAGCAATAGAGCCAGTGACCTGCATCATGCCTGCGAGTGTACGTTAGAGTGACCACATCTTCTAAACCGAATCTGGGGACACACAGGGTGGGAGCACAGCAAAGTAGCCAGGGCGCGGTTCAAGAAAACCGGCATGACGATTTTATTGCTTCTGCTAGTGGAATATGCATAGAGACAACATTATTTTCACTTTATACTGAATCTCGAATCTTGCGTGTGTTCTTGCAATAGTGCTGTACCATCTATACTCGTCCCCGAATACATTGGGCCGGATATTCCGATCCCTACGGGTAGGTACGCGCTGTGTACCCACCCGTAGGGACATCGGAAATGCCCGTTTCAGGCATGCACTGCGCATGCGCTGGAAACCGGCATTTCCGATCTGTCAAGAAAGCTCTTGTCAGATCCTCCGGCTGCACTGGAGAAGGGCCTCTGCGGGCAGATAGTTCCGCTTTTTGGAGACCCTCAACCCGCGGAAAATCCTTACAATTCATGCGCCTGGTAAAAGCAGACGCAAGGCCTGCTTTTACCAGGATAAGAGCTGAAAAAAAGTAAAAGAAATTTTTTTTTTCACTGATTTATCATTTAAAAATACTTTAAAAAAAGGTAAGTTTATTTTTAGCCCCGTTAAAAACTTTAATTACTTTTTTCAAAAATTTAAATTTTTGTTTAAAATACTTAATTTATGTAATTTCAAGTCATTTTAAAAATTTGATTTTTTTTTAATTTATTTGAAGTTTTACTATGTTCTGGGGGTGATCTCCATTCATATATTTGACAGCTACGCCCCTGGGACACGCAAGCACAGCGCGCCGGGAGTTGGAGCAGGCCCCGGAGCGGAATTCCACGGGCGCCCAGAGCTCAACTGCCGGCGTGCAAGGTAAGTGCAGGTCGGGGGCTTGCACCCGCGGGAAGCCCACGACCTGAATTTCTGGGCCATTGTATGGAATTTGGTGTACATGGCTAAACAAAAGCTACCTGCTATTCCCTTTGTTGCAATTCAACAGAAACAGGAACAGCTTGACTTTTCAATTAACAAATCTTAAGTATCTGAAATTCAAATAAAATGCTTTTAACCTTGTCCTACTCATTTCAAAACCACTGAGAGAAGGTAAGTAAAAATGCATTACACTTATCCAATAGGTCACTAAACATTATTGAATATTCCACCAGTATGAGCGAAGAAGCAGAAGCAAGTCAGGGACCCACAAAATATTTCAAAAGCAAAAATGATTAAGTAAATTGTCTACTGCCTACAGTATCATGGGGTAATCAAATAATGCAGTCATGACAGTTTAAATACATAGTGTAATTTTAATATTGATTTTACATTTACCAACTCCAGCCTCAATATTCTGCATACACATTATCTTGCTGCCATTAGTGGCAAGTTTATTGACACTCTTTTTTGTTTTATTGTGACATACAAAATGAGTTAATAGAGTTGCAATGTGTTGCACAATTTTGAAAAATAACTATTTTCTGATCAATTGACATCTTGTGACCTTCAAAATATTTTTCATTGGCTTCTGTAGTAACAGCCTATCTGACGAGCCTTCCCTACTTACCTCAGGGGGTTCCTGTCCAGTAGGAGCAATAATGGATTGTGACCCCCTAATATCACATATATACGAGAATAAAATCAATAGTTTTAATTTTCACATTTAAACCTGCCATTTTCAATCGCTGAGCTCAGCAGGTTTTAATAGGCACAACCAATTCCTTTTTATTGTTTTAATTGTTTTAAGCTTAAAGTCAATCATCTTGTGTCCCAGCTTCCTGACAGCACTAGGAGAGTATGCATTAAATGATTTGTATAAAAGGGCAGCGAGATCAAAAACCACATTGTATATTCAATACTGGAGGAGCTTGATAGATCTGTGTTTCTGGTTACATTCTAATTGTCTCCCACAAGGTCAAACGATAACTTAAAAATTCTTGAACCTGTTTTACAGAGGAGCAAACCTTGTGTTGTTAAAAAGCACACTGTTCATTTGTTTGCCAAGTGAAGGATAGTTTCAGAGCACCTGCCGAGCTGTAATTATGCTGTGTGTAATGAAAATATACTAAAAGATTAACACTATTAATTTAGTGTCATTGTTGCTAATGTGACTGTGTGTGCTACACTCCAAAAGACTTAAGAAATGAAGCACTACAACCAAAAGGACGGCGATCTGCGTATGTAAATTTTGATCTGCATGCATTCACAGAAACCCAGAAACCCCACAGTGCAGATAGAGGCCATTTCAGCCCATCGAGCCTGCACTGACACATATCCCACCCGGTCCCCGTAACCCCTACACCAACACATATCCCACCCTATCCCCGTAACCCCACGTATTTAATCCCCCTAACACTAAGGGTCAATTTATCATAGCCAATCATCCTAACCCGCACATCTTTGGACTGTGGGAGGAAACCAAAGCACCCGGAGGAAACCCATGCAAACACGGGGAGAATGTGTAAACTCCACACAGACAGTCACCCGAGGCTGGATTTGAACCCGGGTCCCTGGCGCTGTGAGGCAACAGTGCTAACCACTATGCCACCTGGCAGACTCACTCGAAAGTGTGATGATTACATGTACAAGTGGGCAAGGTGCTGTAGCTATGGAGAACAAAGAAATGTGGAACGAGTAAAGATATTTGTCTCCTCGGTTGTACAGTTTGCATTCACATGAGGACATAATCTCCTGAGGGAGGTGACTAATCATTTTAACCTTTGGCTCATCTTGAATTCTGCATTTAAAAAAGAAATCTTCCAGATAAAATCCAAGGAAATTTTTGCCGGAGCGCTAAAAGTCCAGGGTATCAACTGAACGTTGTAACTCCTGGGCAGAATGCCAGTAGGCCATCCCACCTAGGTACTGCCAACCCGCCTAGGAACTGCCGTGGGAGGCCCAGTCCATTTTAACAACTAGGCTTTGTTAACATTTAGCTGACCGCCTGAAATGGACTTCCAGAAGAAAGATAACATGGCTGTCGGAAAAAGATCAGTGAATCCACCACTTGGATTTTAACTTCCATTAGCCAGTTTCCTTTGGGCGGAGGGAGTTAAAATTCCCCCTTACACTTTTCAACCTAACCAAATGGTTTCCACGGATGACATTCCACTACCCAATATGACTGAAATTATCTTGCCTCTTGATCATTTATGTCTATATTTATAATCTTCAATTAAATTGAACATCCAGCTGAAGATTGCCTAGCCAGGCAAAGGGTTCTGGGTCCTCTCCCGGAAACAAGTTATATGTGCCCCCCTTGGCCCCTTTGTAAGGGGTCATAGAAACATAGAAACATAGAAGATAGGAGCAGGAGTAGGCCATTCGGCCCTTCGAGCCTGCTCCGCCATTCAACGAGATCATGGCTGATCCTCCAAACCCTAGCACCAGGTCCCTACACCGACAACCATCCCACCCAAGCCCTATCCCCATAACCCCACGTATTTAATCCCCCCTAACACGAAGGGGCAATTTTTTTTTTCATGGCCAATCAACCTAACCCGCACATCTTTGGACTGTGGGAGGAAACCGGAGCACCCGGAGGAAACCCACGCAAACACGGGGAGAATGTGCAAACTCCACACAGACAGTCACCTGAGGCCGGATTTGAAAAGGTTAAAAAAGAAATCCTTCCAAATCTTTGAAGATCCAAACCATGATCTCAGCCTAGCCCCCAGGTGGACACACAATTGCTGGTGGTCGGGAGGTTCACCTGGTTCTCTAACCATACACCAGGTCACAGTTAAAGCCCTTGATGTGGGAACTATTAATGTGGGGAATCACTGCTCATACCCCAACCTCCCACACAACAAAGTTTGAGGTGGGTGGAGGTTGACCACACCATCCTCCTCCAATGCCTCTCCTCCGTTGTCCAGTTGAGTGGGACTGACCTCGCCTGTTCCATTCTTACCTGTCCAGTCGTAGCCAGTGAATCTCCTGCAATTGCTTCTCTTCCCGCTCCTGCACCATTACCTCTGGAGTCACACAAGGACTTATCCTTTACCCCCTTCTACATTTCTCTTCTGCATGCTACCCCTCGGTGACATAATCTGAAAACATAATGCAAAGTCCACGTGTATGCTGACGACACCCTGCTCTACCTTACCACCAACTCTCTCGATCCCTCCACTGCCTGTGTTGTCAGGCTGCTTGTCCGACATCCAGTACTGGATGAGCTGAAATTTTCTCCAATTAAACGTTGGAAAGACCAAAGCCATTGTCTTTGGTCCCCATCACAAACTCCATTTCCCAGCTACTGATTCCATCCCCCTCCATGGCCACTCTCTCAGGATGAACCAGACTGTTCGCAACCTCGGCATTCTATTTGACCCTAAGCTGAGCATCCGACCCCATATGCTCTCCATCACCAAGACCATTTACTTCCACCTACATAATATTGCCCATCTGCTGTTGAAACCTTCATCCATGCTTTTGTCACCTCCAGACTCAACTATTCCAATGCTCTCCTGGCATGCCTCCCATTTTCCATCCTCCATAACCTTGCGCTCATCCAAAACTCTGCTGCCCGTATCCTAATTCTCACTAAGTCCCACTCACCCATCACTCCTGTTCTCGCTGACCTACATTACTCCTGGTCCACCAATGCCTCACATTTAAAATTCTTAGTTGAAAGTAAATATGGTGGCCAATCATATATTTATTTGTTGAACATTTCAGGAATTTTTCCATGTTTATTATTCTTGTTATTTTAGTATATTCCCTTTGAAGATATATTTTGTTAACAATCATTTGTTTATGTGGTATATGCCAGTAAATGGAACACAAAAATGTATGCAACTAAAAAACATCTGGCTGGCCCAAAGTTCAAAAATACATGGCAATTCCTACCTACTCTGATTTTTTTCACCAACCCCCTCTTAAAATCATTGTCGTTATCAGCCTAGTTCGCCTCCATGGAAGGTCAATTCCAAGCATTCACCATCCTCTGTGAAGCAGTTAGATCTGATCTGTCCATTCAGCTTATCATGGCCCATTATTGTTTTGGGGGGTCATGATAAACAGGTTCTCAGGGTTCCACTTAAACAATACCCTTAAGGTTCTTGAATACTTAAAAAGGTCCCCTCTCTGTCTTCTCTAATGTAGCCCAAGCCCGGCCTCTATCATCTCTCCTGACATCTCAAGCATATGATGCCAGTAATCAGACAGGTAACCTTTAAGCTGCACCTTTTTCAGCACCATGTAACATGGCGACCAGAACTGCACACAATTTTTCAGCTGCCAATGCTCAGTATAAACTTAGAATTGCAAGTTGTGATTTGTTTTCTACTCCATGTGCTACACAGCCTAAGATTTTATTTGCTTTATTTACAACCACCTAACACCATGCAGATCGTTTAAATGACCTGCCCACTAATACCCCCAAATCCTTTTCCTGTGCTGTATTCTGCAGACTTTATGGTTTATAGTTCCAACATTTATTCGTCTTCACTTTGCACTTGCCGATACTGAATATTAAATTGCCATTTTACATCCCAACTTCCCAATCTATTTGGATCCCTCTGCATCTGATCAGCTTGCTTTTGATTGCATGCAACTTCCCCCTCCCCTCTCCTCCCCACCTATTTCAAGCTTTTCTAATTTACTGACCAATACCCTATGTGGTACTGTATCAAAAGCTTACGGAAATCTTGATAAACAATGTCCGTGGAGTTTCTTTTATCCACAAGCTCGAATACCAACTCAAAGACCGCGATTTTCCCAGCGGTGGCGGGTTGGAGTTGAGTTGACTGGTTGGCGGCTTCCGGTCCCGCTGCCGGCTCCAGCTGCTCCGAAATAACGATTTTAATTTAACTGGGCTTATTAAGCCTGCCGTGTGCCCTACACGGCCCAATCAGTGGGTTCGGGTGTGCTGCTCACCTCTGCTGACGTCTTCCTTTCAGGAGCTTTTAAGGGGCCCATGCAGCCTTTGGATTTCATGACCTTTATGCTGCTCCTGAAAATGGGTCTTTTGAACATGACTGCTGAAAGGTCTAAGGCTGCTTCTCGATTTGATGATAACTCCCTCCATTCTCTTGGGGCGGGAGTAAGAGGGCGCAGGGAGGTTCTGTTCCCTCCCGATGGCCGGAGGAAGCCTCCTCAGCAGACAAAAGGCAGCCTGGCTGCAGATTGCTGAGGAGGTAAGCGCAAGGTCATTGTGTTCACGCATCTGGGTGCAGTGCCGAAAAAGGTTCAATGATCTGCTACGCTCAGCAAAAGTGAGTATCACATCACACTTACCTTCAATCTGCTTCCCATCACCAGCACTCTGCATTGTCAACCTACTCCTCCACATCCCAACTTACCCTTACTTCCCTTGCACCCTTAACCATCCTTCTCTCTATATGTACAGAATCATTTCACCATCCTACTATGCACCCCTCACACTCGCCCTCACTGTTATGCAATA
The DNA here is from genome assembly GCF_052327205.1 of Somniosus microcephalus. Lineage (NCBI taxonomy): Eukaryota > Metazoa > Chordata > Chondrichthyes > Squaliformes > Somniosidae > Somniosus > Somniosus microcephalus. Next base: position 171,002,712 of record NC_140997.1, read on the forward strand.
ACAACTAACAACGCACAAGGAGGCACCTTGGTTTTGGCACCTCACTCCGTCTTTGTCTCCCTCTAAGCTTCTATGTTATGGATTCTTTACACTCACTCCATCAATCTCTCAAACTGCACTTGTGTCCCTCATTGCAGGAAAAGAGAGTCCACAATAAGAGGGAGAGAGGGAGGACAGGAGGAGGCCCACCATCCCTGGCAACTTTAACAAACGCTGAGGAGGCTGCTCTCGACATCATCGAAGGTGCAGAGGAGCTGGAAGTGGGGGATGGAGAGATGGGTGCAGTCGAACAAGCTGGTGACAGAATAGATTTGCAACCCTCTCATTTCAATATCATGATTGACTGATATGGCTTCTGATGTTCATACAGATTGAGTTATGATCATCAGGATGTATCTGCTACCTAAATAGAACATGCCTAACTCATGCCTTTACTCCCCCACAGGACCATCGAGTGCCCCTCTCCCCACTGTCCAGCAGGAAGAGCCGGAGGACTCCTCAGAGGAACCTGCAGCCTCTGAGGGAGCAGCGTCACCAGAAATCAGTGCACCCAGCTCTAGCGCAGATACGCACACCTCGGTGGGTCCTTCGTGTCGTCACCTGATGTATCACAGCTCACAAGTGAGCATCAGCAGATGCTGGAGACAGGGACAGCAGAGGAGAGTCCTCGTCAGAGGGCGCAGGACGCTCCTAGCTCTGCTCTGCTGCATGTGGATGCTGTGCCTCTGGGGCCATCCAGAAAGAGAGCAGTGCTGGAACACCAGGATCAAGTGCAGGAGCCTCTGACAGGGTTTGCATCCACGGTAACTGCCAGTGTGCAGAGAATGGAGGCGTCCATGTCAAACATGAGCAATGCGGTGGTGCACGCAATGGTGAATGTAGGTGCTGCCATGGAAAGGATGGCAACCTCCATGGAGGACATAAATCGCTAGACTCAAATGAGCATGGTGACTCTTCTAACTAGATGGTCTGCTATGGAGGATAGATGGGCATCTATTGAGGAGAGACACCAGATGTACGTGGATGTCCCCATTAGGAGGACTGTCAGTCCAGAGATGGGTCCTCATGGCCCCACTGATTTGCAGCAAGGTGTTCTCCAGCCACTTGGTAGCAGTGAAGTGCAGGTGACCCATGAGAGGGATCTTGGTGGTCGACAACAAGGAAGTGTGGGCTCCTCTCCAAGCGCTCACACTACCATGCCACAGCAGAGCCCTCGGTCAGAGCCCCAGATTCCTCACCCAACTTAGATGGCTGTCTCAGCCACTGCACAGCCGCAGGAGGAACAGAGTGTTGCGGAGCCCTCCCAGGCTCCCAAACCCAGAGAACACCTGCCAAAGGCATCTAAGCAGGCACAGCATAGAAGTGAGCAAGGTGCCTCTACATCTGCTGAAGCCACAGGGGAAGCACCACGTAGAAGCACACGTAAGAGAAAGTTAACACACTAATAGTCACAAGAGTAGACACTTGTGTGTTTTCATCTGATTAATACAAACATTTGTCATCGTGATGATAAATGTAAGAAAAGCGATGGCAAAGATTCAAAGAGTTGGCCTCTATGTGCTCAGAAATGGAAGTTGCACAGTGAGGGGTCAGGGCACCTTTCATCTGTAATGATGGTGGTGAGATTGACAGGAAACCACAATTTATTGTACAGATGCTGTACGGTGTTAAGAAAGTCGGCAAGACGTTAATTTCCATGTGCCAGTTATATGTGGTTGATGCGTAAAATTACGCTAATCTGGCATGGATGAGTGCATCCCTTGCCTCACAGCCAGCAATGTGCTCGCATGCTGGTGGATTTGGCACATCCACCCGCGCAAGGCGTCCCTCATCTGCCGCCTCCTCCTCTTCCAAGGAGGCTGTACGCTGAGCCACTTGTTCCTCAGGCAGCGCTAAGCCACGCTGCTGTGCGATGTTGTGCAGGGCACAGCAGACCACGTTGATTCTGGAGACCCTGTCTGATGTGTACTGTAGGGCTCCACAAGATCTGTCGAGGCATCTGAATCACATTTTGAGCAAGCTGTTGGTTTGCTCTATGATGCATCTGGTGGAAATGTGGCTCACATTGTAGCACTCCTCAGCTTTATTTGATGGCCTCCACATTGGTGTCATTAGCCACTTTTTCAGGGGATAGCCCTTGTCGCCAAGTAGCCATCCAGAAAGTTGGTGGATTGAACAGCTGAGGCACAGTAGGCTGCTACAGGATGAACGAGTCATGGCAACTGCCAGGGAACTTGGCGCAAACATGCATAATGTTTTTCCTGTGGTTACACACCAGCTGGATGTTAAGGGAGTGGAAGCCCTTGCAGTTGACAAATACAGCTGGGTTGTGATGGGGTGCCCTAATGGCCACATGTGTGCAGTCTACGATGCCCTGCACCCTTGGGAAGCCTGCCATATTTGCAAAGCCAATCGCACGCGCAGTTACACTTGATTCATCCGTGGAGAAGTGGATGTAATTGTGCAACTTCGCAAAGAGGGCATCGGTAACCTGCGTGGTGATGCAAGTGTGTGCGGCTGACTGGGAGATGCCGCTGATGTCGGCTGATGATCCCTGGAAGTTCAGTGTGGTGACTTTTACAACCACTGGTAAGGAGTGGCCACCCACTCCTCTGGGCTCCAGGTGCTGGTGCAGCATTGTGCAGATGTCAGCGACTACCTCTCGCGAAAGTCTCAGCCTCCTTTGGCACTGCTTCTCACTCATGTTGAGGAAGCTCATCCTCTGCCTGTAAACCCTGTGTTGGGGGTATCACAGCGAGGTGCAGCCCTGCACCGACACCCTCTGTCCTGTGCATCACCAGGTGGCTGAGGAGAAGGTTGGTGCTCCTGTTGTTGGTGCTGCTGTTGTGCCCGGTTCTGCTGCTGCCGCGGCTGCTCTTCAGGATGAGAAGGTATAAATGGTTCCCATTGTGCTGGTATATATCTCAGTTGAGGAAGAGATCTTATAAGCGTCAGTCAATGTGGCCAGAGGGTATTCCAAGGAGGTCACAGTGCATATGGATCTCATCTTAAACACTAACGAGCTCAATAGACCTGCAAAATGTGTTCCAAAACCTCAAAGCACAAAGTTCTGGCATCTGAAAGTGAGCAATGCTACAGGTCCGCTTTTATGCTGCAGGAGCAGCTGTCAACAATTCAGCTACTTGCTGAACCCGCCACAATCAGCTGGCATGTTTGTCGCACGCTGGGCAACCCACTGAAAATGTTGTAAATAGGAAGAGCCAGTAAAAAAAGGATTATCTAGGCAGTTAACAAGCTGTTAACTGCCTTAAGTGCCTCTCCCGCCATTTGGTGCCGGGTCTGATTGGGACTCGCAGACCCGACAATTTGCAAAGTTGCGTGGAGGCGGGATGACGGCGGGTTCGCAACCCGCTTTCAATCATTTGGATTTTAACTCCCGACCCGCCTCCAAACCCGCCCTCTGAGCGCCGGCAAAATCGTGGCCAAAAAATTCTAACAGGTCTGTCAAGTGTGATTGTCGACCCCCAAATTAAGCCATGCTGACTTGCTGTGATAACTACATACTCCTCTACGTGTTTCACAATAATGTTCTTCAGGAAAGTCTCGAGCATTTTACCCACAACAGGTGTCCGACTCACTTCCCTATAAATTCCAGAAGAATCCTTTTTCCCTTCTCTCCAATCCTTTGGTTTAATTCCCAAGTCTAATAACTCCCTAAAGATCCCATGTGACATGACCCTGCTATGCAGGTTATCCACTCCCAGGGTCTTATCCTCTTTTAGTGCCTTCAAAACTTCCAGCACAAATTTAGTCATAAGAATTTTATAAAGCCATTAAAAAGGCATTTGTTTTAAACCTAGATTAACACTAAAATAAAGGATTACCTATTTCTATGTTTCATTCTCTCTATGATTATACTTACACTCCCGTCAGCCTAATGTTGAGTTGAGTTATATGGCTAAATTTTAAAAAAATCACAAATGCTGGATTTCAAATAATACACAATACATAAATGGTACATTTAACACTTCAATCTCATTCCTCTCACAATAAACTCTTCTAATCAATTCAGTAATCTTAGCTTAGGAATGTTTTAGTTATTTTGAATCTATTACTAATTTATACCTTCTTTAAGCAGAATGCAACAGGGGTGCTTAAAGCTAGGAGAGCTCATCGAGGTAGGAGGCTGAGGCTAGAGCCACATTAGGTTGGGAAAGAGGGCTGTGGTCAGAACTGTGCCAGGCCAAGAGACAGCAGATAGGCTGGAGACTGAGTCAAGAGAGAGGGTTGAAGCCAGAGCCACAACAGGATGGGAGAGAGTACTGATGTGGTGTTGCAGCAACATAATCTGTTTGTCATGGGCTGGACAATACAAAAGTAGCTGGAACACCAATTTGCTATCTCATTATAAGGAAGTGGGTTTAACAGTTCATTACATAGTGAACTCATTGCTATGAACTTATGTCCTACTACTCCATATAGAGTGTAGGGGTACTTATGTCATTGTGCTGTGCTGCTTACTTATAAACTATAATATCTTAATTCCCCTGAGCCCACCACCACCATGTGACTTAGTCATTTGCCTTCCTCTACAATGTGCCCTGTAGCCGTGCCTTAATCTTTCTTCAGGAGAATGTGAAAGTCCATTCCACAAGTTCACCAATACCACCAAAATCACTCCTTGGTCAACACACAAGTAAACATGCTACAGCAAGGGGGGAGGGGTGGTAAGAGCCACATCTAGGGTAGTTTTCTCTGCTTTTCTAGGTGATTCAGTCAAGACTGGAAAACTCACCACTTACAGATAGCTAATAGCCAAGATTGCTATTTATGATGCTTAAGAATCAATATCTCATTTGGAAGGACTCCCACTTGGTTGCCATAGACTAGCTGAGAAATTTTAGCCCAAAAACATAACTATAATAAATACATTAAAATTATTTTAAAATTGTTCTTCATGGCACCATTTTGAATTATTATTTCAATAAGTAGTTTCTTTTGAAAAATGGTACCAGAGCAAGCAGGTTCCTCTTTATCAGCATTTAAAGATATATGGTTAAAGTAATTTCCACTGTGATGCTCCAGTTCATTGAAATTGTCTCTGTAGATTGTAAGCTTTTTATTTCGACTGACATTAAATTGACAGCAAGACCAATTCTTTTGAAACAATTTGGAATAAGTTTATTAAACACACACACATGCACATAGCCTATTGGACAAAACAATCAGTCTACTGGTATCCTATGGACTCTACTTGATTACAACAGGTAAGGTAATGGGTTACAGATTTAAACAGACTTATACTTCCCTCTGAGTCAAGCAATGCATGCAGCCTTCTTCCTTGCTTCTTGGTCTGGTCTGTAGAGGGGGGCTTCCTGTTTTTCCGCATGGTCATCAAGAGAGAGAGAGCAAGAGAGCCTTTGGGTTCCTTCTTTTATATCTTTTAAAGTCCATTGTCTCTAGTATAAATTGCTAAAACCCCAGGATTGGGTCTTAGTTTCATGGCAGTTCTTGATTGGCTTTCCTTACTCATGTGTCTGTCTGCAGCAGCTGGTGCCATTTCTTGATTAAGTTAATCATTTTGTTAACACATTTTAATGGCTCTGGGGGAGAAATTCGGTATCGCCCCGTTTGGGGTGCTAGCATTGGCGATGCGCAAAGTTTAGCGCCAGGCGCAATTTATCGCCACCTCGAGCGATATTGGGTTGCTGCGCCCCTGAAGGTGATTGCAGCGCTAAATCAGGCGTTGCACGGTACTCCTAAGGCGCTAACCCGGCGGCGCAACTCAATTTCTCGGCGGCGGGGCGCAGCGCAGGTGCTGTCAATAAACAATTTCCCCCAGACACACTGGCGCCGGCCAGCTCTTAAAGGGGCGGGTCAATTAACAGCAGCAGGCACACTCAGCGCCTTGTAGGCCTCAAAATCGGTGGGGACCTACTTGTGGCAAACAAAACTTTCAAAATATGGAGAGGGTCAGGCAGAGAGCGGAGCGCTTTAGTGATGAGGCATTGGATGCTCTGGTTGGCGCAGTGGAGCGCCGGCGAGATGTGCTCTACCCCGAAAATGGCAGGAGGCCTCATCAGAGCGACTACCGCAGAGCTTGGAGGGAGGTTGCCCAAAGAGTCACCTCCATCAGCATGGTGCCCAGGGCTCCTGTGCAATGTACGAAGAAGTTCAACAACCTCACTCGGGTCGTTAGGGTGAGTGCCTTTTTCACAATCATCTTCATCCCTCCATCTGCACCTCACTTTATGGCCAGAGGGTGCGCGAAGCCCCAATGGCCAGCTGTCATCCAGCACCCATGGCCCTTTCTGGAAACACACACACACACACTCAGCTCAGGGCATAATGTAAGGGCTACTCTACCATGGGGGGCATGTAATGTCAGCTCACGGCATCATGTAAAGGCTATTCTACCATGGGGGGCATGTAATGTCAGCTCAGGGCATAATGTTAGGGCTATTCTACCATGGGGGGCATGTAATGTCAGCTCAGGGCAGAATGTTTCATCACTTCCCGTCCTTTCTCCTGCAGTCCAAGCTGGCGAGGAACCGTCGTGAACAGCTTCGTACCGGAGGAGGCCGGCCTCACCTGCAGACCCTCACACACCTGGAGGAGCGAGTGCACCAGATTGTTGGAAGCCGGATGAGTGGTCCTGTCGCCTCTGGAGCTGCTGACCCCATTGTGCACAGCGATGGTAAGGTCACCATCTTTTTGAACTCTCTCCTTCCACTTGTTCCCCCCACCAGCATGCTTTTTCACTTTGGACCCAAGTCAGAGCATTGCAGCACTCATAAATCCCTTACTGCCACCCTGTCCTTTCGCTAAAGCCACTCTTCAACCTCCCTGCTTTCAGATGCTGCATCACCAGCTCGGGACCCGGGCCCTCAAGCTGCCAGTGCGAGTGACTCTGGAGGCGACGAGGAGGAGGAAGCCGGACCATCCGTGCCACCCTCAGGCGAGCCAGCCCATGTCCAGACTGGGGAGACGCCTTCCCTGGAGGGGAGCGGGGGGGAATCCTCTGAGGAGGATGCAGCTCCAGGACCCAGCGGGCTGCAGCAACGCGAGGGGGGTAGGGACGCTCGGGGGCCGTCTCCCCGGAGGGTGAGTCAGGCCACGAGTGCTGCTGCACAGAGCGCAGAAGAGGTGCGTGCCCTTGCAGAAATGAGCGCCCAGGTTGGGCTGGGGCACACTGAGCTCATGGCTGCAGTGGCAAGGATGCCTGAATCCATCAAGACATTGGCAAGGAGTGTCCAAGACTTCGGCGCAGCACAGGCAAGGAGTGTGCAGGACTTCGGGACAGAACTGGAAAGGATTGTCCAGGGCTTCACCGAAGCACTGGCACCTGCCACGCAAGTGCTGAGTTCTGCCACGCAGTCACTCGCTGGTCTCATGCAGACGCAGATTGAGGCCACGCGAGCACTGACTGCAGCCACCCTCGCTGGATCAGGCAGGATTACCCGGGGCCCTTGGAGCACCACAGCAGGCCAGCAATCTGTGGACCATCCGATTGCTGCGCATGCTGCAGTGCTGCCCCGTCAGAGTGCCAGTGTGTCGGCCGACCAGGGAGCTGCTGTCCGCTCTCAGGACGACAGCATTCCTGATGCCACCGCTGGCACGTCTCCACTGCAGCTGCCACCAACTGCAGGACAGACTGCTTCCACCCATGGACAGTTGGAGCAGTCAGCAGCCGGGCCCTCCAGGCCCAGAGGTCGTCCAGGCCGTCCCTCAGGGGCATCTGCGCTCTCGGACAGTCAGCAGGCCTCCCCCAGCCTTGCTGCAGCCACTGGGGTCCCATTACAGAGGAGCTGCAGGGAGGGAAGGGGCCAATCTCGGAAGAGAGCCAGATCACCATCAAGGGGAAAAGAGTAGAAGGTGCTGCTGAAATGTCTGATTTGTAGAAATCAAGGCCGAGGATGCTGGTCTGAATTTTAGTTATGTTTTGGACAGTCTCCCGGGTGTGCGAGGCACTTGCATGTCAGTGTGTTCGTTTTGCTTTCTGTTGCCATTGCTTTCTCATGTTGGAAGGACGAACTTTTTGTTAAATAAACAACTTCCTTTATTTACACTGGCCATGTCTGCTATTTACATGCATTTTGCCCTTCACAGGCTTTGGGGTGTCAGAGCGGTTCCATTCCTGTTCTTGGAATGGCAGCAAGCATTCAGTGAGAGGGGCCGAGAAGCGACTTCTGATCAGCCTCTGATGGACAGCCCTTCCAGTTTGTGCCTCCCTCCCATCTTGGTCCTCCTCCTCCTCCTCCTCTGCTGGTGCTTCAATGTCTGGTGGCACTGGCTGGGTACGTAGGATAGCGAGGTTATGCAGCATGCAACATACAACCACGAAATGGGAGACTCGCTCAGGCGAGTACTGCAGGGCTCCTCCGGAATGGTCCAGACAGCGGAACCGCTGCTTCAGCACGCCGATTGTGTGCTCCACAATGTTCCTCGTCGCCTGATGGCTCGCATTGCAGCGTTCTTCAGCGGGGGTGCTGGGCGAACGGAGCGGGGTCATCAGCCATGGGCACAGAGGATAGCCCTCGTCCCCGAGAAGCCAGCCTCCTGGGTGAGCCGGGCCCTCGAAAAGGTCTGCAACAGAAGTCTGGCGCAGGATGAAGGCGTCATGGTTGCTGCCTGGGAACTGTGCATTCACTGTGAGGATCAGCTGTTGGTGGTCACAGACCAGCTGGACATTCAAGGAATGGAACCCCTTGCGGTTGCGGAACTCCTCCGGATTCTCTAGGCGCCCGCAAAGCCACGTGCGTGCAGTCAATGGCACCCTGCACCATGTGGAAGTCCGCTATTGCTGCGAAGCCCTCTGCGCGCTCCCACTGCTTGTCGGGGTCATTGGGAAGGAGATGTACTGCCGCCTCCTTTCAAAGAGGGCATCAGTCACTTGACAGATGCAGCAATGCACCGCAAACTGCGAGATGTCGGCTATGTCCCCAGTTGCGGCCTGAAAGGAGCCGCTTGCGTAGAAGTTTAGGGCAACAGTCATCCTCACAGCCACCGACAGAGATGTCCTGCACCTTATCTGAGGCTGCAGATCTGGCTGAAGCAGGTGGCACAGCTCAGTCACCACCTCCTTTCTAAAGCGCAGCCTTCTGATACACTGCTCCTCCGACATGTTCATGTAGGAAAACTGCTGTCGGAAAACCCTGGCAGCGTAAGGTCTGGTGTGGCAACGTCTGTTGGCCCTCCTCCGTCTGGCCATAGCCGCCCCTCTTTCCCTGCATCTCTGTGCCCTTTCCAGATGATTCAGCAGCAGGACGTTCCCCTCCAATGTAGCCCCCATAATAATTGCGCCAAGAAAGTTTTGCCATTGGAAATGCTCACCAACAGCAAGGTGATGGTCAGAAGGCTGAAGTTCCTCTGCCAGCGCTGGCTCAGTGGTCAAATGGCTATCAGTGTGCAACTCTCAGTAACTCTCGAGGAAGTTGTGCTCCAAAAATGGCTGCCGCTTTTAAACCACAGCAGTCCCCTTTAAAGAACGCCCACCCAGCCCGAGAGCGACTGGGGAACGTTCCAGGTAAGCTGTCCTTATTAGCGCCAGGCGCAACGGAGGGGGCGCCACTGAATTTCCGGTCCGGGGCGCCCAAAAGGCGTCGCACACTCAAATGACGTCATGATCTGCCTGCGCCCGTGAGTGGGCGCTAAGATTTAGCGCCGGCGCTAAATGTCTGCTCAATATGGGAAGAGGCGCTGGGTTCGCTGCGCCCGGGCACTAGTTGGTTAGCGCCCCACTTCCCGGCCTCTTTCGGCACTAATCGGTGGCGCTACCAACCGAATTTCTCCCCCTCTGAGTTTCGATGGGTTTTCGATGGGTTTGTTTACCCTGAAAGTTATGCCGTCTCTGTGGGGGTTACCTTGTTATGCAGGTTTCTTTTGTTAAGTTTTGCGCCATTGCCTTGAGCCCAGCCCACCCAGGGGAGATCCATACACATTAAATTCATATTTATTACATACATCTTATATTAATAGTCTCGAGCCCATCACACATCATAATTTTGACAAAACATACAATTTTATTCTTACAAGATGCACCACAGCAGACGTCTTTATATAGGTAGACTATCCTTTATCCGAAAACCTTGGGACCAGCTGTGTTTCGGTTTTCGGAATTTTTCGGATTTCAGAAGGTTTTTATCTCCGTATCTGACAACAAACACTGTTGCTTAGCAACAGCTTGTAAACACTCGGGCCCTGCCTTGGAAGCGTCTCTGAAGCTGTTGCTAAGCTACAGAGACTCTTTCCACAGCCTGACTGTTTAAAAAAATGCTAGGGGAAGGAAAAAAAACTAACAAAACGGCTGCTGATTTCTGCCGTTAGATTGAGGTTTCCGGCTCCCCCTGCTCCGTATCTGAATTCCTTAACTTAGCGGGGGTCTGGGGCTCGACTGCCGCCACCAGTTGTGGGAAAGCCGGATATCGTCTGACTCCTACACTAAGCTGGCCCGCAAATCAGGTCGGGGGGGGGGAGAAAAGACTATCGGACGGGCCGCTGTATTGTTGGGTTCACTCTCCCAGTACCTCCTTCACACTGCCCAGCTCGGCCTGCAATCTCCTACCCAGGAGGGAACTCTGTGACCCTCTGCCCTGCTCACAGGGAAAGGCAGAGCTCCCGGACCACTCCTATCATGTTTGGCGCCACTCGGGTCATGTCGTGCGCACGACTTATGCTCCACGAAAAAACTTTCGGTTTTTAGAGGCTTTCGGAAGTGCAGATAAAGGATAGTCTACCTGTATTACCTTTAGAAATGTCATCAACATTGGTAAGTAGAGCCCAGTGCTTGAGTTTTTAGCATGCAGAGTTCTGTCTTCCCTACAAATGCACTTGGTGTAGCAAAACAGGGACATATCACTAGCATAGGTAGAAAACAAAGAATTGACTGCAGAATTAACCTCCAATACAGCTTCTGCATTAATTCAAAATAGCTGCAGAAGAATAACTGCACTAATAAGACCAAGATTACAGGGAAAATCTAGCCTGTGCTTCGAACCGTAGAAAAAAACATTGTTCAATCTTTACAGACTGACCATTTGATCCACCATTTTCCTGCTCACTGCCCGTGGGACATAAGTTAAGACTGAGAAGGAGCTGAGAGATAAGCATGAAAATGAAGAAAGGAAGAAAACAAAGAAAATAAAATCGAGTAAGAATGAATTGCATTGGAAAAATAATAAAGGTAAAAAGAAACCCTAACATATTGATTTGAGTAGTCTTATTACTGGTTCTGATAGAAATAGAATTAATACAAAAATACATCAAAATATGTAAACACATTTCAACCTCTCTCACATATGAAACAATATTGCCCTGTGTTGTGTATGACTGTGGTTTTAAGTTAAGTGAATTCTTGAGATACATTGCGTGCTGTAGATTGTTGAGTCAAGGGCATGAATTACCAGCTACGATGAGAACTTCTATTTGGATGAAAAATTCCTGAAGCTAACAATATCTTTAAAAGCTTTTAAAGTTTGTTATTAAAGTTTCAATTTGTAATTCCAGCCAGGAGCAGCTCAATTGAAGAATTAAAATCAATTTCAGCAAAAAAAGAAAAGCAATGATATGTCATTGTCTTAAAGAGGTACTGCTGTCTGTTGAAGAATCTTAAAAATCATAAATTTAGGAGTACACAATCAGGTGATTATTAATACTGCCAATCAGTTACCAATCGCTTTGGCGGCCACATTCTTTTTTTGAAAACTGCAAAACCTCACATTGGAGTGAAAACTTATTCCAGTGGCCAACACTGCAAACTTTTCAGACCTGATTTTAACCTAAGCTGCCCAGCGGGAATGGGGCATGTTCGGATCAGATGCCCATTTCATACCCCCATCCGATTTTACTCACCACTAAAGTCGATGGAGAGTAAAATTGGGCAGGGTGTAAAACCTGGCCTTCAACCCAACTCCGTCCAGTTCCGACAGGGTGGGTTAGGTTAAAATCAGGACTGAAACAGATTGCTCCAATAACAACCTTGCTCCAACAGCAATCGAACTGAAAACCCCCCAGTTTAATAACAATGATTCGTTAATTAATAGTTTCTACAGAAAATAGGATAAACCACTTTTACATAACATTAAAACCAAAATTTAGTTACTGATTCTTGTTCAAAGATTTATTTGTAAAATCTAAGTTTGTGAAGGGTTCTTATTTCCTGAAAGACACCACATTTTTGCAGCCAACCAATAGATCATGATGTTACTGTGACTATTCAGTCCATACCGCTCGCCAGCATTCTCACACAAAATCCTGCATTTGTCAATATCCTTTCAGTGCAGTAGCTACAATTATTTACCAAGGAGCATAGCCAGAGAAGATTACTTTACTGCTGTTTACAACGTCCATCACTCGTACTGACAGAAACTGTGAAGCCAACAAGAGCATCCTCAACTATGGAATGGCCTTTCACACAGGACAGTGGCCTCTTCACATCTTTCTGTAGTGCGTAATGGACATGAAAATTCACAGCACAGCAATCCACGTAGCACTTATAAATATTACCTTTGGCGCAATACTCATTTTCACTGGTCAAAATGAAACCTTGTAAATTACATTTTTATTAGTGCCCTTTTCAGGATTTACTGCTGGATGCAAAGAGCCATTTTCAACACAAAAAAGATTCAGAAAAGCCTCGATGCAGTAATAAACCAAACCTTTCAAAGGATTAATAGATTCAGTACAAATGTGCAAAAGGCTGTTTATGGCATTCTCTTGCTCAGCTCCACTCAGGTTTATTCCTTTTCCTATCCACTAAGTAAAAATCTTCAATGTTGCAGCTAATAAAGACACCCAGATTGAACCATTTTAGGCTGACACATGATTTGCAAATATAATTCAAATAATTACAGTGAAGAGATAATCTTTCTTTTCCTGATGCAAAGAACGAATTGTACCTATACCAAATACAATTGTCTTTTCGACAGACATGCAGGAGCTGCTATTAAGGCAAATCCAAATTAAAATTGCATTTTCTTTCATACTTCTGACAGTGAATGAGACAGTTTCAAAGCTAATTTTCTATAAAATCTAATTGATTATATTCACTCAACAGACTTCCAGACACTTCGTCAGGGGCAATGAAATGTGGCTATTCTGTCACTGCATAATTTAATACGATATCTCAGTAACAGTCCACAGTAAACACAGATTGAAGCAAGGCATGAGACTCCATTTGTTTGTAAATAGCCTCAAGACTATCTCTACATGAAGATGGAAGACACATGAAAACATCATTACCAGCATATTTTATAACCTCTGGGTACCTGCTGCTATGCTGCAGTAGAAAGTGTAATGAAATGGTTTTTACCAAATTTTTATCGAGTTATTTTCTGTCTGAATTTGTTTCATCCACTAAAGTGCAAAGCTTTAATCCCACAAATAAGCAGAAATAGCTGCTTATTACAAAGATTTAATACCATATTTGGTGCTATTGAGTGCCATATTCAGGAAAGGTATACATAGTTATTGAACCAGAATTAAAGAAAAATATTGATTGCTTAATGATATGTGCTTTGTATAAATCCAGCACTATTGGAAAATTTAGACTTCTCAGAGCTACAAAAATCTATTTTTTCCACTTCCATTCCTACCTTCAAGTCGACATGCATTTTGGCATATTACCAGAATTTCCCAGGTTTGATTCATGGGAGGCACAAAAGGGGGGCGAAATATCCAAATTCACATTACAGGGCTATAAAAAAGAAAGGCAACAGTATGACTTTATTATATAAATACTAGTTCCAATCTATGGTCTCTACAGCTTCATGGCTTTCAGGGATTCTCTTTGCTGTTGTTTTTATCTGGTTATTAAGCTTTGTACAGATTGTATATAACCTCGTCACAATTACAGAACATCAATGTCACATTTTCAATTATATGAAGGAAACCTTTTTCATTGATCTTTTGAACAACAACTTCAATTTTAATTTGAAAAAGACATGCTTAATAACAGTGTAATTAGAAATTTGCACCTTGTGTTTAAAGAAATAGTGTTCTGTTATCAACACATGAAAGATGTAATACCATTCTTTGGCACGTTGAATATGGAGAATCATACTGAATGCTTTTACAAAGATAAACATTTCAGCAGCTTAAATTTAAAAATGCTCAGTTGCCAGTTGAGTTTTACTTACACATTTTGTCCGTGTCAGTACCAGTGCTGCACCATTATTATCGGCTCCACTTTCAATCGCCAGACCAGCTATGACAATTGATTACAGCACAGTTAACAACCCACATGCACAAGACAACCACATTGCAACAGCAAAAAGTATTAGGGGGAGAAATTCGGTATCGCCCATTTTGGGGCACCAATATCGGCCGGGCGCAAAGTTTAGCGCATGACGCTAATTATCGCCTCCGACTGCAAAATTCGCTTCTGTCGCCCCTGGAGGTGATTTGAGTGTTAAATCAGGCGCTACACACCTCTCTTAAGGTGCAAATATCAGGGAGCGAGGCACTACCTCAGAACACTACCGAAGCTCAGGTAATGCCAATTACCATGGAAGCCAGACACACTGGCGCCATCCAGTTCTTAAAGGGGAGGGGCCATCTTGCTGGCTAGCCACACCCTGCTCATTGCAGCCTTGACTCTTGGCCTGGAGTGACCTCAAAAGCAATTGTGTGGAAGCACTAATGGATAGGCCCAGGGAAAGAGCTCGGCACTTAGGAACCTCAGAAGTGGTGCTGAGGGCCAAAACTCCTTAGGACAGCGTTAAAACCAAAAATTTTGCCGACAAGAAAAGGCAGGAGCGCCCGCCTTTAAATAGCACTCCCCCAGCCCCTTCCCGACTTGAAAACGTTCCCCCCTACCTGTCATTCCTAGCGATAGGCGCTAAGGCAGGGGGCGCGACTTAATATCCGGTCCGGGGCGCTACCGGGGCGTTGCACGCTTGACTGACGTCACAATCTGCTGGCGCAGGAGATCGTGGCGGTAGTGTTTAACGCCGCCACAAAATGTCTGGTCAATTTCGCGAGCAGCGCAAACATCGCCGCGCTCAGGCGCTAGTTGCTTTGCGCCCCATTAGCGTCCTCTTAGGGCGCTAACAGGAGGCGCTAATCAACCAAATTTTCCCCCCTTAATGCTTTAAATAAAAGCACAACACAATTACCATAATATTGCAGAGAAATCTCTTTAGGAACTAGACTACAATTGGTATTTAATAAAAGTCAATGGAGTTCCATGACTGAAACAGTTCATGGTATTTGGTACTTGTACCATAAGTGAACTTGACTGCCAGAACCAGCTCAGGATCTCTTGTGCATCCCCTCTCCCTTTACCCCACCACTGGCAGCCATGTTTTCAGCTACCTAGTTCCCACTCTCTAGAATTCTCACCCTAAACCTCTCCACCTCCCTCTCCTCAAAGACCCTTCTTAAAACACAACACTTCGACCAAACTTTCGGTCATCCCTCTTAAATTTTCCTTCTTTCATGCAGCATACATTTTCGTCATGCCACTGTGAAGCACCTTGGAACATTTTTTTTACGTCAAAGGTGCTATAGAAATGCAAGTTATCGTTGCTGATTTCATTAGTCATCTAGTCCACCTGTGGTACAAGCATCATAAGCCAACTTCAAGAGTTACACTTGCTCATTTACTTACTCACTTACATAGTCACTTACTCCCAGATAGAGAAGACTTCAGAGCCTTGGTAAACTATTCAAACATAAAATTTGAAATATCACCTGCAGATATACAAAACATGCATGTATCTGCTATTTATTTTGAAATAACTGGATTTGAGTGAGCTACTGGCAAGTACAATCTCGGAATTCTGATTACTGCATAAATCACTTGAGCTTTGACTTCACACATTTCAAGTAACCAAATAAGGGATTCTGTTAAACATTGCAACATACTCCAATCAATCACCTATTATAGCTATATATCTACGTACATCATAAAACTTTCTGTATGTTTAGGAATGTAGTGTTCTAACTTTCTTTTTGATTGATCCCACTGGTGACATGACCGATAATACCATGTGGTTAGCAGAGATGAATCACAAGCTAAACATAGATTAGTTGCTGGGTCAAAATCCTGGAACTCCCTACCTAACAGCACTGTGGGAGCACCTTCACCAGATGGGCTGCAGCGGTTCAAGAAGGCGGCTCACCACCACCTTCTCGAGGGCAATTAGGGATGGGCAATGAATGCTGGCCTTGCCAGCGACGCCCACATCCCACAAATGAATAAAAAAAAAGTTCATCCACCAGAAAGACTACAGCCCCCCCTCATTGCAGCAACCAGTTGTGTATTAAAGAATTCCAGAATTTTCATGTCCACTACAATACCCATAGGTCCATTGTAAATGTTGATCACTCTTTGCATGAAAAAGAACTTCCTGACATCAGTCCTGAATCTGTCTTTCACGAGTCTGAACCTGTGTCCCCATGTCGCAATTTTGTTTTTAAGTAATTTTCCAGATCTAACTTTTTGACACTGTGTATTATCTTATACATCTCTATAAGATCACCTCTCAGTCACCTCCTATCAAGACTCATACGTCATACAGAAACTCTGGACACTACTGTATTTGCAACATGTATATTTCTGAATACAATTCCATAAAAATTCAGCCTAATATTTTGACTCTTTCATTGGGGATAATGTGTTAAATGAAGACTACATGATCGGTCACTACAATGGTGGTAACTTCCAACTTCGGTAGGGACGTAAAACTGGCAGTATCAGATCGGCCCACTCGATTTTCCTTTCCATTCAATGGGGTGCATATCAGACAACCAATTCGATATTGCCCATTTTATGCTCCCACCAAAGTTGAAGAAGAGTACCTCCCATTGTTCATACAACTGCTACAATTGTACAGGGCTCTGGTGAAAGAAAAGGCTTGCATTTATATAGTGCCTTTCACGACCACCGGACGTCTCAAAGTGCTTTACAGCCAATGAAGTGCTACTCGAAGTGTAGCCACTATTGTAATGTGGGAAACGCGACAGCCAATTTGTGCACAGCAAGCTCCCACAAACAGCAAAGTGATAATGACCAGATAATCTGTTTTTGCTATGTTGGTTGAGGGATAAATATTCACCAGGAGACCGGGGATAACTCCCCTGCTCTTCTTCGAAATAGTCATAGAGTCATAGAGTCATACAGCATGGATAGAGGCCCTTCGGCCCATCGTGTCCGCGCCGGCCATCAAGCCCTGTCTAATCTAATCCCATATTCCAGCATTTGGTCCGTAGCCTTGTATGCTGTGGCATTTCAAGTGCTCATCCAAATGCTTCTTAAATGTTGTGAGGGTTCCTGCCTCCACAACCCTTTCAGGCAGTGAGTTCCAGACTCCAACCACCCTCTGGGTGAAAAAGTTCTTTCTCAAATCCCCTCTAAACCTCCCGCCCTTTACCTTGAATCTATGCCCCCTAGTTATTGACCCCTCTACTAAGGGAAAAAGCTCCTCAGCATCCATCCTATCTATGCCCCTCATAATTTTGTACACCTCAATCATGTCCCCCCTCAGCCTCCTCTGCTCCAAGGAAAACAAACCCAATCTGCCCAGTCTCTCTTCATAGCTGAAGCGCTCCAGCCCTGGTAACATCCTGGTGAACCTCCTCTGCACCCTCTCCAACGCGATCACATCCTTCCTGTAGTGTGGCGACCAGAACTGCACACAGTATTCCAGCTGTGGCCTAACCAGTGTTTTATACAGCTCCATCATAACCTCCTTGCTCTTATATTCAATGCCTCGGCTAATGAAGGCAAGTATCCCATATGCCTTTTTTACCACCTTATCCACCTGTTCCGCCGCCTTCAGGGATCTGTGTACTTGCACACCCAGATCCCTCTGACCCTCCGTCTTGCCTAGGGTCTTACCATTCATTGTGTATTCCCTTGCCTTGTTAGTCCCCCCAAAGTGCATCACCTCGCACTTTTCCGGGTTAAATTCCATTTGCCACTGTTCCGCCCATCTGACCAACCCATCTATATCGTCCTGCAGACTGAGGCTACCCTCCTCGCTATTTACCACCCTACCAATTTTTGTATCATCCGCGAACTTACTGATCATACCTTTTACATTCATATCCAAGTCATTAATGTAGACCACAAACAGCAAGGGACCCAGCACCGATCCCTGTGGTACCCCACTGGCCACAGGCTTCCAGTCACAAAAACAACCTTCAACCATCACCCTCTGCCTTCTGCCACTAAGCCAGTTTTGTATCCAATGTGCCAAGGCACCCTGGATTCCATGGGCTCTTACCTTCTTGACCAGTCTCCTGTGCGGGACTTTATCGAAGGCCCTACTGAAATCCATGTATACCACATCCACTGCGTTACCCTCATCCACACACCTAGTCACCCCCTCAAAAAATTCAATCAAATTAGTCAGACATGATCTTCCCTTGACAAAGCCATGTTGACTATCCCTGATTAATCCTTGCCTCTCCAAGTGGAGACAAATTTTGTCCCTCAGAATTTTTTCCAATAATTTTCCTACCACTGATGTTAGGCTCACTGGCCTGTAGTTCCCCGGTTTTTCCCTACTTCCCTTCTTGAATAATGGTACTACATTAGCGGTTCTCCAGTCCTCTGGCACATCCCCTGTGGCCAGAGAGGTCCTGAATATATGTGTTAGAGCCCCCACAATCTCTTCCTTTGCCTCACACAGCAGCCTGGGATACATTTCATCCGGGCCTGGGGATTTATCCATTTTTAGGCCAGCTAAAACCGCCAATACCTCCCCCCTCTCGATGTTAATATGTTCGAGCATATCACAGTCCCCCCGCCCTATTTCTATGTCTACATCGTCCTTCTCCATAGTGAAAACAGATGCAAAAAATTCATTTAGAACCCCTCCTACATCTTCCGGCTCCACACACAGATTGCCACTTTTGTCCCTAATGGGCCCTATTTTTTCCCTAGTTATCCTCTTACCCTTAATATACTTATAAAACATCTTAGGATTTTCCTTTATTTTGCTCGCCAGTGTTATTTCATGGCCCCTCCTTGATCTCCTAATTTCTTTTTTAAGTATCCCCCTGCACTTTTTGTACTCCTCTAGGGCTTCCTCCGTCTTTAGCCTTTTGTATCTGCCAAAAGCCCTCCTTTTTTTCCTAATCCATTCTCGTATATCCCCTGACATCCAAGGTTCCCTGTGGTTTTTGGAACCACCCTTGACCTTTACGGGAACATGTTGCCATTGTATGATCTCAATCTCCCTTCTGAAAGCCTCCCATTGCTCCGATGCGGATTTTCCTACAAGTAGCTGATCCCAGTCCATTTTGGCCAGATCCTGCCTTATCCTATTAAAATCGGCCATCCCCCAATTTAGAACCTTTATTTCCGGCCCATCCATGTCCTTTTCCATGACCACCTTAAATCTTACCATATTATGGTCACTGTCACCAAAGTGCTCACCTACTAGCACTTTTTCCACTTGGCCAGCCACATTCCCTAGAATTAGGTCCAGTACCGCCCCCTCTCTTGTAGGACTTTCTAAATGCTGGCTCAAAAAGCTCTCCTGGATGCACTTTAAGAATTCTACACCCTCTGAGCCTTTCACACTCTGACTATCCCAGTTAATATTGGGGAAGTTGAAATCCCCCATTATTATTACCCTATTATTTGCACATTTCTCTGAGATTTGCCTACATATCTGTTCCTCTATCTCCCCCTGACTGTTTGGAGGCCTATAGTACACTCCCAGCAAAGTGCTTGCCCCCTTTTTGTTTTTAAGCTCCACCCATATGGCCTCATTAGAGGAACCTGCTAATATATCATCCCTCCTTGCTGCAGTAATTGACTCCTTAATTAATATTGCGACACCCCCTCCTCTTATACCTCCCCCTCTGTCTCGCCTGAAGATTCTGTACCTCGGAATATTGAGCTGCCAGTCTTGCCCCCCCCTCAACCATGTCTCCGTGATAGCAACAATATCATACTCCCATGTGTTTATCAACACCTTCAGTTCATCCACCTTATTTGCAAGACTCCTTGCATTAAAATAGATGCCATCCAGCCTTGCCCTTATATGTTTGCCCTGTCTACCAAACTGACTTGTTTTTTTCTCTATAATTGGCAGCACATCACCCCCTATTTCAGCTCCCCTCTGTATCCCATCCCCCTGCCAGTGTCATGGGATCTTTTACATGCACCTGAGAGAGCAGTCAGGGCCTTGGTTTAATGTCTCATCTGAAAGACGGCACCTCCAACAGTGCAGCATTCCCTCAGCACTGCACTGGAATGTCAGCCTAGCTTTAGGTGTTCAAGTCCCTGGAGTGGGACTTGAACCCACAACCTTCTGACTCAAAGGCGAGTGTGCTACCAACTCAGCCACAGCTGACATGCACCTGGAGTACTGTGCACAGTTTTGGTCTCCTTATCAAAGGAAGGATAAGCTTGCCTTAGAGGCGTTTCAACAAAGGTTCACTAGATTGATACCTGGGATGAGAAAGTTGTCCTATGAGGAGAGATTGGGTAGATTTGGCCTATACTCTCTGGAGTTTAGAAAAATGAGAGGTGATCTCATTGAAACATATAAAATTCTGAGGGGGACGGATAGGGTAGATGCTGAGAGATTGTTACACAGAAACATAGAAGATAGGAGCAAGAGTAGGCCATTCGGACCCTCGAGCCTGTTCCGCCATTCAATGCGATCATGGCTGATCATCCAAATTCAGTACCCGGTCCCTGCTTTCTCCCCATACCCCTTGATCCCTTTAGCATTAAGAAATATATCCAACTCCTTCTTGAATATATTTAATGTATTGGCTTCTACTGCCTTCTGTGGTAGAGAATTCCACAGGTTCACCACTCTCTGGGTGAAGAAATTCCTCCTCATTTCTGTCCTAAATGGCCTACCCCTTATCCTTAGAATGTGGCCCCTGGTTCTGGATTCCCCGACCATCGGGAACATCCTTCCTGCATCTAGTCTGTCCAGTCCTGTCAGAATTTTATAAGTTTCAATGAGATCCCCTCTCATTCTTCTAAACTCCAGCGAGGACAAGCCCAATCGACCCAATCTCTCCTCATACGTCATTCCTGCCATCCCAGGTATCAGCCTGGTGAATCTTCGCTGAACTCCTTCCATGGCAAGAACATCCTTCCTCAGATAAGGCGACCAAAACTGCACACAATACTCAAGATGTGGTCTCACCAAGGCCCTGTATAACTGCATTTTACCAGTTACATCCTCAAAAAATTCCAGTAGATTAGTCAAGCACGATTTACCTTTTGTAAATCCATGTTGACTTTGTCCGATCCTGTCACTGTTTTCCAAGTGCTCTGCTATTACATCTTTTATAATGGACTCTAGCATTTTCCCCACTACCGATGTCAGGCTTACCGGTCTGTAATTCCCCGTTTTCTCTCTACCACCTTTTTTGAATAGTGGGGTAACATTAGCTACCGTCCAATCCATGGGTACTGTTCCAGATTCCATCGAATGTTGGAAGATGATCAGCAATGCATCTACTATTTCTAGGGCCACTTCCTTAAGTACCCTAGGTTGTAGATTATCAGGCCCTGGGGATTTATCGGCCTTCAAACCCATCAATTTCCCTAACACCATTTCCCTACAAATACTGATTTCTTTCAGTTCTTCCCTTTCATCAGACCCTATGTTGCCCGACATCTCTGGGAGGTTATTTGTGTTCTCCTTTGTGAAGACAGAACCAAAATATGTATTTAATTGGCCTGCCATTTCTTTGTTCCCCATTATAAATTCCCCTGATTCTGACCTACGCTTGACTTCACCAATCTTTTTCTCTTCACATATCTATAAAAGCTTTTACAGTCAGTTTTTATGTTCCCTGCAAGCTTACTCTCATATTCTATTTCCCTTTCTTAATTAATCCCTTTGTCCTCCTTTGTTGAATCCTAAGCTGCTCCCAATCCTCAGGTTTACTGCTTTTTCTGGCCAATTTATATGTCCTCTCATTGGATCTTATGCTATCCCTAATTTCCCTTGTTAGCCACGGTTGAGTCACCTTTTTTGTTTTATTTTTATGCCAAACTGGGATGAACAAATTCTGTAGTTCATCCATGCGGTCTTTGAATGTTTGCCATTGCCTATCCACCGTCAACCCTTTGAGTGACATTCCCCAATCAATCCTACTCAACTCACGCCTCAGACCATCATAGTTTCCTTTATTTAAATTTAGGACCCTAGTCTCTGAGTCGACTACTTCATTCTCCATCTTAATGAAGAATTCGATCATATTATGGTCGCTCCTTCCCAAGGGGCCTCGCACAACAAGATTGCTAATTAATCCTTTCTCGTTACATAATACCCAGTCTAAGGTGGTCTGATCTCTGGTTGGTTCCTCGACATATTGGTCCAGGAAACCATCCCGTAAACACTCCAGGAATTCCTCCTCCACAGTATTGTTACTAATTTGGTTAGCCCAATCTATATGTAGATTAAAGTCACCCATGATGACTGCTGTGCCCTTTTTGCACGCTTCTCTAATTTCCCTTTTAATGCCATCCCCAACCTCGCATTACTGTTTGGAGGTCTATATACCACTCCCACTAATGTTTTCTGCCCCTTGGTATTTCTCAGTTCTACCCATACAGATTCCACATCATCAGAGCTAATATCCTTCCTTACAATTGTGTTAATCTCTTCTTTAACCAGCAATGCTACCCCACCTCCCTTTCCTTTTTGCCTATCTTTCCTGAATATTGAATACCCCTGGATGTTGAGTTCCCAGCCTTGGCCACCCTGGAGCCATGTTTCCGTAATCCCAATCAAATCATATTAGTTTACCTCTATTTGCACAGCTAATTCATCCACCTTATTACGAATGCTCCTCGCATTAAGACACAAAGCCTTCAGGCTTGTTTTTTTAACGCTCTTAGACCTATTAGAATTATTATTTACTGTGGCCATGTTTGATTTAAACCGTTGATTTCTCTGACTGCCACTTTTGTTTTTCTCCTTCCTATCTTTTGCTTTTATCCTTGTTTCCCTTTCCTCTGTCCCCCTGCTCAGGTTCCCAACCCCCTGCCATTTTAGTTTAAACCCTCTCCCAGAGCACTAGCAAACACTCCCCCTAGGACATCGGTCCCAGCCCTGCCCAGGTGCAAACCGTCCGGTTTGAACTGGTCCCACCTCCCCCAGAACCGGTTCCATTGTCCCAGGAATTTGAATCCCTCCCCCTTGCACCATTCCTCCAGCCACGTATTCATCTGAAATATCCTTCTATTTCTACTCTGACTAGCACATGGTTCTGGTCGCAATCCTGAGATTACTACCTTTGAGGTCCTATTTTTTAATTTACCTCCTAACTCCCTATATTCAGCTTTTAGGACCTCATCCTGCTTTTTACCTATATCATTGGTACCTATATGCACCACAACAACTGGCTGTTCACCCTCCCCTTCCAAGATGTTCTGCAGCCGCTCTGAGACATCCTCGACCCTTGCACCAAGGAGGCAATATACCATCCTGGAGTCACGTTTGCGGCCGCAGAAACGCCTATCTATTCCCCTTACAATAGAATCCCCTATTACTATAGCTCTACCCCTCTTTTTCCTCCCGTCCTGTGCAGCAGAGCCACCCCTGGTGCCAGGAAGATGGCTGCTGCTGCCTTCCTCTGATAAGCCATCCCCCCCAACAGTACTCAAAGTGGTGTATCTGTTTGAGAGGGGGATGTCCACAGGGGACCCCTGCACTACCTGGCTGTGCCTAGTACTCTGTCTGTTGGTCACCCATTCCTTTTCTGCCTGTCCAACCTTTGCCTGTGGTGTGACCAACTGATCAAACGTGATATCGACGACGTCCTCAGCCTCGCGAATGGTCCAGTATGTATCCAATCGCAGCTCCAGCACCGCAATGCGGTCTGCCAGTAGCTGCAGCTGGATACACTTCCTGCACACATAGTTGTCAGGGACACAGGAAGTGTCCCTGAGTTTCCACATAGCGCAGGAGGAGCATACCACGGCACCGGGCTGTCCTGCCATGACTTACCCTTTAATTAATTGCAATTAAATTAAATCAAATCAATCCCACCAATTACACTACAGTTAAATGGTATATTTAAGGGCCCTGGTTTATAAACAGTCCCCGCTACACCACAGAGACTTTAGAAACTATAAACCACAGAGTTAAAGTTTATAAAGAGAGAAATACTCACCAACCAATCACTTACCTGCTTTCTGGTGATGTCACACTTGGATTACTTTTTACTTCTCTCCCTCTCTGAGATTGGAGATTGGTACACTCTGAGGCCTACCTAAGCCTCTCGGGCCTTTTTATAGTCGCTCCTCCGTCGAGATTTCTCCCGCCACCGCCGCTCTGAGGCCTACCTGAGCCTCTGGGGCCTTTTTATAGTCGCTCCGCCGCCGAGATTTCTCCTGCCGCTGCCGCTCTGAGGCCTACCTGAGCCTCTGGGGCCTTTTTATAGTCGCTCCGCTGCCGAGATTTCTCCCGCCGCCGCCGCTTTGAGGCCTACCTAAGCCTCTGGGGCCTTTTTAAAGTCGCTCCGCCGCCGAGATTTCTCCTGCCGCTGCCGCTCTGAGGCCTACCTGAGCCTCTGGGGCCTTTTTATAGTCGCTCCGCTGCCGAGATTTCTCCCGCCGCCGCCGCTTTGAGGCCTACCTAAGCCTCTGGGGCCTTTTTAAAGTCGCTCCGCCACCGAGATTTCTCCCGCCGCCGCCGCTCTGAGGCCTACCTGAGTCTTTTGGGCCTTTTTATACTCGCTCCGCCGCCGAGATTTCTCCCGCCGCCGCCGCTCTCCTGAGAGTCTAGAACTAGGGGGCATAGTCTCAGGATAAGGGGCCAGGCTTTTAAGACTGAGATGGGAGGAATTTCTTCACTCAAAGGGTTGTGAATCTTTGGAATTCTCTACCCCAGAGGGCTGTGGATGCTCAGTTGGTGAGTATATTCAAGGCTGAGATAGATAGATTTTTGGGCTCCAGAGGAATCAAGGGATATGGGGATAGGTCAGGCAAGTGGAGTTGAGATCGAAGATCAGCCATAATCTTATTGAATGGCGGAGCAGGCTCGAGGGGCCATATGGCCAACTCCTGCTCCTAATTCTTATATTCTTATGTTCTTATCCTAGAATATGTAAGGAGACAAATTCCCCCATACTTAAATGTTAAAACAATTTCTAAGTGAATTAATGTTTTCTTTAAATTTGTCATATGGTGGCTGGACACTTAATCTTGGCCACAACATTTATAAGACTAATTTTTGGTTTCCTTCCACTGCTCTACCAAAAGTAGTAAGTTGAGCAAAGAATTACTGCATTTCAGTGTCTTGGCAAAAAGCATGCTAAGTTGATTTTTAAAATTTACTTTGAGATAATCACTTTAAAAAAACATAATACAAGTTATTTTCATCGATGAATACTCACACATTGGTGCAATTTGTCAAACTAAACAAATATTCCAGGATAGGTTAATCGCTCTTTCACTGTGAGAAGCTTCACAATCAGGTTGAACACTGGCAATTCTAAAATTATACACGTCGATACATTCTTACACAGATTCAGTGATGGATTATTAAGGAATCACAAGGCAGAAACACAATCAAGAGATGCAACCAACCATGAGATGCTCTTGAGGTTTTTAGATATTTGAACCCCATTATCTTTAAATTTATTATTTAGCTTATTCCTGTCCACCATCCCCAAATGAGGAGGATGTTATCCTGATCTAGTTGTTTGTTTTGGCTTCGCATTGTGCTGGTGAGAAAGGTTTTACTGAAAATATTAACTCCACCACAGAACTTTTTAAAAATGGCATACAGACTATAAACTACTTGACTGAGATTTAGGTTTCAGTGGAAAATTCAAGTCTCAAAAAATGTCTGCGCAATGTGAATTTACCTTTTATAGAGATCTGAGTTTAACTCCTGGGGGGGGGGGGAGGAAACCCGCTGGGGAGCAACAGGAGGCCCGGCTGATTTTAACGGCCAGGTGCATTTACATCCCGCCGGCCAACTGCCTGCCCGAAACACAGAAAGGGGCAGCTGGCCAGTTCCCAGCAGAAGATGGGATGGCCCGGAGACCACCTGTTGGCACTCAAGTCTGTAGCAGAACTCCAGCTCCTCCAGCCTCACAAAGGGAAGTTTAACACTTATCTTACACGGCCTCTTCTTCCTGCAGACTAGGTTTCACTGAGCATTACGGCCTCAGGTCGGTGGTTAAAATTTTATCAGAGTCCTATGTGCCACATAGGAACCCAATTTGCATAAACGTTTGAGGCTCCCGCTTGAATCAAGTGGATACCTTGGCCGCTCGAAAATTCAGCGGCGTGGAAATCATCGCAGGGTGGGAATGGAGCAGTAAATTGACCCGCCTCATTTTAACTCCTGCTCCACCCAATGTCTGCCAGGTTTGGTGGGGGGGGGGGGGGCGGAGGGGGGAGAGAGAGGGGGAGTGGAGTCAATAATTTCCTATTTGTCATGGATGAAGTTTATAGTATAACCAGTGTACAATTTAATTTTAAAACTTCTACCGAACCAGCAGCTCCATCTAGTGATAACTTTAAATATTACTGCAGCTTCATAACTGTTACAAATAATCTCATCCATCCAGTATTTTACAAATGTCGTATCATCCACAATAATGTACAGTTTTTATCCAACTATATTTAAGAGTTCAAGTGAAATAATCTAATCTTGGAACTCTGTATATCTTGCAGAACATACCATGATCATAAGTATTAAAACAATAGACTCAATTCCCAGTCTGTGCGGAGTCGTCTGATCTCAGCTAGGGAACAGTTTCAGTGCTCCTGATCTAGGGAGGCAAAGTTAGCCAGGGCTCTGCCTCTGATCACTATCCAATGGTCCCCTGCTGGAAAGTTCCCATGTCAGGGCTTGGCTATGGTGCCCCCCTGCCAACACTCACTGTCTAGGCTCACATGCAAATAATGATTCGTTGGACGAGGTATTGGAGGACATCTTATGTCAGTGAAAAATTATGGAAATTTCAGTTGTGAAAACTATGAACTGAAATGTTAAGTGAGCCTTATTTTGGACAGTCATTGCAATATATTTAGATGCAATGCTCACTGAAATATTTCTACATTTCCATAGCTTTGAAAAGAAGGAAAGAATTTGCATTTCTATAGTGCCTTTCACATCATCCCAAAGTTATTCACAGCCAATTAATTACTTTTGTGAAGTGTAGCCACTGTTGTAATGTACAGGGATGTGGCAGCCAATTTGTACACAAAGTCCTACAAACAGCATTGAGATAAATGATAAATGACCAAAAAAAAAATTTCTATGATGTTGCTTGGGGGATAAAAGTTGGCCAGGACATCAGGCGAACTCCCTTGCTCATCTTCAAATACTGCCATGGTATTTTTCACATCCACCAGAGAGGGCGGACTGGGCCTCAATTTACATCTTATTGAAAGAATGCCTTTAACAATGTAGCATTCCATCGGTATTGCACCGAAGTGTCCATATAGATTATATGCTCAAGTCTCTGGTGTGGGGCTTGAACCCACAACCTCTGACACAAAGGCAAGCTTTATGCTGCCACTGAACCAAGGTTGACACTTTACAGCACGCAGGTATACTTATTTAAAAAAATACAGAATTGCCAAAATGAACTGAACTGCAAAATATCTCAGAAGTCACAATATCCTCGCAACAAACTTTGGTGCAGAAATGCTTCTGCAATCTTCAGTATATTTAAAACAGAGTAAAATATCACAAAGTGAGTTACCAGGCATTCACTTCAAAAGGTGTTCAAATGAAAAAGTATGTGAGCAGAATTTAGACCTTGGCAAGCAGTAGCTCTAAACAGAACAGGATAATGTTTGATCTTCAGTGCGCAAAGACCAAACCAATAATTCTATCTTTTTCCCTGTCACCCTTTACCCTAGCAGGAGACAGAATTTTCTTCAGTTAGTCAGTCAGCTCCATGGGTTAATCACTTCCAAGCTTTGGTGAGGCAAGCATGACAAGAAAAATGAGAAGGGTGAGAATACAAGAAAACTCGCCCATTTGTCCTCGTCAGCAACTTCGCTGATTAACAAAATTGATATTTTACCCATAGATGGAATAATGCAGTCAAGTGTCAGCTTGGCTCAGTTGGTTGCACTCTTATCTTTGACTCAGAAGTTTAAGCCCTACTCCAGGATTTGACCAAATAAGCTCGATTGACACCAGGGCCTAGAAATTCAGTTGTTTGCGCCAGCGGTTAGCGCCTAAAGAGACCAAGAATTGGGGCATTACCTAATGTTGGGGCGGGCGCAATGAAGATAGCGACAACTCCCATATTGACTATACATTTAACGCCTGCGCTAAGTGTTTGCGCGCGCCCGCGAGCGCAAGCACATAATGACGTCATTTCATGGTGCAACGCCTTTTAGGGGCGCCTGAGCGGATATTGGGTGGCGCCCGGAGCCTTAACGCCTAGCGCTATTAGTGACAGTTCGAAGGAGCGTTAGCAGGCCCTTCTCAGAGTCGGGGGGCGCTATTTAAAGGGGACAGCTCTAGTATAGAAGCTTCAGCCACTTGGCCTGTTCATTGCGATCGTTGGTGGAGAGTTGGGGAGCTACTGTGGAGCAGAGTTTTGGGATTTTAGCTTTAGAGTACTTGGGACCCTCAAACCTGTCCGGAGCAGTTGGAGCACTAGACCTAACAGCCTTTTGACCAGCTGGCATCGGAATGGGAGATGCTTTGGAGGGCGACGGGCTCCTGGCCGAACACTATGAAGGGGCAGAAAGACAGCGGGAGAGAGGGCCAGGATTGGCCAGAAGGAGGAAGGGCAATGGAGGTTGCCCAATCCGAGGGTATGCTGCGAGGGTCTTTAGGGGTCATACCTTGACATGTCGGAGGAGCAGTGTGTGCGAAGGCTCCGAATCGGGATGGACGTTGTTACTGAGCTGTGCCACCTGCTTACTGAGGATCTGCAGCCGCGTCAACGGTGCATGACCTCTCTGTCGGTGGCCGCTAAACTGACTGTTGGCCTCAATTTTTATGGCAACGGATCCTTTCAGTGAGCCATTGGGGACATCGCGAATATCTCTCAGGTTGCAGTCCACTGCTGCATCCGGCAAGTTACAGCTGCCCTTTATAGGCGAAGGCGTCAATTCATCACCTTCCCTCTGACCCTGGAGAAGCAGGCGGAGGAGGAGGAGGAGCATGCGGACGAGGAGGAGGAGGAGCAGGGGGAGGAAGATGGAAGGGCTCCTGAAAGTGGAAGGGCCATCCGTCACTGGCTCATGAGGAGTCGTCTCGAGGCCCCTCTGGCAGAATGATGAGTGTCTTAATTGCTGCGCACTTTGGATGTTTGAAAGCATCTGAAGGCCAGCATCACTGTAATTATTCACGTACACCATAGCACATTTAAACTTCTCTTTATTGTCACAAAAGTCTTTCATTACAGCAAAACAACATCATGTCAACAGAAACCATAACAAACAAAATAACAGTAAACTCTTCGGCAAAGCCGCCAAACTGAACAAACTATTTCCAACAATTCCAACAGGTGAGGGTCTCCTTGATTTTGGCCAAAGAAACATCTCAGGACCTCCCTCTACTGCTGGCCCCTTGATGGGGAATGACTTCTCTTTCGCGCTTGGCCCCTTCCCTCCCTGCTGCTCCTACGTAATTGAACCCCAGTGGCGGGGTGAAGGCTGGGGGACGCCTGCTGACTGTCTGGAAGCGCAGAAGCCACTGAGGGACGGCCTGGCCGACCTCTGGGCTTGGAGGGTGCGGACGCAGGATGCTTGATCTGAGCATGGCTGGAAGCAGTGTGCACTGCAGGTGGTGGCAGCTGCACTGCAGATGTGCCAGCGCTGGCATGTGGAATGGTCACCTGCCGAGAGAGGACACCTGCACCATTGTTGGACGACACACTGGCTCTCTGAGGGGACCGGCTCGGCTCATCCGCCACAATCGCATGCTCCACTGATTCCTGGCCTTGTATGGGACTGGAAGGGCCCGGGGTGATCCTAGCTGATGCAGATAGGGTGGCTGCAGTGAGAGTTCGCGTTGCCTCAATCTGGGTGTGGACGAGGCCGGCAAGTGACTGCGTGGCAGCAGTGAGGACCTGTGAGCCAGGTGCCAGTGCTTCGGAGAAGCCCTGGACAGTTCTTTCCATTGCTTCGGACAAGGCCGGTGCTGACCGCTCCACTGCCTCGGACAAGCCCTGGACAGACCTTTCCAGGGACTGTCCGAAGCCCTGAACAGTCCTTTCCATAGTGGCCTCGAAGCCCTGGACAGTCCTCTCCATTGTTGGTCCAAAGCCCTCGACAGACCTCTCCATTGTTGCCCCGAAGCCCTGGAGAGTCCTGTCCATTGTTGCCCCGAAGCCCTGGAGAGTCCTGTCCATTGTTGCCCCGAAGCCCTGGAGAGTCCCCTCCATTGTTGCCCCGAAGTCCAACACACTCTTTGCCAGTGTATCTATTGACTGAGGCATCCTCCCCACTGCAGCCATCAGCTCAGTGTGCCTGAGCCGGGCCTGGGTGCTCATTTCAGCCAGGTGACACACCTCCTCTGCATTCTGTGCAGCAGTCATCACTACCTGCCTTGCCCTCCGGGGAGACAGTGGCCGAACTTGCCTACCCCCCTTGCGTTGCTGCATGCCGCTTGGTCCGGCAACTGCCTGATCAGCAGAGCCTCCTCCCCTCCCCTCCAGGGAACTACTATCCCCAGCCTGTACATGTGTATGCTGCTCTGAGATTGGAGCGGATGGTCCGGCTTCCTCCTGATCCTCACCTCCGGAGGCACTGGCACTGGCAGCTTCAGGGCGTGGAGCCCCAGTTGGTGATGCATCATCTGAAAGCAGGGAGGTGGAAGAGTGGCTTTAGCAAAAGGACAGGTTGGCGGAAAGGCATGGCAGATTGCGGCACACTGAGGAAGCATGCTGGCGGGGGGACCAAGTGGAAGGAGACAGTTGCAAAAGGTGAGAGCCTTACCCTCGCTGTCGAGAATGGGGTCGGCAGCTGCAGTGGTAACAGGACCAGGCAGACGTCCTCCAAGAATCTGGTGCACTCTCTCCTCGAGATCCGTGAGAGTGACCACTTGTGGAGGTCCGCCACCGGTTCGACGCTGCTCCTTTCGCATCGTCGCCAGCTTGGACTGCAGGGGAAAGAAGGGGAAGTTCTGTAACATGATGCCTTGAGAGATCATCTCATGCCCCCCATGGTGCAAGAGCCCTTACATGATGCCTTGAGAGATCATCTCATGCCCCCCATGGTGCAAGAGCCCTTACATGATGCCTTGAGAGATCATCTCATGCCCCCCATGGTGCAAGAGCCCTTACATGATGCCTTGAGAGATCATCTCATGCCCCCCATGGTGCAAGAGCCCTTACATGATGCCTTGAGAGATCATCTCATGCCCCCCATGGTGCAAGAGCCCTTACATGATGCCTTGAGAGATCATCTCATGCCCCCCATGGTGCAAGGGTCCTTACATGTGGCCTTGAGAGAAGTGTCCATGTGTGTGCCCAGAAAGGGCCATGGGTGCTTGCTGACAGATGGCCATTGGGGCATCATGGCAACAGGGTCCTCGAAGTTAGGTGCAGATGGAGGGAATCAGAAGTTTGCATAACCAACACTCACCCTAACGACCCGAGTGAGGTCGTTGAATTTCTTCCTGCACTGAACAGGGGTCCTGGTCGCCAAGCTGTTGGAGTTGACCCTCTGAGAAACCTCCCTCCAAGATCGCCGGTAAGCCTTTTGATTCGGCCTCTTGCCATTGTCAGGATACAGAACATCTCGACGGCACTCAACTGCAGACACCAAGTGGTCCAGGGCCTCAGTGCTGAAGCGCTCTGCTCTCTGTCTAACCTTCTCCATGCTGAACAAGTTTCTTGCGCCAGAGAAGGGCGAGCGCCGATCCTGAGGCCTACAGGGCATTGAGTGTAGCAGCTCAGGCTGACTGACCCACCCCTTTAAGAGCCGGCCGGCGCCTGGAAGCCTTGTGGTTTCCGGTAATTGAGATCACCTGCGCTGCGCCCGTCCGCGACGATATTGGGTAGCGCCTGAACTTTTGCGCCTTAGGAGCCCTGTGCAACGTCTGTGTTAGCGCCTCAATCCCCTTTGGGGGCGATGCAACCCAGTATCTCGCCAGGCAGCGATAAGTTTCGTCTGGCTATAAACTTTGCGCAGCGCCAGTTCTAACGCCTCAAGCGGGGTTATACCCAATTTCTAGGCCCAGGTGTAATGCTGAGGGAGTGCTGTTTTGTCTTTCGGATGCCTGCAGAACAGAGACTGCACTTCAAAGTAATTAATTGGTTGTGAAGCAATTTGGAATATCATGAGGACGTGCAAGCAGGTCAAAGTCATGCAGACCAATGGACTGGACGGGGATGCCTACTGCACAAGGGTTCATCCTGTATAACATCATACAAATCACACGGTGGCATAGTGGTTAGCACTGTTGCCTCACAGCGCCAGGAACCCGGGTTCAAATCTGGCCTCGGGTGACTGTCTGTGTGGAGTTTGCACATTCTCCCCGTGTTTGCGTGGGTTTCCTCCGGGTGCTCCGGTTTCCTCCTACAGTCCAAAGATGTGCGGGTTAGGTTGATTGGCTATGATAAATTGACTCTTAGTGTTAGGGTGATTAAATACATGGGGTTACGGGGATAGAGTGGGATATGTGTTGGTGTAGGGGTTACGGGGATCGGGTGGGATATGTGTCGGTGCAGGCTCGATGGGCCGAATGGCCTCTATCTGCACTGTGGGGTTTCTGTGATTCTGTGAACTATGGCAGGACTGTCCATCCTCTACGATCACAAGATTTGCAAGTGCTTAAGTTAGACTTCAATGTTTATTCCAGGTACATGAGGGCTGCTTTAGCTGCATCTTAATATTCTTTGTCAATCCAAAAAGCTGCATGAAATAACAGGTTCACCCACTTCCTGCCCTGCAACAGAATAGCCACCTGAAACTCTGTCCTCCACACAATGAAGTACAAAAGCAAAGCTAACCACCATTTGCCACACTGAGATTATTGGTGTATGCATTAGGCTACAAGGAAGCTCTGGCTTTACAATGGCACGTCAGTTCAAACTCTCTTCGTCTTTCTGTGCTCTCAACAATTATGGTCAATTTGCAAACCATCTGTCCTCATTATGGTTGCATCTAGCTGGACCCTGCTGTTACACCATTTATCATGCAAAAAACATTGTATTTGAACCTCCACAGTTGAGTTACAGGTTTTTAAAATATAGTACTGATCAGTTTTATTGTGAATAGCATGCATTTAACCAAGTTCATTTCTCACAAGGAAGTGGAAGCTCCCGAGGGGAAATTAGCAAATTAACTTAGTGAATGAATGTTTTTGTGGCTACCAATGGAAACAGATTTTTACCACAAAATATTTATTGAATTCAGTGAGTTGAATGGACTTTGGGGAAGATTTTCTCTGTGGGGAGTGAATCAACAATGTGGTTAAAAAGAGAGACAAAGATTGGAAATAGTTTTCTTTGCTACCAACTCCAAGCACAGAATAGTTTACACAAAATA
This sequence comes from Somniosus microcephalus, assembly GCF_052327205.1. Classification (NCBI taxonomy): domain Eukaryota; kingdom Metazoa; phylum Chordata; class Chondrichthyes; order Squaliformes; family Somniosidae; genus Somniosus; species Somniosus microcephalus. The sequence continues at coordinate 171,036,088 of NC_140997.1, forward strand.
AAATGATATCTGGTTTTACACCAGCAAATGTTCCATATGTTCTCCATGGAGTTGTCTCTGTAGGCGCAATCAGGAAATTGCACTCAAATGCGCCCGAAGGTGTGCCCGCCTGGTAAAAGTGAAGTTGTGCACAAGTTTCCATGCAAACTAATTAACATAAGCCCGAACGTAAAATCACCCATAAATCAGCGCAATCAAAACGCAATTGGAACAGAGCCGATGCTTCCTGGGGAATGTTTACACTCTTGTTCATGGTAAAGTTTAATACAGATTTTGCACATTTTTTTTAAAAGTTGGGGATTACAAATCGTCAAATTAAATGTTTGCACTTGTAAAAAGAAAGACTTGCATTTATATAGCGCCTTTCATGACCACCGGATGTCCCAAAGCGTTTTACAGCCAATGAAGTACCCTTGAAGTGTAGTCACTGTTGTAATGTAGGAAACATAATGTACATAGTTATATTTTGAGAACTGCAAAAGAAGTTAAATTTTTTATATGTTATCTATGTAACATTGACAGTTGGAGATTTAAATTTTGTGTAATAAATCTCTTTTGAATTTGAACAGATCTGTGTCCGAGTCCTCTTTTGCTCGCTGGCTCCTGGGGGTGGGCGACAGGAAGGGGAAGTTAATGAATGAGGGGGGGCTCGTTGTGCCGCAAGCCGTGCTGACAGCCCTGTCGGACGCTTGCCCCCTGCGCAAGTGCCACGTTCCTCTGCTCTGGGTCTTGCAGCCCTGCATCTTCCGTCTGTATCGGCTCCACTCCTGGGATGTCGAGGTCCAGATCTTCTGCCAATGCCAATGCAGGGCACAGCAAACCACCACAATTTTATCCACTCTCTTTGGGGAATACTGAAATACACCCCCAGACCTGTCCAGGCAGCAGAAGCGGCTCTTCAGCACCCAGATTGTTCGCTCCTTAAGCTGCCTGGTGGACACATGCGCCTCATTGTAGCTGAACCTCATTCTCGCTCTGTGGCGCCCAAAACAGTGTACTAAGGTGCCTAACACCTCGAGCCTCTTCGCTGGGAGAAAGCAGAAGCCAAGCGCAGGCAGCGCAAGGAGCGCATGTCAACCCAAGCACCCCACCCACCCGCCCCTTCAACCACCGTCTGCCCCGCCTGTGACAGGTTCGGTGATTGGGCAGATGTATGGCAAATGCAGTATAATGTGGATAAATGCAAGGGTATCCACTTCAGTGGCAAAAACAGGAAGACAGATTATCTGAACAGCAATAGATTGGGAAAAGGGGAAGTGCAACAAGACCTGGGTGTCCTTGTGCACCAGTCGCTGAAGGTAAGCATGCAGGTGCAGCAGGCGGTTAAGAAGGCAAATGGTATGTTGGCCTTCATAGCGAGAGGATTCGAGTACAGGAGCAAGGATGTCTTGCTGCAGTTGTACAGGGCCTTGGTGAGACCACACCTTGAGTATTGTGTGCAGTTTTGGTCACCTTATCTGAGGAAGGATGTTCTTGCCATGGAGAGAGTGCAGCAAAGATTCACCAGACTGATACCTGGGATGGCAGGAATGACATATGAGGAGAGATTGGGTCGATTAGGCTTATATTCACTGGAGTTTAGAAGAATGAGAAGGGATCTCATTGAAACTTATAAAATTCTAACAGAACTAGACAGACTAGATGCAGGATGTTCCCGATGGCGGGGGAGTCCAGAACCAGGGATCACAGTCCAAGGATAAGGGGTAAGCCATTTAGGACTGAGATGTGGAGGAATTTCTTCACCCAGAGAGTGGTGAACCTGTGGAATTCTCTGCCACACAGGGCAGTTGAGGCCAATTCATTAAATATATTCAAGAAGGAGTTGGATATATTTCTTAAGGCTAAAGGGATCAAGGGATATGGGGAGAAAGCAGGGACAGGGTTCTGAATTTGGATGATCTCATTAAATGGCGGAGCGGGCTCGAGGGGTCAAATGGTCTACTCCTGCTCCTATCTTCTATGTTTCTATGAACGCTGTCCCTCACTGTCCTTTGACTGATCCGGTACAGGATCCCGAGGATACCTGAAATGATCCACACCCATAGAAGTTTATGGCAGTGGTGACTTTCATCTCCGCTATAATGGCTCTGCAGCTTGTGGACCAAGGCTTGAGATCATTTCTCATCAATTCACACAGTCGGCCAATAGCACCCTTACTGAATCGTAAGTGGCAAACAGCCAGCTCCTCAGACATCCCCCCCTATCACATTCGAGGCCTGTATGCTCTGTGGGCAGGTCACCTGCGAGTGGGGTGCAGTCTATTCCTGTGATGCTTTAATACTTTGGGCCTCAAGTCTCTGCGCCTCAAGTCTCCGGAACTCTCGCTCTACTCTCTTCTCCTCCTTCTTCTCCTCCTCCCCCTCCTCCTCCTCCTCCTCCAGCATTAAACAGCGCAGTGGTACAGCTAGAAAATTAGTCACCCGACAGGTTTTTTCAAAACAGTATGATTTCTGCAACAGCAGGACTGGCTGGAAGTTTCAATTCACTTCTGGTCAGCTAATTTGTGCTGGATTCATGTGACCATGTATGCCTGTGCACCTGGGCGTAATGTAAGGACCCTCCCAACACCCCCCCGAACAAGCGTAATTGGAAGAAGCTCGCATTTTGGTGCTGGGGGCGTGGTCAGTTCTGTGGGCAGGGACACACAAGACTCAGTGGACACACTTAAAAGATCGTGGATACTTTGGCGTATTGTAGTTATGAGCATAACTCATTTACGTCCAAATTTCCGCAATCTTTTAAGCCTCTTAACATGTTTGTGCCAGATTACACGTCTATCTGGGCTGAAATCAGAAAGACACTGTGGGCCCTTGTCTTTATCAAAATGCTGTTTACTGCTTTAGCTACAATGGCCCAGAAATTCGGGTCGAGGGCTTCCCGCGGGTGTAAGCCCCCGACCTGCACTTACCTTGCGCGCCGGCCATTGAGCTGTGGGCCCCCGTGGAATTGCGATCCTGGGCCTCCTACAACTGCCGGCGCGCAGTGCTTGTGTATCCCAGGGGCGCAGTTAGTTCGATGCATCCCCTATCACGTGGGCCATGGGGAGCCAATCGGAGCAGGGAATGCTTCATTCATAAGTTTGACAGGAAGTGCTGTCAAACTTATAAATACTACAAGCCCCAAAACATCACTAAATCCTCAAATAAATTTGAAAAAAACATCACATTTTTTAAATAAACTATAAATTACATGAAATAACTATTTTAAACAATAATTTAAATTTTTGAAAAAAATAATTTTATTTTCTAAAGGGGCTAAAAATAAACTTACCTTTCTTTAAAGTATTTTAAAATAATAAACCTGTGGAAAAAATGTTTTAATTTTAATTAATTCACCACTTACCTTGTAAAAAGCAGGCCTTGCGACTGCTTTTTACATGTCTAACTTCTGGAGACTTACCCTCCCGGGAAAACCTGCAAAATAAATGTAAGTTCGATGCGCACGCGCTGCCTCTCCTGCGCACGCATTCGACCTCTGAACCCCTTCTTTCAGGGGAACGGAAGTGCCGGTTTCCCACGTATACGCAGTGCATGCAGGAAACCGGCACTTCCATTGGGCTTACGGGTGAGTACCCCATGCGTACTCACCTGTGGAGACCCGAATTTCTGGGCCACTATTTTTAAACTATTTACCAACTTAATTTATTGCTATTTACATGCAAGGTTTTATTATCATGAATTGTTCATTAAAGTCTGATTGACCTGTATTTTTATACATTGCAACATTTCAATGTGAAGCTTCATTATTCAAGTCAATAGCAACCACTAATCTCCAGTCCCTGGTGAAGTGGATAAATCACAAAATAATTTCTATTCTAGACCTCTCAAACATATTCCTCTTTTTCAATCTTGATTTATATGCAAATATGCTCTGACTATCCTTAACATTTAAATATGGGCATACAAAAGCAACATAGACAATTTGTTCGAAGCACTGTTCATACCAGCAAGCTGCTGCTGAGCATCTTGTACAGGCAATTGCCAACATAAGGCTGTTCTTTCCTAGAAACTTAGACACATCTGTTTTTCTTGTGCTAATGTGAATTTATTTTGTGAGTTTCTTGGGTACAATAAATAGATGCTTTGTGGAGACTTAACATATGCTGTCACAGTTGTAAACAGCTTGAAATTTCACACTGTAACTTTTATCTATCCTCAGCATACCAAGATTTTTTTTAAATGCAAACAGTTGCTTTTTCAATTTTTTGCTCAGCACCAACTTGATGATATTATGGATAAATTTTTTACCAGATCATCCTAGTAAACCTTAATGCACAAATCAAGGTAGTGAAAAAGATGGCATCCTTTAGTTTAAATACCACTTTAGCAAATATTATGACAACACCTTTGTACTGAAGCACAATGTTTACTGTTCAACAAAGCCGACTTCAATATTCAGATCTTCCTGGATCTGTGAGCAAATCACAGATAAACTTCAAGAATCTTACACAAATTAAATTCAGTTGTCTTTATTTACAGAAACAAAACAGAAAATTGTGACTGCGCCAATTCAAAACAAAATGTTAAAATGTTTACAGCTTTTATGCACCACTCGCTGTAAACATTTACAGCCAAGTAAATCTAAAAAGGAAGCATGAATAAGTTAATGATGAATTTCTCCCCTGCAATTTCGTATAAAAAAGCTTTGCACTTATCTAGCGTCTTTCACACCCCCAGGAGGTCCCAAAGTGCTTTACAGCCAATGAAGTGCTTTTGAAGTGTAGTCATTGTTGTAATGTGGGAAGTTTCATGTATGATAGTCAAAAGAAAGGTGGGGCCGATAAAGGACCAAAAATGAAATCTTCTTGAGGAGGCAGAGGACATGGCTGAGGTACTAACAGTATTTTGCATCTGTCTTCACTAAAGAAGAGGATGCTGCTAATGTGACAGTAAAGGAGGAGGGGATAGAGAAATTGGATAGGATAAAAGTAGATAAACAGTAGGTGCTAAATGGTTGGCAGTGATCAAAGTAGAAAAGTCACCCGGTCTGGATGGGATGCATCCTAGGTTGCTGAAGGAAGCAAGGGTGGAAATAGCAGAGGCTCTGGCACAATCTTTCAATTCTCCTTGGGTATGGGAGTGGTGCCAGAGGACTGGAATGTTGCAAATGTTACACCCATGTTCAAAAAAGGGTGAGAGATAAACCACTACCAGCCAATCAGTGATGGGGAAACTTCCAGAGACACTAATCTGAGACAAAATGAATTGTCACTTGGAAGAACATGGGTTAATAAACGATAGCCAGCACAGATTTGTTAAAAGCAAATCATGTCTGACTAACTTGATCAAGCGCTTCGATTAAATATCGAGGGGATTGATGAAGGTGTTGCGGCTGATGTTGTGTACATGGACTTTCAAAAGGCATTTGATAAAAGTACCACATAATAGGCTCTTCAGCAAAATTGAAGCCCATGGGATTAAAGGGGCAATGGCAGCGATGATACGAAATTGGCTGAGAGACAGAAAGCAGAGAGTAATAGTGAACAGTTGTTTTTCCGACTGGAGGGAGGCAGTAGTGCCCCCGAGGGGTCGGTATTGGGACCACTGCTCTTTTTGATATACATTGATGACCTGGACTTGGGCATAGGGGACATAATTTCAAAGTTTGTGGATGACACAAAGCTTGGAAATGTTGTAAACAGTGAGGGGGATATTAGCAGACCTCAGACTGGTGAAATGGGCAGTCACATGGTAGATAACATTTATTACACAGAAGTGTGAAGTGATGCAATTTGGAAGGAAAAATGAAGAGAGGCAGTATGAACTAAATGGTAACATTTTAAAGGGGTGCAATATTGCCAGCCCTGGGGAGGCGGGTATGGAGGCGGGACTGCTGGGAAAATGGCAGAATTTGGGGACGGGTCCCCAACCCGCCTCCGTGCCATCTTCCCAGGAGGCGGGTCCCCGACCTGCGCCGGGTCCCATCTCCTCGAGGCGGGAAGGAGATTAGTGCCAATTAACTGCCTGTTAACAGGTAGTTAACAGGCAGTTTTTTTGCTAATCCCTATTTTGAGCCCTGAAGTGTGGGCTTCCCGACGGCTCCGAACCTCGCCAGGGTCAGCAAGGCGGGCCGTCGGTCTGCGGGGGTTGGAGGGGCCGAGATGTCCGGTGGGCAGGTGAGTGATGAGTGCATGTGTGCAGAGGTAAGTGTGTGAGGTGTGTGTAAAGTGTTTTAAGTTTTACTTACCTTTACTTCTTCCTGCAGGCTTCCTCCCTTCAGGTACACGGGAGCCCTCATCTCACCGGCACAGAAAGCAGAATGGCCGCTGAACTGCCAAAGCTGCAGCCTTCTGCTTTCTGCTCAGGAAGGCTTTCTAATTGAGTCTTGAGTAAAGACTCAACTTAGAAGAGATTGTCAGTGCTTGACAGCTTCACAGAGCCGTCAAACGCTGACATTTCATCTGGCAAAATCTCTTGACAGATGAAACATCACTTGCTGACATCATCTGTAACTGGCTTTCCCTTAATTGGCCTGCTAAGCCCGCTGGGCAGGCTTAACAAGGTCAATCAAGGGAAAATAGCACGGGTTGGCCAAAAGTCGATGGAGGCGGAACTAAAACCCGACAAGTGGGAGTCCCGCCTCCAAAAGCTCCCTATTGACAAAATCCAACCCAAAATCTACTACTATAAGGAGGTAATTAGTTGTAAAAATGGAGATGCAAAGATAGAGATTTATATATGAAGAGTTAAGACTGGATCCATGAGTTTGAAAATGTGTAGACACTATAGTTAGATAATATGCAATGTAACAGAGAGGTGTATGTAACATTGGGCTGAGGTGTAGACAATTAATTTATTTTTCCACAAGTTGGAGGCAGTTGTTATAGGTGCATGGGCTGTTTTCATTGAGTTATGGTACAGTAGTACCCACAAAATACAAGAAAATCCATGTACAGAACAATTTAAATTCACCGCAATTTATAATATCTAAACTCTAGGGACATTTCAATTGTAGCAAGGACCATTATAAGGAGTTGAAAAATAATCACATTTCAGCAGTAACAACTGATTCAATTCAATTACACATGCAAAACTTCTTTGCCAGATCCACCATTTTCAACTTGATCAGGTCAAGCAAAGCCAATTCTATCAAGGCTAATTATATCATTCTGATATACAATTTATAGCTCTTCCATTTTGAGCTGGGGCAGGTACTCAAGTCAAGTCCTGATTATTACTTAAGGGTTTTACTACATTGAATATTTTTGGGAATCATTTAAAATCAGTACTTGCTCTCAACTCACATGTTTTCAGAGAAATAGCCAAGCAGAGACTTAAAAAATAAAAAATATCATTGATAAATTTCAATAAATACAAGATTATTATATGAATAAAATTATGTTCATTATGGTGATGGGTGTTGCTGCTAAGTAACAATACGAGGGTGAAAGTCGTCGCTGGCGGCAGCGTAAAACGGGCGATAGCACATCGGCATCCCCTTTTACACTCCACGTGGAAAAGAAAATCGAATGGAGTGTAAAACAGGGTGAATATTCGATGTTCCCTTCACAAAAGCAGCCTATTTGTAAATCAGAATTAAGTTGATCAAGACCAGGCTTCTTTATATAAATATTAAATATAGATTTAGATTAAATCTCAACATTCTGAAGTCTCTTAATATATAGCTTCCTTCCATCACCATCTAATCCAAACAAATATAAACTATAGACTATTAACTGCCATTACCTTAAGCGATTTGATCTTGAAAATCTCTCAAGTTTCTTTGATAGTAATTTAAAAAAATCAGAAATAGAAGGATATTTCAGATGAATACGTGGCTAGAGGAATGGTGCAAGGGGGAGGGATTCAAATTCCTGGGACACTGGAACCGGCTCTGGTGGAGGTGGGACCAGTACAAGCTGGACAGTTTGCACTTGGGTGGGAACGGAACCAATGTCCTAGGGGGAGTGTTTGCTAGTGCTGTTGGGGAGGGTTTAAACTAAAATGGCAGTGTGTTGGGAACCTGTGCAGGGAGACAGAGGAAACAGAAGCAAGGATAGAAACAAAAGACAGGAAGGAGAAAAGCAAAACTGGAAGGCAGAGAAATCAAGGGTGTAAATCAAACAGGGCCACAGTAAATAATAATTCTAAAAGGACTAAGAGTGTTAAAAAATCAAGCCTGAAGGCTTTGTGTCTTAATGCGAGGAGCATTCGTAATAAGGTGGATGAATTAGCTGCGCAAATAGATGTAAACGGATATGATATAATTGGGATTACGGAGACATGGCTCCAGGGTGACCAAGACAGGGAATTCAACATCCAGGGGTATTCAATATTCAGGAAGGACAGGAAAAAAGGAAAAGGGGGTGGGGTAGCATTGCTGGTTAAAGAGGAGATTAACACAATAGTAAGGAAGGATATTAGCTCTGATGATGTGGAACCTGTATGGGCAGAGCTGAGAAATAGCAAGGGGCAGAAAACATTAGTGGGATTTGTATACAGACCCCCAAACAGTAATGCTGAGGTTGGAGATGGCATTAAACAGGAAATTGGAGACGTGTGCAATAAGGGCACAGCAGTTATCATGGGTGACTTCAATCTACATTTAGATTGGGCTAACCAAATTAGTAACAATACTGTGGAGGAGGAATTCCTAGAGTGTATACGGGATGGTTTCCTGGACCAATATGTTGAGGAACCAACTAGAGATCAGGCCATCTTAGACTGGGTATTATGTAATGAGAAAGGATTAATTAGCAATCTTGTTGTGCGAGGCCCCTTGGGGAGGAGAGATCATAATATGATAAAATTCTTCATTAAGATGGAGAGTGAAGTAGTTGACTCAGAGACTAGGGTCCTGAATTTAAATAAAGAAAACTACGATGGTATGAGGCACGAGTTGGGTAGGATGGATTGGGGAATGTTACTTAAAGGGTTGACGGTGGATAGGCAATGGGAAACATTTAAAGATCGCATGGATGAACTGCAGAATTTGTTCATCCTTGTTTGGCATAAAAATAAAAATAAAAAGGTGACTCAAATGTGGCTAACAAGTGAAATTAGGGATAGCATAAGAGCCAAGGAGAGGACATATAATTTGGCCAGAAAAAGCAGCAAACCTAAGGATTGGGAACAGTTTAGGATTCAGCACAGGAGGACAAAGGGATTAATTAAGAGGGGGAAAATAGATTATGAGAGTAAGCTTGCAGGGAACATAAAAACTGACTGTAAAAGCTTCTATAGATATGTGAAGAGAAAAAGATTGGTGAATCAAGCGTAGGTCCCTTGCAGTCAGAATCAGGGGAATTTATAATGGGGAACAAAGAAATGGCTGACCAATTAAATACATACTTTGGTCCTGTCTTCACAAAGGAGGACACAAATAACCTCCCAGAGATGTCGGGGAACATAGGCCTAGAAATTCAGTTGGGCGCGCCAGCCGTTAGCGCCTTAGGAGGAGTAGATCTCGAGCGCTAGGCGCTTATCGCCCGGGCGCAGCGCGATCTGCGCCTTTCCCCAACTTCAAGACACATTTAGCGCCGGCGCAAAGTCTTAGTGCGCGCCCTGCTGCGCGCGCAGGTCATGACGTCATTTAATAGTGCAATGCCCTTTGTGCGCCCCAAACCGGAACTTCACTCGCGCCGGCCCATTGTGCGCCGGGCGGCCCGAGCGACTGTGAAGTGGAACGGTACACAGGCCAGCTGGGCCGCGGGGAGCGCAAATTAAAGGGCACTTACCCAGCAGTATAAAGGCCAGCCATTTTGCAGCATTCACTCTTGTGCAACGGTTTTTTGGACAGAGACCAAGGAGGAGAGTTTACTGGTTTGGACCAACACTTGGACAGGTATTTTTGGCTCAGGCCAGAGCTTACCAATTATCTTTGCCTTCATTCAGAGCTCAGTGTTTGCCAACATATAATGGGGGCTGCATTGGGTGGCAACGCTGAATTTCAGCCTTATGCCAGAAGGGCTTACAGACGCCGTGAGAGAGTGGCAGCCCTGGCTAGACGCAGAGGGGCAACAGGCGTCGTCAACTGAGGCCTTACCCACGCAGGGTATACCGCCAGCAGACCTCCTATCTGACCATGTCTGCCGCGATGTGTGTTAGGAGGCTGCGATTCCGAAGGGAGGTGGTTGCAGACATCTGCCGGCTGCTTCAGAGAGATCTGCAGCCACAGCTGATGCGCAGGACGTCTCTGTCAGTGGCAGTGAAGGTGACGGTGGCTCTCAACTTCTATGCCTCCGGCTCCTTCCAATCCACTACTGGGGACATCGCTAACATCTCCCAGTTCGCCGTGCATTGCTGCATCCGCCAGGTGACCGAAGCCCTTTTCACAAGGAGACATCAGTTCATCTCCTTCCCCATGACCCTGGACAAGCAGCAGCAGCGTGCAGTGGGCTTTGCAAGAATAGCGAGCTTCCCCGTGGTGCAGGGCGCCATTGACTGCACGCATGTGGCTTTGCGGGCACCTCTTGAGCATGCCGAGGAGTACCGCAACCGGAAGGGCTACCATTCCCTCAATGTACAGCTGGTGTGTGACCACAGGCAGCGCATCCTAGCTGTCAATGCCCGCTTTCCAGGCAGCAGCCACGATGCCTTTATCCTGCGACAGACAACTGTGGCTGACATGTTCCAGGCACAGCCTCCCCCAAGAGGATGGCTTATCGGGGACAAAGGCTATCCTTTGTGTACCTGGCTCATGACCCCGCTCTGCGCGCCCACGACCCCTGCTGAAGAGGCATACAACGAGAGCCATCAAGTGACGAGGAACCTCATAGAACAAACAATCGGCGTGCTCAAGCAACGGTTCTGCTGTCTCGATCGCTCCGGGGGAGCCCTCCAGTATTCGCAGGATCGAGTCTCCCAATTCGTCGTCATTTGCTGCATGCTGCACAACCTGGCTATCCGCAGGACTCAGGCACTGCCACCTCACGTTGGACCACCACCTCAGGAGGAGGAGCATGAGGACGACGAGGACGAGGAGTACCAGCCCAGGAGGGACGCACAAGGTCCAAGGGCCGCCCGTCGGCGGCTTATTGAACGTCACTTCTAGGCCCCCTGTCAGGGAATGGCTTGTGCCAATGATAGAACATGATTGCAGCCGCTCCGCAAGCCCTCAGCCGGTTAAGGCAACAAACACTTCAAAGATCAAACATGGACAATGTGAATAAATAAAATGCTTTATTGTACAAACTCTGGGCCCTTCCCACATGAAAACCAAAAACAGACGAAACCCCCAAAAAACACTCAAACACATTACTCGCTCCCACAACCTGGAGAGGATTAACAAAATAGGGCAACTAAAATGGCCGTCATTCTCGGCCTTCGTCAAAAACAAACATCACATCATCGGCCTTCAAAAAACAAACATCCAATTCTTGGCTTCAAGAAACAAACACAAATGGCCACACATTCGACTATTTGGCCCGCTAGGGCGATGCCTTGGCCATCTTTGGGTGGCCCCTGCCCGCCCTGCTGCTCCGCCTCAAAGTAAGGCCATTGGCTGCTGCAAGGCTGGGGGCAGGCTCCTGAGGGGCACATGTCGTGACGGCAGATGCCCTTGGGGGTCGGCCTAGTCGAGGTCTGGCCGTCGAGCGGGCGGCTGTTGATTGCTGCAGCTGTGGCTGGCCAGCATCAGTCGCTGCAGCAGCTCCTGGCAGCTCCACTGGGGGAGTGGCAGTGGCGGCTGGAGGAATGGCGGCAAGCTGGCGGAAGGCAGGCGCTCGCTGGTCGCCTGAGACACTGGCACTCGCCCGGGCCAGCACTGCAGCATGCGCACCAATCTGCCGAGGGACAGACCGCTGTGCTGCTGCAGCGCGCCGGGTGCCCTGGCGATGCCTGGCTGACACAGCGAGTGTGGCAGCAGTGAGTGCCCGTGTTGACCTGTTCACTGACCGCAGCAGAGCAGCCAGTGACTGGACGGCACCACTGATCACCTGGCCAGTCGCTGACAGAGCTGCCCGGTATTCTGCCCGACTGGTGGCCTCTAAGGGCCCGAACTCGGCCACACTCCGAGAGAGGGAATCGATGGACTCAGGCAACCGTGCCACTGCCGCCATGAGCTCCGTGTGCCGGCGCTCCGAGTCCGCGGACAAGTCTTCGAGGCGTTCCATCTCCTCGGCGAAGAGCATCTCCTGACTGGAGGCCGGACTCTCCCTCTGGGGAGAAGGCCGCCGAGCTGGCCGCCCCTTCCTGCGTTGCTGGAGGCCGCTGGGACCAGCAATTGGACTCCCCTCCGACGCATCCCCCCTCTGGGGAGAAGGCCGCCGAGCTTCCACCCCCCTCCCGCCTTTCTGCAGCACGCAGGTCCCAGGAGCTCCCCTCCCCTTCGACACTTCCGCCACGCTGCCCTCCAGGGAAGACGTGTCCCCTACATTGGCCTGGGTGGCCGCGGCTGAGGGTTCCCCTGATGGGCCGCCTTCCTCTTGCTCCTCCTCCTGCTCCTCCTCGGAGGGTCTGTCACTGGCAAGTTGAGGGACCTCCTCTTGACCATCTGAAAGCAGGAAGGCACAAGAGTAGCTTTAGAGTGAGGAGAGGGCGTCAGTGCGGGATGCATGAGTGGTGGCATTCAGCGCATTGGTCGGACAGTGGCAAAGGATGTAGATCTGATGCGCAAGTGGGACGAGAGAGGTGCAAAAGGTGATGTCCTTACCATTGCTGCCCAGAACAGGGTCGGCATCTCCACATGCAACGGGCCCAATCACCCGGCCACCCATGAGGCGCTCCACGCGATGTTGCAGGTCGGTGAGTGGCTGGATATGGGGTCGGCCTCCCCCGGTCGCAGTCCGGCTCTTGCGATTATTCGCCAGCTTGGCCTGCAAGAGAAAGGACGGCCTCTAAGTACAGTGTGTCGCCGTGATCTTGTGTGCACTGCCTCCCATGGTGGAATAGCCTGGCCAGTGTGTCGCCATGATCTGGTGTGCACTGCCTCCCATGGTGGAATAGCCTGGCCAGTGTGTCGCCATGATCTGGTGTGCACTGCCTCCCATGGTGGAATAGCCTGGCCAGTGTGTCGCCATGATCTGGTGTGCACTGCCTCCCATGGTGGAATAGCCTGGCCAGTGTGTCGCCATGATCTGGTGTGCAATGCCTCCCATGGTGGAATAGCTTGGCCAGTGTGTTAAGTGCAGAATGTGCAATTGATGCTCATGCCTGTCCCATAGCTGCTGGATGAAGGCTGGCCATTAGAGCTTTCAGGTCCCTTTGCCCATAATGTGAGGTGCACATGCAAGGATGAGGAGGTCATTGGAAAGGGTACTCACCCTGACAATGCGTGTGAGGTCATTTAACTTTTTGCGGCATTGGGCACCGGTCCTGGGGACGTCGCTGTTGGCTGACAGCTTGCTGGCGACATGCCTCCAGGCTCTCCTGTAGACGCGGACCGTCGCCTTCTTGCCATTGTCCGGGTACAAAACATGGCGCCTCTTCTCCACAGCAGTAAGCAGCACACTCAGATCACGCTCTGAGAAGCGCTGCGCACGTTCACGGGCCTTCTCCATGTCTTCAGGCACTATTTGGGTCCAGCAGCAGTGTTCAGGCCTAGCTGGAGGGCTCCACTATCCAGGGCGTGGCAGCAGACACAGTCGACCCTTCCCCCTTAAGAGCTGGCCGGCGCCAGGGTGTCTGCTGTCAATCACGAGATGGCCGCACCTGCGCTGCGCCCGGCCTCGGCGCTATCGATCACCACCTCCGGCTTAGCGCCCAAAGAGAGGCGTCCAGCAGCAGTTTTAGTGCTCGCCCGAACTAGTAGGGTGAAGCTAATGAATATCGGAGAAGTGGCATAGATTTGGTGGCGGCCGCAAACTTTAGCGGACGCCCCACTTTAGCGCCCCAAAAGTGGCGTCAATGAATTTCTAGGCCATAGAGTCTAAAGAGTGGGAGGAATTGAATGAAATCAGTATTTGTAGGGAAATGGTGTTAGGGTAATTGATGGGATTGAAGGCCGATAAATCCCCAGGGCTTGATAATCTACATCCTAGGGTACTTAAGGAAGTGGCCCAAGAAATAGTAGATGCATTGCTGGTCATCTGCCAAAATTCTATAGACTCTGGAGCAGTTCCCATGGATTGGAGGGTAGCTAATGGAACCCCACTATTCAAAAAAGGTGGTAGAGAGAAAAGGGGAATTATAGACCGGTAAGTCTGACATCGGTAGTGGGGAAAATGCTAGATTCCATTATAAAATATGTAACAGCAGAGCACTTGGAAAACAGTGACAGGGTCGGACAAAGTCAACATGGATTTACAAAAGGTAAATCATGCTTGACTAATCTACTGGAATTTTTTGAGGATGTAACTGGTAGAATAGATAAGGGAGAACCAGTGGATGTGGTGTATTTGGACTTTCAGAAGGCTTTCGATAAGGTCCTGCATAAGAGATTAGCGTGCAAAGTTAAAGCACACGGGATTGGGGATAAGGTACTGTCTTGGATAGAGAACTGGTTGGCAGACAGGAAACAAAGAGTTGGAATAAATGGGTCTTTTTCCGAGTGGCAGGCAGAGACTAGTGGGGTACCGCAGAGATCGGTGCTAGGACCCCCGCTATTCACAATATATATTAATGATCTAGACAAGGGAACTAGATGTAATATCTCCAAGTTTGCAGATGACACAAAGCTGGGTGGGCGTGTGTGCTGTGAGGAGGATGCAGAGAAACTCCAGTATGATTTGGACAGGTTGGGCGATTGGGCAGATGCATGGCAAATGCAGTATAATGTGGATAAATGCGAGGTTATCCGCTTCGGTGGCAAAAACAGGAAGACAGATTATTATCTGAATGGCATTAGATTGGGAAAAGGGGAAGTGCAACGAGACCTGGGTGTCCTTGTGCACCAGTCGCTGAAGGTAGACATGCAGGTGCAGCAGGCGGTTAAGAAGGCAAATGGTATGTTGGCCTTCATAGCAAGAGGATTCAAGTACAGGAGCAAGGATGTCTTGCTGCAGTTGTACAGGGCCTTGGTGAGACCACACCTTGAGTATTGTGTGCAGTTTTGGTCACTTTATCTGAGGAAGAATGTTCTTGCCATGGAGAGAGTGCAGCGAAGATTCACCAGACAGATACCTGGGATGGCAGGAATGACATATGAGGAGAGATTGGGTCGATTAGGCTTATATTCGCTAGAGTTTAGAAGAATGAGAGGGGGTCTCATTGAAACTTATAAAATTCTAACAGGACTAGACAGACTAGATGCAAGAAGGATGTTCCCTATTGCAGGAGAGTCCAGAACCAGGGGTCACAATCTAAGGATAAGGAGTAAGCCATTTAGGACAGAGATAAGGAGGAATTTCTTCACCCAGCGAGTGGTGAACCTGTGGAATTCTGTACCACACAAGGCAGTTGAGGCCAATTCATTAAATATATTCAAGAAGGAGTTAGATATATTTCTTAAGGCTAAAGGGATCAAGGAATATGGGGAGAAATCAGGGACAGGGTACTGAATTTGGATGATCAGCCATGATCTCATTAAATGGCGGAACAGGCTTGAGGGGCCGAATGGCCTACGCCTGCTCCTATCTTCTGTTTCTAAATTAAGATCTAACAGAAGTCTTCAAATAAGTTACATTGGAGACTTTCGGATTGTCATGAATTGAGAGTCTTGTATGGTTCTGTACACTTTGGTAGCCATTATGCAGTGTAATGAAAGGGTGGATGTAATTCCTGAGTAAGACAGATAAAGGCTGAACAAAGGAATTATATTCTATAAAATGGAACAAAAATTGCACACAGGCACTATTCTTGACACCAACAACACAAGTCCAGCGTCTTAATTTCAGATAATCTTTTTATGTCATGCAGTTTCAAAAAAACCTGCAAGCAAGGAAAGCATGGAAAGAAAATTGAAAGATAAGAAGAATTGACAGATAAACAAAGGCATGATTGTGCAGTGCACTGCAGTGCCACTTTCCTGCAGTTGTAATGGTAGGATGTCGGTTGATATCTGTAGTCCCAATGTCATTTCCCCACCTCAGCCATCCGATGTGAGAAATTGTAATGCAGAGGCCAGGTGCTTCTCTGCAAAAAAAAAACTACTGAATTACTTCGTATCATGTCATTTCAAAAGTAGCTTCAAAGCTGATGTTAAAAAGAAATTTAAAAATCTATGGCCGCGATTTTATCGGATCTGAGGGGGCAGGTTTGGAGGCGGGTCAAAGGTTAAAATCATTTTGATTGACAGCGGAGTCCGATCCCGCCGTCAACCCGCCTCCAAACAATTTTCCCAAGTGTCGGGTCCTCGATTTGCACGTGGACCCGACGTCTAGCGGCGGGAAGAGGATTAAAGCCACTTACCTTCCTGTTAACAGGTAGTTGAGAGTAGTTAACAGGCTATTTTTCAATTTTGCCGCTTCTGCCTCGGGCTTCCTGATGTCCGGACACTACACCAGGGAAGTGCGGCGTGTTGTGAATCCGGTGTAATGTTACTGCATTGATGACTGCTGCAGAAGTGGTGTGAAGGATCCAATGGTGCAATGGTGAGTTTCAGAGGTAAGAAAATGTTAGGAAAATCATTTTTAATGCATTTACACTTTTCTGTAGGTAACCAGTTTTGAAATTGATGTCTAGTCCCACCTCATTGGGAGAACCTCTCTCACCAGTGACAGATCGCTTCTGTCACCTCACCTGCAGCTGCCATCTGTTCTAGCCTATGGAGGGAGTCATTGGAGAGCCTGGGTGCAAGAGCTCACCTTTGTACAGTCATTATCAGTGTTTGCAGCACCTCAATGCTGTCAAACACGGAGAAATGAGCTGTCAAAAAAAATTGTGCATGGTCCCTTGAAGAAAACTTGCAGATGACGCATCATCAAATGACATCATCTGACTGGCTTCCTCTTAACTGTCCAGCAAACCCACAGGGCGGGCTTAACAAGGTCAATCGACGTAAAATCATGTCCATGGGCTGGATGCAATTGGGGGTGGGACTGAAAGCTGGAAACCACCAGACCCGCTCCCAACCCACATCCAATGATAAAATCGCGGCCTATATCTTTCCTAGGGCTGCTCTCGCACACTTCCCAGTACCTAGATTCAGGTTTCCTAAACTTCATGTTTTCAAATGAAATAATTCAGTCTGATATCCATTAGTACCACATGCATGTGTACTTGGACAGAAGTGAATTTCTCAGTGCAGTGAAATCTGATTTGTGTCCCTATAGGACATTCATTAACCAGTTTCTAGAATGGTTTCAGCTTCAAAAAATTCATTTGGGTTTTGTAGATCCCGATAATTATTAAGTTAAATCATACTCAAAATTAATTTACTACTTCAAGTCTGAAAATTAAACAAATCCACTTTACAAATGTTTTGAAAAAGACATTTTATTCGATGCATTCTAGAATAGTTATCCATGTTCTATATAGACTATGACAAGCAAATGCAGGGAAATAAAGTAATTTGATGTTCTAATTATTCTATTATTTTACCTCTTTCTACATTGAAAAATGCCAGAGGCTATGTTCAATTACAAAGTACAATTTTGTGAAGTTATGTGGAAGAAAACATATTACTGTGCTGCAAGCTACAAAAGCAATTCAGCACTTAGTAGATTAAACAAGATGTTATCTTCACTAACAGCAGTTACGCTTACCCAGAGGTTTATCCCCTACAGATAGCCTTAGCATAATTCTACGGATGGGAAACTTGTCTAATGTGGAAATTATGAAAAAATGCAAATTGATGACTAGTCTCTCATAAATTCATTTACAAAGTTATTTATATTAAATAGGTTGAACCACATAAAAGTCTAATGAATCCCCAAAGAATCCTTTCAACCATTGCATTTCAAAATGGAAAAAAGCCAACAAAGGTAGTCAGGTCAAACAAAATGGCTTTGAAAATGAATGCTCAATATTTCAATACAAATGTGTCAAACCACGTTTTAATACAAGTGAGTTAAAGATACCAGCATTTCTATGGCTAAAATTTATTTTCTTTTAATTCAGCGGTTAATAAACTCGGTTCATGACATATGCAACATTGCAATTTGAGTTAAATATTAAAAATGATATATCCAAACTTATGTATCTCCGCTCTGCTGGCATAAATACTTAGGTTCTGAACCCCCAGGAACGAGGAACTAGCTATTCAAAGTACATTTTAAACAGAGTAAGTTTTAACTTTGGCTTATTTTGATCTAGTGCAATGTTATAATGACCTCCTGTAACATTGCTTACAAGCAAAGAGTAAAGAATTTAGTAGTGAGGGGTTAAATAACATCTTGTACATTTGTCATGAAGGTACACAGCTTCAAGATCATACTGCAAGCAAATATGCTAGCAAGGAGGAGACTACTCCAATCAACATCCTGGTCAGCATCGGTACATTGCAGACCACAGCCCTGACTTTAACTCGGTTTATGAATGCAGCGTGCGAGGGGTAGGGGAGGGCCCATGACGATGCGAGTGTAAGGCCCGGGTCATTTTAACTCCCAGGCCTCATTACCATGTTGCAGAATGGGCTCCCATCCGAATCCAGGGGGAAAATCTCTCGGTGGCCAATGGGCAGGAGCAAGATTTTGTATGGCAGGAGGCCGCCGCCATTGACTTGAGGGAACGGACCCAGTAAAAAAAGTAACTGGTGAGAGGGGGTCTGGAGGCAATCGCGGTTAGGGATGGGGGGAGGTAAACCTGGTAAGGTGAGGGCCAAGGTTTCCTTGTGGGGCCCAGAGGAGCACTGCCACCTGGGCCTCAAGGAAATCTACTTGGGCCTCTTGTGGCCCCGATTCTGCATGCTGCCGGGTTTCACTGACAGGTCTGGCATTGGGCGCAACTTGCATGATCACGTTGGGGTCCGAATAAGTCATCAGACAATGTCGAAAACTCAACAGTTAAAATGTCGGTGGGCGCAAACACGTCAAGTAAACAGTGGGAAGTGCCCATCCCCCATTTTAACCACCAGCCCCCGCCTTGTTCTTGCTGGGTGGGTAGGGTAAAAATTGGCCCTCAGGTGTTTGGTAGAGTGTGGGAGTGAGCAGGTTAACAGGCCAGAAATTGGGAGGCAGTGGAAGAGTTGGGCTGAAAGACAATGGATGAGCTGAGATTGGGAGGAAGTGGACAGTGTGTGAGCAGGGCAGGTGAACCTAGGCATTATTTGTGGGATGGCTTAAGGCAAGAGAGCAAGAAAGGAAAAAGAGACTGGGATGTGGGAGCACTTCAAGGAGAAGGGCATGCCTGGGAATACATTTTTGAATGCTGAGGGAAGTCCTTTTGTCAGGACCGGAAGATATTGCAGATTATCAGTTTATACGGAGCAACAGAGCCAGGGAAAGGGGGACAGGTGGGGGGTTGGGGGGGAAAGGATCAAGAGACAATAATGAGATAAATTAGAGAAACAATATATGTATAGACTCAGAGGATGTGTAAATGGTTACAGCAGAATAGCAGAGGGAGAGGGAAGCATGGAAAATCTGGCAAAACAGAGAAGTGGCCCAGGAGTTTGACATAACATAAAAGCAGGTAGACACCAGAGGTGCAGACCGTCATGCCAGCCAGGTACATCCCAAGCACCAGCCCACAACCTCCCCAATTCCCAGAAGCGCTGGTGCACCCATCCTACAGTATAAGCATCTACTGTCAGAAAATAGGATCTCTGGTTAAGGCTGAAGTTGTTAAAATCAATGTTAAGACCAGAGGGCTGTAAAGTGCCTAGTAGAAAGATTAGGTGCTGTTCCTCAAGCTGGCATTGAGCTTCATTGGAACAGTGCAGAAGGCCAAGAATAGACAAATCAGAGTGTGTAAGATGCAGGGTTCTCAAAATTCCCGCACTCCCCAAGTTACGGATCAAGGGACCCTGTTTTTGGACAAGTTATTGAAAAATAGGGTACCCAAAATGGCTTCTGTAAACCTCGTGACCAACAGCAACAGGTTTTTAAAAGCAAGGCTCTGCCAGCAAGCAGGCCTGGAGACGAAACATTAAAATGCAGGAATCTGTGATCAGAGACTCTTTGGAGCCCAGCCAGACAAAGTAAACACAGAATACGCATTTATTTGACTCGAATCGAATCAAGCTAGATGGGCCCATAATTGTGGCCATTAGCTTTCTGCATGTTTAATCAATAACAGCTCACAGTAACCATCAAGGTAGGATGAGGACAATCAAGTCTTATCCATGACAAAGGAACCAGGACATCTGGGCCATTAGACCCGGAGATAACCACTCCTAAGGTAGTTAAAACAAATGGTTGTAATCATTTAAAACAGCCCGCCAAAAATTAAACAATGGACTGACCTGATTTGGCATGCAGATAAGGAGTGGAAGAACGCATATAACTGTAGGCCCATCAGTAGCAATCGCTCTCTTCCCCTGACTCTTGTCCGTGGTCTTGGGCTGCTGCCACTCGTACTCGTGCCCTGGCCTCGTGGCGGGTTCTCTTCTCACTCCCCGCACCGCTCAACAACCAAGGACGCCCATTACACTGGGACCAAATGCGGGAGGAGAACGAGACCCGAGTTCAAAGTCATACAGGAGACACAGGCCACAAAAAGGGCAGACGAAACGAGACGAAGCAAGACGAGACGAATAAGAAGGTAAAACCCGACAAGAACAGAGAAGGGCAGCAGAAGACGCACTGGTAAAAACCAAACGCCTAGTTATAAGCTGGCGTTTGGGGAAGAAATTAGCAGTGTATGTATGGACAGTGAGAATAAGTTGGCATTTGAACACTGCAAATAGGCTGGCATTAGACGCGGGTGTCCACGCCACAACGAATATATTGGCGTTTAAAGGATGGGTAGTAAAATCGAATAAGCAGTAAAGACCGCCAACCGCCCCGTTACCGCCGACGACCACCCAAGGGAGAAGAAGAGAACCCATCGCGACGAGACGACGATGGTAGCTGAGGAGAGGGAAGGTGTGTCACAGCAACAACTCCAGCGCCCTGAGAGCACGTGGCAACGGGGTACCCCAAAGAACAAGAGCCAAACCTCAAAACTCGCAACTGTTAAAGCAACAGGTTTTGGATTGGTGAGCATGAATTCCTGGCCCCTCATAGCTTAATCTAGTTAGGTATAGGGGGTGGGATAAGGATAAGGGGATTGTTAATGTAGTTGTTTTTCCCTCGATGTGCCATGTGTTCCCCATTCTCATATAAGTATAATTATTGTATTTGCCTGTATTTCATACCAGTAATTTTTCATAAGATTGTTATATTCTGCTTTTAATAAAATCTTGGTTTTCTTATACTAAACCACTTGTCTACTCGATTTTCTGCATCGCCGCCTGTACCTAAGTCCGGTGTCTAGAACCCAAGGGTGTGGGAGCGATTCGAACCGCTCAAGGGACAGTCAGAGGTGAAGCTGACTGGGCGCATGCGGCATCCCCTACAAGTGAGAGTGGGACAGAGAATTAAAGTGGTAAACGACCGGAAGCTCAAGGTCGCACTTGCGGACAGAACGAAGGTATTCAGCAAAGAGATCATCAAATCGGCGTTTGGTCTCCCGATGTAGAGGAGGCCGCATCATGAGCAGCGAATACAGTATACTAAGTTAGAAGTACAACAAATAAATCACTCTCACCTGGAAGGAGTGTTTTGAGCTTGGCTGGTGTTATGTGAGGAGGTGAAAGGATAGGTGTTGCATCTTTTGTGCTTGCAAAAAATGGGAAGGAGCCAGGGGAAGGAGAGCAGGTGTTAGGGGTGATGGAAGAGTGGACCAGGCTGTCACAGATAGAATGGTCCCTTTGGAATGCTGAAAGGGGAGGGGAAGATGTGTTTGTTGATAGGATCGTGCTGGAGGTGTCGGAGGATGATCTGTCAAATGTAGAGGCCAGTGGAGTGGAAGGTGAGGATAAGGAGGGCCCTATCATGATTTTGGAATGTAGGAGGAGAAGGGGTGAAGGCTGAAGTACAAGAAATGGGATGGACACTGTCGAGGGCCCTGTCTACCACAATGGAGTGTAATTCTTGGCTGAGGAAAAATCGGAAGCGCTGGTGTGGAAGGTGGCATTTCTTTTACAATATATTGTTTTATACTTACCCACAAATACAATGCTATCAAGATTGCTTTGGGTGTAGAATTTGTAATTGTCTGCGAAGGTGGTCCTCTAAAGCTGTTACAAGACAATATGTAGTAGCAGTTATAACAGAAATTCTCAGTTGTACCACATCGTTTGCAAAGAATAGTGAATAATACAAGAATATTTTCACTGTTATGCTATGCATAGTGTTATTAGAAGGATAAACAGAATTTAATGTTTATCAGGAGTTTCAGTTTCTTTCTGGGAGAGCGACAGCTTCCAGCCTGTGGAAATAGTGTTATCGGGGGTTTTTTTCTAATATGAAGAATTTGAAACACACCAGCCTCATTATAATATGACAACATGACCTAAACTGTTGTGGAGAAATCCAGCTTGTAATAGTGATTGGATGGCGGACAGGGCAGGGGCTGGGAGAACAACACAATTATAGTCCTTCTTTCCCCAATGTGTTCTGAGCAGTAGCTCTGAGTGACATGGCTTGTGGCATTCTAGTTTCAGAATTTCCCACAGAAATTTAGTTCATTAAAAGGACATTTAATTTTAATATAATGGACACAATTTATGCAATACTATTATTTGACATTTTAAAGTACTTTGACTCTATTTTTGACCTTAACCACAGTTAGTACATCTCTCTGATTTTCAGTTTGGCCTTCGCCAACTAGCCTGGTTTGAGGAATACCGTAGGGGAGGCTTACAGAAAGCATATTTGTGATCCTGAACCCAATCAAATTAGATTCCTTATATTAAATACAACAGTAAGACTACTTATAATTAGTTTCCTTTCCCTGTTGACTACCTTGCATTTTGGGATCTCTGCAGTCAATGAAACCTTGCAGTATTGATTTTTAGAATACTATAATGGTTGAATGTGATATGGGAGTGTTTGATGTTGAGTGTATTCCTGAGTTGGGTACTGAATTAAAATAAAATACAACTGCTGGTTGCAGGGTAGGTTTTAATTCAACAGCAGGGTCAGTATTCAAGTTAGAAAAACTCCAATGACTATGCACATGCCAATATACAGGGCAAAATAATGAGAAAAGAAAAGGGTTATTGGGAAGGAGTTTAAAAAAATAGATGAAACTGGCTAACTAATGACCATATTAGTCACAAGTTTGGGTTGTATCCCAGGTTTCTTTTCCATCTGCCTGACTAGGGGGGATAAAAAAAAGCACACTCCAGATCAAAGTTGCCTTAAGATTTGTTGTTATCAAAAGGTGCTAATCTGCCTAACTGAAAAGTGCAAAAATACAAATTAAGTACATTCCAGACTTATTTTATCCTTCAATTTGTTTCAATTTAGGGATTTTGCTCAACTCTTATTTTTGTGGCAATATTTATTTTGAATATGTAATGGCGGTACTTTAAGGTACCTAAAGTTTCCTCCCCTTTCAAGTAACCAAACCAGACCAGGGATCTGACAGAGATTTAAAGGGTTAAATCTGATAAATGTCACAATAAATCAAATATAAAATTGAAAAAACACTTTCATTTATGTTCTTTGCACTCAACACAGACCAAGAGCTTCACAGCCAAGAAAATACTTTTGAAGTGCAGTTCCTGTTGTTTTGAAGGCAAATAGCATCCAATTTTTGCACAGCAAGGTCCCACATATAGGAATGAGAGCTAATCTGTTTTTGTTAATGTTTGAAACAGGAATGTTGGTGACTGCACTGGGATGACTCCCTGCTGTCCTTCAAATAGTGCCTTGCGATCTTTTACATCCACTTGAATAGGCAGATGGGGTCCTCAGATTAACATCTCATCCAAAAGATGGTGCCTCCAACAATGCAACCCTCCCTCAGTACCACACTGAAGCAGCTGCCTCAATTAGGTGCTTAAGTCCTGCAGTGGGGCTTGAGCCTACAACTTTCTGACTGCTTCCACTGAGCCAAAGCTGACACTAAAACAGACAACACGTAAACCATGATGTCACCATTGCCTATTATCTAGAATGTACCTAAAAAAAGGCATTAATACTATTCTTACCAGGTTTAATGTTACAACCTGGATTGTTACACAGGGCAACACTTCATTCTGAACATTTGACAAAACACCTTGGCCTAGAAATTCAGTGGGCTGCGCCATCAGTTAGCGCCCAAAGAGGGCACTTAGTGGGTTTAGCGCCACTGGCCACGCCTCCCGCAAAATTTAGCAGGGCGCTAATGGCGGCGTTAGCCTGTAGCGCTGCACCGCCACCGATGATGTCATCGGTGTGCGCAGCGCCCCGATCGCGAAATTTGCGACCATTTCAGGGGGGCCTACCTGCGGCGGTACAGGCGCTAATTAAAGGAGAGGTGCGGGGCGGCCATTGTTTTAGCTGGCCGCCTGCCAGCACCTCTTCGAGCCGCCATCCCCGGCCTCCTGAGCTCCCCCACTGCGTTGTGCCGGCTGTGTCCCAAGAGCCCGGCACTTCTCCTCGGTGCCGGGCTCTTTTGCCGGCACTCGCGATCTCCGATCGCGCTGCAGCAGGCCCCTCCCCTTTAAGAAGGGGAGGAAGGCCTGCAGTAACGCAGCGCGCCGTGCCGCAGCATGTGGCGCTGCGGCACATTGCGCTGCGATTTTCAGTTGCAGCGCCCCAAGAGGGATGCGGGGCGCCTCGAGCAGCGCCCCACTTCTGTTTGGGGTGCTGAAACTGAATTTCCAGCTGGCGCTCGCGGCTCCTTCCGGGGGCAGTACTTCCAGCGCCCAGGCGAGACTGGCGCCCCAAGCGGGGCGCCACCGAATTTCTAGGCCCTTGTTTTCAAATAAACACATCTAAAATGGTTGAAAATAAACACTGATTTCTCCTTCAAAGGTTGTAAGTCGATGTCAATAACAGGCTCAAGTAATATTGTCAAATAAATGATATACAATTAGTTCCTTATATCCTTGTTAATCCAATAACTTTGGTTTAAAATAATATTCCCAATCAATAGATGTATTAATCCCTTAATCGCTTCTATTACTTTATGTACTTTGATTCTAAATTTGTATTCTGTACCCATTGGAGGCACAAAGGTTCTATAGCCCACTGTTTAAAAGTAGGAATCTGTCTAATTTACAATCTCAATATCTTTGGATTAGTATTGCTAGTTGTCATTTGGAGCATTCAGTATGCAGACAGATAGATAACAAATGAAATTAAACTAAGTGGCAAAATGAAAATAGCCAGCCTGAAAATAGAATCTGAGAGACAACTGCACAGGGAGAAAGCACATGGCCACAGCAGGCACCTATAATGTTAGCAGTTCATTTTTAAATTACATTATGGTAAAAGCCAGTAAGGATACAGATTTACAAACTTAAAAATTCAGACAGATATCGGACAAGCAGAGCCATGGAATTATGAGTGATATTTACAGTCCTATGCTGATTTAAGTAATTTTGTTTTTTACAGAAATTTCCTGCTGCTATGACTTAAAACATTTGCTCTCATCTTTGATCAAAATCAAAATAAATGTTTCCTGTTTTTAAATTTTTCGCTCATAACTTCAATAGGTTTTGTGGAGGTGAAGGAAAGTGTGTGGGTCTTCAGTAATAACTTAAAAACCCCAAAGCCGTCTTTTACCAAGTTTGAAAAGTAATAATTAGTTGAGATCAAAGATAAGTTGGAGCATTTATAATTTCTTTTATGTCATAGGCTTCGTTGAAGCCCATGGAATAAAAGGGACAGTGGCAGCATGGATACGAAATTGGCTAAGTGACAGGAAACAGAGAGTAGTGGTGAACGGTTGTTTTTCGCACTGGAGGAAGGTAGACAGTGGTGTTCCCCAGGGATCGGTACTAGGACCACTGCTTTTCTTGATATATATTAATGACTTAGACTTGGGTGTACAGGGCACAATTTCAAAATCTGCAAATGACACAAAACTTGGAAGTATAATGAACAGTGAGGAGGATAGTGATAGACTTCAAGAAGACATAGACAGGCTGGTGGAATGGGCGGACATGTGGCAGATGAAATTTAATGCAGAAAAGTGAGAAGTGATACATTTTGGTAGGAAGAACGAGGAGAGGCAATATAAACTAAAGGGTACAATTCTAAAGTGGGTGCATGAAGAGAGAGACCTGGGGGTATAAGTGAACAAATCGTTGAAGATGGCAGGGCAGGTTGAGAAAGCGGTTAAAAAACATACAGGATCCTGGGTTTTATAAATAGAGGCATAGGGCTGGATTTTGCCAGGCCCGAGGAGGCAGGAATGGAGGTGTGTGGGGTGTTAAAATTGCAAAAAGTGGTGGGCGGGCCTGACCCCGCCTCCAAGCAATTTTCCCAAATGCGTGGTTTCTGATCCCGTCTCCGTCCCGCCTCCAAGAGGCGGGATAGGCCCTTAAGGCCCTTAACAACCACTAAATTGCCTCTATAATCCCATTTTGAGAGGCCTTTCCGATTTTAACACGTTTCCCACGTGATTCACGTTCCCTCTGAAATACGACGGTGAAACCTGGCGGGAGCACAATTGGATTGCTGACTATCAGCTGCAGCTCCACCATTAAATAGGAGATTTGATCAGTCATCATTTGCAGGTGGCAGGACTTTGTTGTCTCAGGTCTGGGGGAACTTTTAGCAGGTATAACCATAGCTGTGGAAGTTTGGAGCCTGACACCCATTTCCAGTGTGACCTCCTGGGAAACCCCTCTCGCCACCTTGACTGAGCGCTTCCTCAACTGAGGCATCTACCAGAAGCATGGGAACCATTTATTTCCTTCCCTTCTGGACATCAGATTTGGACGAAGACCAGCCGCGGCAGCAGCAGAACCATAAACAACAGCAGCACCAACAGCAGCGGCAGCAACAGGAGCGCCAGGCTGCTGCTCACCCTCCTGAAGCTACACAGGCCAGAAGGGGCCAGCCCATGGAAGCCCGTCGGTGCAGGAGATAACCCCCAAACAGGGTCTACAGACAGATGATCAGCTACCTCAGCATGAGTGAGCAGCAGTGCCAAAGGCAGCTCCGACTTTCGCAAGAGGTAGTGGGTGACATCTGCGCAATGGTGCAGCAAGACCTGGAGCCCAGAGGAGCAGGTGGACACCCCTTACCAGTGGCCGTCAAAGTCACCACCGCACTCAAATTTTTTGCCTCCGGCTCATTCCAGGGATCAGCAGCAGACATCAGCGGCATCTCCCAGGCGGCCACACACACTTGCATAATGCAGGTAACCGATGCTCTCTTTGCCATCGCGCACAATCACATCTATTTCTCCAAGGATCAAGCCAATTTCACGGCGCGTGCTGTTGGATTAGCTAATCTGGCAGGCTTTCCAAGGGTGCAGGGCGTCATTGACTGCACACGTGGCCCTTAAGGCACCCTATCGCAATCCAGGTATTTTTGTCAACCGCAAGGGCTTCCACTCTCACAACGTGCAGCTGGTGTATTACCACAAGAAGGACATTTTGCATGTTTGTGCCAAGTACCCTGGCAGTTGCCATGACTCCTTCATACTGCGCCAGTCTAGTGTGCCTCCGCTTTTCAGTCCGCCAGACCAACTTAACAGATGGCTACTTGGAGACAAGGGCTATCCCCCGTTGAGGAGCCCATCCAACGAAGCTGAGGAGCGCTACAACTACAGCCATATTTCCACCAGATCCATAATCGAGCAAACCATCGGCATGCTGAAGATGCACTTCAGATGCCTGGATAGATCAGGTGGAGCCCTGCAGTATTCACCAACCAGGGTCTCCAGAATTGTCGTGGTTTGCTGTGCACTTCACAACATGGCACAGTGTCGTGGCTTGCAGATTCCTGAGGACCAACTGGCTCATCACGTATCCTCCGCAGATGAGGAGGAGGAGGAGAGCGAAAATGAACATCTTGCAGAGGCCCATCAACCAGTGGCAGCAGTACGTGAGAACATTGCTGCCCGGGATGCATGGAACGCACTCATCTTGGCCAGATTTGCTTAGCCTAGCCAATCAAGCACTTTTGCCTCGCAGCTTCTTACCAGAGCATCGATAATGGCCAAGAACTAACGGATTCCTAGCACTCTGACCATCATACTGACAATTGCAAGTAATCCTAAGCCCTCAATGTGGAAAATCCCATTTACGAAATGACACATGCTACAACTGCAACAGTTGCCATCAGAATTTTTATTTACAGTAACCAATTGATGGCATTTTCACATTTCACCCAAGTGACTACCCTTGTGACTATTTGTGCAGTATCTTTCTCTTACGCGTGCTCCTACGTGGTGCTTCCCCTGTGGCTTCATCAGATGTGGAGGCCCCTTGCTCACTTTCTTGCTGCTCGTGTCTCGACACCTTTGGCGGGTGTCCTCTGGGGTTGCGAACCTGTGAGGGCTCAGCAACAGTCTGCTGCTCCTGCGGCTGTGCAGGGGTTGAGATGCCGATCTTAGTTGGGTGGGGACTCTGGCGGGGCTCTGTCCGAGGACTTGGCAGTGGCATGGAAGTGTGAGCGCTTGGAGAGGAGCCCCCACTTCCTTGTTCTCTGCCACCAACATCCCTCTCATGGGTCAGGTCCACCTCAGCGCTTACAAGTGGCTTGAGAGCACCTTGCTGCACATCAGGGGGGCCATGGGGACCCGTATCTGTACTGGCAGTCCTATTCAGAAGGACTTCCATGAAGGTCTGGTTTCTCTGTTCAATAGCTGACCATCGCTCCCCCAGAGATGTCAGTCTATTCTGAACACACACCATGTTTTCTACACTCTGGCGACTTAGCTCCTCCATGGCCATAGCCATCCTCTCATCTACTGTAGCCACCCTTTCCACGGAGGTTGCCATCCCTTCCGTGGTGCTGCGTTCATGCGCCAATGACTCCACAAAGGCTCTGCTCATGTTCGCGATGGACTCCTCCATTCGCTCCACACTCGCAGCGACCCTGGAGACAAAACCTGCCAGAGACTCTTGCACCTGTTCCTGGAGTTCCAGCACCGCTGTTCTTCTGGATGGACCCAGAGGCAGAGGGTCGACATGCAGCTGAGCCGAGCTGGGAGAGTCCTGCACCCTCCAACTAAGACTCTCCACTGCTGTCCCTGTCTCCACAATCTGCTGATGCTAACTTGTGAGCTGTGATACACCAGGTGACAACACTACGCTATCTCGCGATGGTCCCACTGAGGTGCGAGTTTCTGCGCTGGTGCTGGGTTGGCTGAATTCTGCTGACGCTGTGCCCTCAGAGGTTGCAGCTTTCTCTGAGGACTCAGGCTGTTCCTCCTGGATAGTGGGGACGGGTGCTTGCGATGGTCCTGTGGGGGAGTAAAGGAAAGAGTCAAAGATGTGAGGCCAAGGTTACATGCACATTGCATCTTGCAGATGATCATAAGTCCATCTGTTAGAGCTTCAGAATCATTATCAGCGACTCATGCAATGTCACTGAGAGATGAAAAACTATTCTGTCACCAGCTTTCTCTGATGCACCCGTCTGTCCGTCCCCCACTTGCGTATTGTCCTCGAGTCCCACGATCTCTAGGGCCGCCTCCTCCCAGGGGGTGAGCTGGGCTACTTAGGGTGGCCCTCCTCCTGTCCTCGCTCTTTCCCTCTTATTGTGAGCTCACTTTTCCTGCAATGAGGGAGACAAGTGGAGTTTGAGTGAGAATGAAGGAGTGAGTGTAGAGAATCCATAGCATAGATGCTTAGAAGGAGACAAAGATGGAGTGAGTTGGCAAGACCAAGGGCCCTCCCTGTGTTTTGTAAGTTGTTTCCATAGCATCACAGACAGTGATAGGGAGTGTGAGGGCTGCATAGTCGAATAGTTAGGTGAATGTGACCATAGAGAGAGAGGGAATGGGTAAGGGTGCAGGGATGTCAGTGTCAAGTGAGATGTGGAGGAAGAGGTTGCTAAAGCTGAGTGCTGGTGAGGAGAGGCAATGGGGATCAGATTGAGGGTGATGGCAAAGTCATACTCACTTTTCCAGTGCGCAGGTCATGAAACCTCTTCCTGCACTAAAGCCAGGTTCTGCGAATCATCGACAACAAGTTGATCTCCTGGGCCACCTGGATCCACACAGCCTTCGTTTGCTGGGGAGGCTTCTTCCTCCCTGAAGAAGGGAAGAGCACCTCCTTACTGGCTCTTGCTCCCTCCACCAAAGCTTGCAGGGCGACGTCATCAAATCTGGGGGCAGACTTCGGTCTCCCACTGCTCATTCTGCCTCCAGGTCCCTCTCACTGCAAAGGCCAAAAGGTTGGCAGTCTGCAGAAGAAGCAAGGCTTCTTGCAGACCTTAAATGCAGCAGCAATGATGACATCATCAGAGGCGAGTTTCAGACTGAAAAAACGAATTGGGCCATGGGTTCCCACACGCTGGAACTCAATTGCCCAATTATGTGAAAATCGCATCAATCTCCCACATCGATTTGGAATCGGGTGGATAACACGAAAAGCGGATGACATGACCCCAGCCTGCCCCAATGACAAAATCCAGCCCATAGAGTACAAAAGCAAGGAAGTTATGATGAACCTTTATAAAACACTGGTTCGGCATCAACTGGAGTATTGTGTCCAATTTTGGGCACCGCACTTTAGGAAGGATGTGAAGGCCTTGGAGAGGGTGCAGAAAAGATTTGCAAGAATGGTTCCAGGGATGAGGGACTTCAGTTATGTGGATAGACTGGAGAAGCTGGGGTTGTTCTCCTTAGAGCAGAGAAGGTTGAGAGGAGATTTGATAGAGGTGTTCAAAATCAAGAGGGGTCTAGACAGAGTAGATAGAGAGAAACTGTTCCCATTGGCAAAAGGGTTGAGAATCAGAGGACACAGATTTAAGGTGATTGGTAGAAAACCCAAAGGCGACATGAGGAAAAACTTTTTTACACAGCGAGTGGTTAGAATCTGGAACACACTGCCATGAAAGTGTGGTGGATGCAGACTCAATCGTGGTTTTCAAAAGGGAATTGTATAAGTACCTGAAAGAAAAAATTTTGCAGGGCTACGGGGAAAGGACAAGGGTGTGGGACTAGCTGAAGTGCTCTTGCAGAGAGCCGGCAGGGGCTCGACAGGCCAAATGGTCTCCTTCTGTGCTGTAACCATTCTATGATTCTATGATTCCACAATACATGTACACACCAAATCCGCAAAGGTGTTTTGAAACAAATTATACAAGTAGCATACACAAATGATTTTGATCAGAACCTGATCTTCATGCTTTCTCTCTGGTGAGAGATACTACATCAAGATCACACACAGCAGTTTGAGCAGCAGGAAGCAGGGAGCATTCCGCTAGGCGCCAAGATGTCACACGTCAGAAGTAAGAATCACTCAAAAAATGACGGTTCCCACCAGAACAGCCGCCACAGGGCAGGAGAATATTAAAAGTAATTTTATGAAGATACAGTCTAAAACATTGTGCAAGCAGTTCTGATATGGGGCTATATAAATAATAATGCATCTCTCAATTCAGGTCATTCAAAGACCTTATATTGGATTATACAACAGATCAACAATTTATCCCTTACAGGTATAAAGTGACGTTGACGCGAAGTAACACATCACTAAACCAAGTTTATATAGAAAATACTTTCATATTTATATTGGCTACCAACAGAAGTGAGTTTCCTCTGCTTATATATATCTTATGCATCCCCAGGTTAGTGCCTGACATTTTCATTGTTGAACTAAGAACTAAACTTGACTTTTGATGATGTTCATCAACTACTTTCATAACCTGACATTTTAGACATTGAACAAAATACACATGACAGTCAAGAAAATTATGAAAATCACTTCTGTTTACCACCTAGTTTGGTCACATAAAAAAGACAATGAGGAGAAATAAATGTATTTCAGAGGATTTTATGTAAATATTTTATTAGGAATAAAGAACGGGTTGTAAAATAATTTAGAGATGTATTTCATAGTGTTCTTATTTATTATCTAGGGAGAACATCATGTAACTTTTATAGTGGGTGAATTAGATTTTTGTCAAGTTGAAAAAGCCAATTTAAGGGGCATAATATTTTATTGTGATTCTATGCATTTCATGTCTGCAGTCTGCCTGCTACTTCAAATCTTAACAGTTCATTTTTCAAGGTTTTTGGGTGGAGAGATATTCCTTCTTTGAAAGATATCCATCCACTATGGAAAATAGCTTTATATGGGGAAAATAAAAGTCGTATGCTCACTGAGGCTAAACCAGACATAGTGCTCCGTACTGCTTGCTTCATATGCAACACGTCACATCTGCACACATAGCAGTTTTCCAAGATCATGCAGCACGAGATATCCAGTGTGATAAATTAAAAGATCGGGTTTCTGGAGGTGTTTGATTAGAATCTCCCCAGCTAGGTGGTCCCAATGTTTCGGGTAGTTACCAGGCTGTGAAATGCATTCTTCTCATTGTTAAGTATAGACAAGGACACAACCATCTCCAAGAGAAAGCTAGTAATTAAATAGTTACGACTATAGTTTCCTGACCTTTGCTAGTTTGTATGTTGATCCTAGAACGATATCTTTTGGCGGATGGTGCCCAGCTGATTCATGTTTCTTGCGGGTGCACTCATATCTGTTTCCCTGACCCCTCAGTTCAGGTCATCATAAAATTCACCAATATTACCCATGATCCCCCAGGGCGATGATATTAGACCACAGTTGATGGTACAATTTCTCAGCTTCTACTTTATGCATTCAGTAGCTTCCTTGGGTCCAATTAAGTCACACGTGCACATAATATTACCAATCTTGCCATTTCATCTCGGTCATGAGCTCTGGAGGAACTAAACCAGACAATAGTTATGTACAGTATTTTTCATATGGTTATTTATTACATTTCCCATTAAGCACAAATCATTTCTTTCACAGCCTGGTCCAATGCATCATTAGTACTTATTAAACCCTTTTTGGAACTCTTTAAAATACCAAGGCCTAGAAATTCAGTATCGCCACGTTTGGGGCGCTACAGCCGGGCGTTAGCTAAATTTAGCGCCCGGCGCAACTTAGCGCCACCTTCGCCGAAATTGAGTTGCATCGCCCCAAGAGGTTGCTGCTGCGCTAAAGCAGGCGATGCACAACTATCATAAGGCGCTAAGCCAGCGAGCCGAGGCACTAACACCAAGGGCGGGCGCAACGCAGGTGCGGCGAGTTGCTGATTGAAGGCAGACACGCTAGTGCCGGTCAGCTCTTAAAGGGGGAGGGTCGATTTGTTTGGCTGCCACGCCCTGCACACTGCAGCCCTGAAGCAAGGCCTGACCATTGCTGGTTCAACAGTTCAACGCCCAGGACAATGGAGAAGGCTAGGGAGCGAGCGGAGCGCTTCAGCGAGGGTGCCCTGAGGCTACTGGTTGGCGCAGTGGAGCGCAGGTGTCCTGTCCTCTTCCCTGACAATGGAAGGAGGCCGCTTCCCAGCGAGTACCGAAAGCCTGGAGGAAGGTGGCAAACAGGGTGACCACCAACAGCATGGTTGCCAGGACTCCAGTTCAATGCAGAAAAAAGTTCAACGACCTCACTCGGGTTGTCAGGGTGAGTACCCTTTCCACTATCATCTTCATCCCTGCATGTGCACCTAAGTTTCTGGCCAAAGGGACCCGAAAGCCCCAATGCCCAGCCCTCATCCAAGAGCTATGGGACTCTCATGAAAACCACTTGCACATTCAGCACTTTACACACTGTCAGGGATATTCCACCATGGGAGGCAGTGCAGGCAAGATGAGGGCTTGACACTGTCAGGGCTATTCCACCATGGGAGGCAGTGCAGGCAAGATGAGGCCTCGACACTGTCAGGGCTATTCCACCATGGGAGGCAGTGCAAGCAAGATCAGGGCTTGACACTGTACTTAGAGGCCGTCCTTTCTCTCGCAGGGCAAGCTGGCCCACAATCGCAGGCAGCAGCTACGGACCAGGGGAGGCCGTCCTGACCTGAAAGATCTCAGCGACCTGGAGCAGCATGTGGAGCGCATTATGGCAGGCCGGCTGATTGACCCCGTCGCCAGTGGAGATGCCGACCCTGTTCTGGACAGCAATGGTAAGGTCATCACCTTTTTGACCTCTCTCTTTCCACTTGTGCCTCACACCAGCATCCTTTGCCACTATCGAACCAATGCAGTGTATAGCAGCACCCATGCCTCCCTCACTGCCGCCCTGTCCTCACTCTAAAGCAACTCTTGTGCCTCCCTGCTTTCAGATGCTGATTCGCCAGGTGAGGAGGCGGGCCCTCAAGCTGCCACTGTCAGTGATTCGGAATTCGAGGAGGAGGAAGAGGAAGCCGGCCCATCAGTGCCACCCTCAGCCGAGGCAGCCCATGGCCATGATGGGGACACGTCTTCCCTGGAGGGGAGCAGGGGGGAAGGGTCTGAGGAGAGTGAAGCTCTGGGGCCCAGCGGGCTGCAGCAACACGGGAGGGGTGGGAAAGCTCGGCGGCCTTCTCCCCGGAGGGTGAGTGCGGCCTCCAGTCCTGCTACGGTGAGCGCAGAGGAGGTGCGGCTCCTTGGTGAAATGGGCGCCCAGGCTGAGTGTAGGCACATTGAGCTCATGGCTGCAGTGGCAAGGATGCCTGACTCCATAGAGTCACTGGCAAGGAGTGTTCAGGAATTCGGGGTAGCACAGGCAAGGAGTCAGCAGGACTTCGGTGCAGCACAGGCAAGGAGTCTGCAGGACTTTGCTGCATCACAGGCGGCTTCCAGCCAAGTGCTCAGTCATGCCGTGCATTCACTGGCTGGTCTGATGCAGACACAGATCAGGGCACACGGGGGCACTAACTGTTGCCACCCTCGCTGGATCGGCCAGGCATCGCCGGGGCCCTCGCCGCGCTGCAGCAGCCCAGCAGTCTGTGCTTTAGCAGATTGCTGCACATGCTGCAGTGCTGGCCCGTGCGAGTGCTTGTGTATCAGCCGACCAGGGAGTGCCTGTGCTCTGTCAGGTTGGCAGCATTCCTGCTGCCAACACTGTCACTCCTCCACTGCAGCTGCCACCACCCGTAGGACAGACTGCTGCCGCCCAAGCAGAGTTGGAGCAGTCAGCAGCCGGGCCCTCCAGGCCCAGAGCTGGTCCAGGCCGTCCCCCAAGGGCATCTGCCGACTCACCATCTGACCCTCAGCAGCCTTCCCCCAGCCTTGCTGCAGCCACTGGGGTCCCATTGAGGAGGAGCTGCAGGGCGGGAAGGGGCCACTCGCGTAAGCGAGGCAGATCACCCTCGCAGG
Source organism: Somniosus microcephalus (assembly GCF_052327205.1). Classification (NCBI taxonomy): domain Eukaryota; kingdom Metazoa; phylum Chordata; class Chondrichthyes; order Squaliformes; family Somniosidae; genus Somniosus; species Somniosus microcephalus. Next base: position 171,071,061 of record NC_140997.1, read on the forward strand.
GGAAAAAGTAGAAGGTGTGGCCAAATGTTGTGTTTATATATGAAGGCCGAGAATGTTTTTTTTATATAAGGCCGAGACTATTGTGTTTGTTTTTTATATGAAGGCGGAGAGTGTTGTGTTTGTTTTTTATATAAGGGCCGGGAATGTTGTGTTTGTTTTTTATATGAAGGCCGAGGATCATGGTCATTTTTGTTTAACTGTTTTTTTCATTTTCTGAAGGCTGTGAGAGCCAGTTATGTCTCTGACTGTTTTTTGGGGGGTTTATCTGAATTAGTTTGTGATGCGGGAAGGGCACAGAGTTTGCACAATAAAAAAATTTCTTTATTCACATTGTCCATGTTTGCACTTTGAACTATTTGTTGCCTTGACCGGCTGAGGGTTTGCGGAGCGGCTCCATTCATGTTCTTTCATTGGCACAAGCCATTCCCTGAGAGGGGGCCTAGAACAGAGTTGCAATAAGCCGCTGATGGACAGCCCTTGCACTTTGTGCCTCCCTGCCGTCTTGGTGCTCCTCCTCCTCCGGTGGTCCTCCAATGTCTGCTGGCAGTGGCTGAGTCCTGAGAATAGCACTGCACACTACAACGAAATGGGAGACTCGCTTAGGCAAGTACTGTAGGGCTCCTCTGGAACGGTCCAGACAGCGGAACCGTTGCTTGAGCATGCCGATTGTGTGCTCAATGATGTTCCTGGTAGCTTGATGGCTGCCATTGTATCGCTTTTCAGCAGGGGTGCTGGGCGCACGGACTGGGGTCATCAGCCAGGTGCACAAAGGATAGCCCTTGTCCCCGAGAAGCCATCCACGTGGGTGAGCCTGGGCTTCGAAAATGTCTGCCACAGAAGTCTGGCGCAGGATGAAGGCATCGTGGCTGCTGCCTGGAAAGCGGGCACTGACAGCTAGTATGAGCTGCCTGTGGTCACACACCAACTGGACGTTGAGCGAATGGTAGCCCTTCCAGTTGCGGTAATCCTCGGCTTTCTGTAGAGGTGCCCGCAAAGCCACATGCGTGCAGTCAATGGCGCCCTGGACCATGGGGAAGCCCGCTATTCTTCCAAATCCCATTGCACACTCTTGCTGCTTGTCCAGGGTCATGGGGAAGGAGATGTACTGACGTCTCCTTCTGAAAAGGGCATTGGTCACCTGGTGGATGCAGCAATGTACCGCGAACTGGGAGGTGTTGGCAATGTCCCCAGTAGCGGATTGGAAGGAGCCGGTGGCATAGAAGTTGAGAGCCACCATCACCTTCACTGCCATCGACAGAGACGTCCTGCTCCTCAGCTGTGGCTGCAGATCTCTGCGAAGCAGGTGGCAGATCTCAGTGACCACCTCCCTTCTGAATCGCAGCCTCCGAACACACTGCTCCTCAGACATGTTCAGATATGAGAACTGCTGGCGGTATAGCCTGGGTGGGTAAGGCCTCCTGTGCCGACGCCTGTTGGCCCTTCTCCATCTGGCCATGATTGGCACTCTCTCACGGCGTCTCTGAGCCCTTTGAATGCAATGCAGAAAGCCAACGTTTCCACCCATTGCAGCCCCCATTATATGTGGTGACTCAAGGCTATGGCACTGAAAGTGAAATCCAAGTGCAAAGCTCTGGCCTGAAGCCAGAAGTACCTGTGCGAGCGCTGGGTCAAAGCAGAAAGCTCTCTCCCTTTGTCTCTCTCCAAATATCTGTCTCTCACACAGAAGGATTGGCACAAAATGGCTGCCACTTATAATGCAGGAGGAGTCCCCTTTAAATAGCGCCCCCCGCAGCGACTGGGAACCGTTCCCCTCTACCAGTCGCTGGGGGCGCCAGGCGCACAGAAGGGGGCGCTACTGAAGTTTTGGATCGGGGCGCACCAAGGGCGTTGCACCATGAAATGACGTCAGGATCTGCGCGCACATCTGAGCGGGCGCTGCGGTTTTGCGCCACCGCTAAATTTTGACTGAAGTTCGCGAGAGGCGCAGATCGCGCCGCGCCCGGGCGCTAGCCGCTTCGCGCCCCACTTCTCCTCCTCCTAAGGCGCTAGCGGCTGACACTAACAACTGAATTTCTAGGCCCAAGTATATTGTCCATGCGTACCAGGAATGACATCATTTTTCATGATTACTGCAAATTTGACAGGAAACAGCTTTAAGTATTTTAATTGAAAACCTTTAAGAGCAGAGTGCTGTGTGTCATGCCAAAATGTCATTATTGACTGACAGATTCAGCATGAACGTCCAACAGTTTAATTTAAAAAAGGAAACCGTGCAAATTACAGTACTGAAACTCATCACATATTACATCTGTTTACATTTTTTTTTAAATGCTGCAGAGACTTCAATAAAGTCACTTGCAGATTGGGAGCTTGACCGGCCATTGACTATATTCTTCATAATACCATCTGATTGGGGGCTGACTCCTGTGGAAGAACTGAAACAAAAAATTTTAAACTAAGAGATTCAATCAATGGGCATATTAAGATTAAATGCTTCATAATTGGAGCCATTGTTTTCAATTGATCAGTAATGTGCATTCATTGCTTCTTGTGTGGGAAAACAAAAAAAGATTTAATACCTGTATGTTCATTCTTGGCAGATTGAAAGTTCATGAGAATGGGTGCATTAATCCTTTCAGCTACATCATAAACAAATGGCAGCACTGGGACATTTTCCACAATAAATGTACGCACCACTCAATATGCAGCACAATTTAATTCTTTCCACCTAATAAATTTAAGATTTCAAAAATGTCATACTTTCAATGGGAATTTACTGAGGGGAAAAAAGTGAAGAACGCTAACTTCTAAGCAAGAAAAAAACACAACATTAGGAAGCAGACATGCTCGAAGGAAATCTCATTGGCTTTCGTTAACCGAAGTGCATCTGCGACAAGTAGCTGCTGATGAAGAGCAGTCTGTGCATGGGATTTTTTTTTAAATAAAGAAAGCTGGTTAAAAAGAAACATTATTTAATAACCAGACACTGCTCGGGTAATTTTCACCACTGCAGTTGTCTTCCTCTTGAACTAAAGCTACAGGCCCCGACGGATTGCTAGGCCACAAACCCAGCAGATCTATTGGGGCGGGTTGTTGGAATTTGGGGAGGAGAGAAGACCTGCCAGTTTTATACTCAATTTAGGTTTTGCCCTAAATTCTGCCTGAATTGAAGGAGGGTGTAAAATGTGCCCACCCTAGCAAGAGTGCAGCCAGGATGTCCTAAAATCTGTAATTTCCACTCTAAGAGCTGCCCATCTAACCAATGCCATGATAAAGCCAGTGCATTTTAGAACGGCAGCTATGGAAGGCTGATGCTGCAATTTTAAAGTTGAATTTCATTGTGCTCTTATATAGAGACTAACAACTTTGCCTTGGATTGGTCTTTTGGCAACATTTTTGGTTTTTTTTTATTTGGAAGCTGCTAACTTCATTTGGAAATTTCCAACATTTTGTTTGGGAAATTTCCTTAAAGCTGCGTGTAGTAACCTGGGAGGTTATGAGTAACCTGATCCACCAGGTGGTGCTGTGGCAATTGGTCTCCTGAGTTAAGTCTGATCTGTACTGGTTGTACTCTTTGTTTTTGCTGCCTCATGGCAGTAGCTTTTATGTGCAAGTGTTGATTAAACCATGTTACGGAGTTAACCTGTGTCCGTCTCCATCTATGGCCACCTCAAGATACCACATATGGCGATGAGAATAAAGGACGGAAAAGTTTTGGTGGATCAGTCATAGTTAGGGAGTATTCGGAAGAGGTGCTCAGGTTGGTTAGCAACCTAGTCGGAAAAGCACGAGGCTAGGTCGCGGGAGTCGAAACGGAGTTTGATTTTTTGGCTGAAGTGACCGGACTCCAAGGATGGCAGGAACGGTAGGCCCCGTGGCACCTTTTGACAGCAAGTCGCAGTCTTGGGAGGAGTATTGTGAAATACTGAGCCATTTCTTTATGGCAAACGAGGTGGACAGTGCTGAAAAGAAAAGGGCCATTTTACTGAGTTGTGTGGGAGCGCAAACCTATACACGGATGAGGAATCTGCTGAGCCCGGAGCGGCCAGGAGAAAAATCTTTTGACGAGTTGGTGGGTCTACTAAAGAATCATTTCAATCCGAAACCTAGTGAAATAGTACAGAGATGGAAATTCAATTCGAGGATTAGGAGGCCGGAAGAAAGCGTTACTGAGTATGTGGAGGAGCTTCGGAAGCTCGCACAGGACTGTAATTTTGGAAATGCGCTCACAGTCATGTTAAGGGACAGGCTAGTATGCGGAGTTAACGATGACAGTATACAGCAAAGGTTGCTGTCAGAAGAAGGATTAACATTTGAGACAGCACTTAAAAAAGCACAAGCCATGGAGACGGCTAACAAGGACATTAAGGACTTAAACAGTATGAGCAAGGAGAAATGGAGTAAACCAGTGGGAGGAGCTGTTTTCAAGATGGAAGCTGGCGCGAAAAGTCCACCAGTCGGGGTTGGGGATTGCTACCGATGTGGCGGGACGAGCCATTATGCAAAAGACTGCAGGTTTGCAAAGGCAAAGTGCCACAATTGTGGAAAAATAGGGCACTTAAAGAAAGCCTGTAAAAGGGCAGTGACTGAGAGAAGCCGTGCTAAAGGGGCAAAGCATGCTAAAGGGGGGAGGGAGAAGTACACAAAGCGGGCAAATTACATACAAGAGGAGGAAGAGTCTAGTGAGTCGGTTTTCACTATATACAGTATAGACACTTCAAGGCCCAACGTACCCCCTCTCACTCAGTATTTGATCGTGAACGGAGGTCAAGTAAAGTTTGAGATTGACACCGGATGTAGTGTAACCATAATGCCGCAGACTGAGTACGCCAAGCTATGGGGGGAAGCCAAAGTACCAGAGCTAGGTACATGCCCCATTAGTCTCAAAACCTACACAGGACAGAAGGTGGACATTTTGGGGGCGGCCGAAGTACAAGTGGAACACAAAGGAGTCACCAAAGAGCTTACGGTGGTAGTGGTAGCAGGGTCAGGGCCAAAACTGTTAGGGCGAGGGTGGATCAATGAGTTGAGTGTGGACTGGCAGGCAATGAATAAAATGGAGGACAGTACAGAGGCACTGCAAGAAGTGCTGATGAAGCATGAGTTAGTGTTCAAGGACGAACTGGGCACCTTAAGGGGAGCCACAGCCAAGATTCATGTAGCCAGTGATGCCACGCCTCGTTTCTTTAAACCAAGGTCGGTACCTTTTGCAACGAAAACCAAGGTTGAGGCGGAACTAGATTGCCTGCTAAAGGACAAAGTAATAGAACCAGTGAAATTTTCAGACTGGGCGGCACCAATAGTCCCGGTATTGAAGCCCGACGGTAACGTAAGGGTGTGTGGTGACTATAAGTTAACAGTGAACAGAGTATCATCACTGGAACAGTACCCCCATTCTGAGAATGGAGGACATGTTAACATCGCTCGCTGGGGGAGAAAGATTCAGCAAACTGGACATGAGTCATGCGTATCAGCAGATATTGCTAGATGAAGAATCAAAAAAGTTTGTCACGGTGAACACGCACAAGGGGCTGTTCACGTATGCCAGGTTACCATTTGGTGTCAGTTCTAGCCCAGCAATATTCCAACGGACTATGGAGGGCATTCTGCAGGGCATTCCAAAGGTGGCCGTGTACTTAGATGATATTCTGCTAACAGGAAGTGACGATCAGGATCACTTAAAAACACTGGACAAAGTGCTACAGCGGCTGGAAGAGGCGGGGCTACGCCTGAAACGGAGTAAGTGTAGTTTCATGGAGAAGGAAGTTACATTCCTGGGACATCGGGTGGATGCCACAGGCCTCCTTCCTTTACCAGGGAAAGTGCGGGCAGTGCAGGATGCACCTGCACCCACCTCAGTGACTGAACTGAAAGCCTATCTAGGGCTCCTGAATTAGTATAACCGGTTTCTTCCAAACTTATCGATGCTGCTGGCACCCCTGCACAAACTGCTGAGAAAGGAGGAGCCATGGCGTTGGGGGCCAGAGCAAGCGAAAGTGTTTCAGCAGTCAAAGGAGCTACTTCAGTCCAGCAGGGTGTTAGTGCATTACGACGAGAAGAAGGAGCTGATAATGTCCTGCGACGCATCACCCAATGGAGTGGGGGCAGTGTTGGCCCACCGCATGCCAGATGGAGCGGAAAGCCCCATCGGGTTTGTTTCATGCACGCTCACAGCTGCGGAAAAGAACTATTCACAGCTTGATAAAGAGGGGTTAGCCATTATATTTGGAGTAAAGAAATTCCATAAGTACATATATGGGAGGAAGTTTGTAATCAGTACTGACCACAAGCCTCTTATTAGCTTACTGAATGAGATGAAAGTGGTGCCTCAAATGGCATCACAGAGAATAATGAGATGGGCAGTAATACTAAGAGCCTATGAATATGTGATCACATACAGAGCCGGCAAGGAAAACAGGAACGCGGCTGCTCTCAGCCGCCTGCCCCTCTCAAAATCTCCTCGCAGTACTTCCCCTGAGCAGCAAGTCCTGATGCTGGATCAGGAGATCAGTCCCCTGATGACTTCAGCGCAAATCCAGGGCTGGACAGCCAAGGACCCCGTTCTGTCTAGGGTCCGTGAGTATGTGTTGAAAGGCTGGCCAGATCACCGTGAGGGACCGGAGTTCACGCCATACAGACAGAGACAGCACGAGCTCAGTGTCCAAGATGGATGTGTGCTATGGGGAGCATGCATCATAGTCCCAGAGCGGGGACGCTCTACTTTGATGGAACAGTTGCATCAATCGCACCCAGGAATGACTAGAATGAAAGGACTGGCTAGGAGCTACCTGTGGTGGCCTAACTTGGATGCTGAAATTGAGTCAAAGATAAAGTCATGCACTATATGTCAGGAACAGAGGAAAGCACCTGCCGGGGCACCACTCCATCCCTGGGAGTGGCCCAGCAAACCCTGGAGGAGAATTCACATAGACTATGCGGGACCTTTTAGGGGCAAAATGTTTTTGGTGCTGGTAGACGCTCACTCAAAGTGGATCGACGTTTATCCAGTGAGCTCTGCAACGACTGATGCCACACTGAATTGTCTCAGGAACAGCTTCAGCACGCATGGTATTCCAGAAATGATTGTATCCGACAATGCACAGTGTTTTGTTAGTGAAGGGAGCAAAGAATTCATGGTAAGGAATGGAATCACACATGTCACTTCGGCTCCATATCACCCAGCCTCAAATGGGTTAGCCGAGCGAGCCGTGCAGACTTTTAAGGAGCTCATGAGGAAGAGCTCAGGTGACACCCTGGAGACCAAGCTCAATAGAGCCTTGTTTAGTTATCGTATAACACCCCAAGCTACCACGGGGCTTTCTCCGGCTGAGTTGATGATGGGGAGAAAGTTGCGGTGCACGTTAGACCTGATACACCCAGATCTCAAAAGCAAGGTTGAGACAAAACAAACAAACCAAAAAGCATACCATGACAAACATACTAAAGCTTGCCATTTCACCATAGGGGACTCTGTGTACACCCGGAACTTCGGCTACGGACCTAAATGGATATCAGGACTAATCCAGGACATTACAGGACCTGTGTTGTACTCCGTGTTACTAGGGGATGGTCGAGGGGTTTGTCGGCATGTGGATCAGCTTTTCAGCTGGCAGCAGGGGGAACTGCCTCAGATGGAACAAAGGGCAGTAGAGGAGGCTGTTCCAGGACCCAGCACGGCTTATAAGGTGCCAGTGGACACTGGTACTGCCAGGCCACAGCGGGACAGAGTAAAACCAACATCAGAGACTACTCCAATCTCAAGTGCGAGTGAATCCGAGAATCCACCACAAGTGGAATTAAGACGTTCACAAAGGATTCGCAAGCAACCAGAAAGACTTATACAAACCTGTTAAATTAGTCAGGGGTTAACCATGGTTAGAGCATACTGGTTAATTAAAACGTAGTACCTAGTAAGGGTTATTGTTTAAGAATTGCATACGGCAATCTTAAGGGGGGGAGGAGTGTAGTAACCTGGGAGGTTGTGAGTAACCTGATCCACCAGGTGGTGCTGTGACAATTGGTCTCCTGAGTTAAGTCTGATCTGTACTGGTTGTACTCTTTGTTTTTACTGCCTCATGGCAGAAGCTTTTATGTGCAAGTGTTGATTAAACCATGTTACGGAGTTAACCTGTGTCCGTCTCCATCTATGGCCACCTCAAGATACCACACTGCGTTTGGCTGCAGTGTGGGATTCCCAATGGTGAATCCTCTCTTTATGATATACATGTTGGAGAAGAGAGAAGAAGAGGAACAGCAAAGAAGACAGCACCGGAGATCCAGGCCAGGGCTGCCAACCCTCCTGCATTGTCCAGGAGGTTCCTAGAATTATGGGTTGCTCTCCCATGCACTGCTGCTAGCAACCTGGAAGAAAACCCAGGAAATATCTCCACAAAAGGTGGTAAAATCCAGCTGATAACCGGGAGGGCAGGAAAGCCAATAACCCTAAATGGGGGTGTGGGGGGTATAAATTTAATGCTGAAATATTAACATCCAGCCCTGCAGCATTCCAATTTTCCCCTTAATTTGAACTGTACATACAAAGTCCTAAAAAGGGATTTGGTCAGATGGTCACATAGAGACAATTAATTTCTTCCACCTGTGAAAGCTATTGATAGGACTGAGAGAGAACTCTCTGGTGCTACTGTCCTAAGGGAAGGCAGAATCTTCATAGCCTTGCAAGCCCTCCAAAATGATGCTCCGGAGAACTGGGAATCTGGTAGATATTGCTCTTTCCATTATCTCTAATCAGTCAACAGTCAAAATCTACATATTGGAAGTAATAATTTTACTCCAGCCTCTGTGTTTGTGGGACTTAAGCAGAGGTTCCTGCAGCTACCACTCGCACTAGGTTGGTCTATGTTGTCGAGAAGCCTTCTCTCGCACTATCACAAAGGAGCATATTGGATTTTACTGCTAGCCCTGCCACCTCCTGTACATTTTTAGAGAGGCTTTGCAGTGCCTTTGTATGAGTTTCATGCTTTGCTAGAGTGCTTCTTTTCATGGCAGGGTCCTTGAGATCATCCAAATGCTCCTTTACCAGGGGCTATCTTTTCCTTAGCCTCTGCTCAAGAACATACTTTTGTATTTCCATTACCTCTTCCTCTGGCTTCCTTATGTATCTTACAGCACCCAGTGTCCATTCCTCATCTATACAATCTGTATCCCTCAAGTGACTCTCTGGGCTAGTGAATGAGAGGGTAAAGGACAGTGCGGGTGAATTTCTACTGGCTGTCCTTGCCATTGAGGGTCCCACTACTAGCTCATTTTTTTCTCTGCCTCTTCTTTCTTGCTTCCATCTCACAGAGCGAGCAAAAGACAGAAATGTAATGAGTTTGCTGTTATCCATTTTTCCTTCCTGTTCTTCTCATGAGTGGCAGGAAACTGATTTTTTTAAATCTTTGAACATTAGCACATAAACCAATTGTGGGTATCGAACCTCACACTTCCTCTTCCCCTATCGTCTCAGCTGAGTGGGATCCCTGCCTTTCAAATGCCCCTTTCTGCTGCTGGGCTAATGGAGGAATGTCAGCGGTTCCTCCTGTAGCTTCTTGTTCCCAAATATCATGTGCCATTTATTCCTACACGAGAACAGAATGTTACTTTCCGGCACAGAGTGGTTTATTTGACAACTATTGGAGAACCTGCATCACTTTTCTTATGGAACTTGCACAGAGAAACTAATTCTTCAAAGGGCATACATGCATTGCAGATTTTTCTAGTAATAATATTGTAATTGTTCCATGTGAAGGAGTCTACATAGTTAAATTAGTTAAGTTTGTTATTGCACTTATAAGGTTAATATCAGTCTGTAGTCCAAGTTCAAAATATCAATGAATGGCAGTTTCTGAATCCAAGTCATTGATGGGAATTAGAATCAGTAGTGGTCCCAAGATTGAGCCTTGGGACACCCCACTTTGTAATTCCTCTACCCGGATATAACTCTCCGAACAAGTATCTTTTGTTTTCTACCTTTCAGCCAATTTCTTATCCATACCCAAGAATGCCCACATCTTTGAGCATAACTGAAGACTTTTATGTGGAATTTTGTCAAATGCCTCCTGAAGTCTAGGTGCAACACATCATATGACTTACCACAGTCCACTTGGGATGTCAATTCCTCAAAGAAGGCGATTGGTCTGGAGGATGCTCCCTTTCTGAATCCATGTTGACCATACTGATCCCCATTGGAATGATTTGAATCAGGGAGCAAAACCCAATGCAGATAGAGAGAGATATTAGAAGGGCTTAAACAGAACATACATACACACAGACACCAATATTCTACCATTGAATCCTGGTTACCCCACTGCTGCTTTCAGTAAAAAGCTGGGACTCGTATAAGCTGCTGAATATCATTTTGTAATATTTGTAGCCCAGATCATTTAATCACTTGAGCTACATCTGAATCTTATGAGACATGTCATTATACACAGTGTGATCAAGCAGTTAATATGTGAAAGTCTGCTGAATCGAGCCGGCAGTGTACAGGAGTGAATGGAAATGGATTTGTTTCAATGTAATGAGAAGGGTTTAAGCAGAATTGACCAGTTAGCTGTAATCCACGGCATGCAGCAGGACAATTCTATAAGGAAAACCAGACCACAGTTGCATCTCCTGTAGGCCACTTCATCATGGTCCTGCAATGTAATTTTATCTCAATAACTCTTTGAAAAATAAAATTTCATTCAATGCAAGAGTTTAAAGTTAATTTTTTTTATTACCATACTAATACTGCACTTTTGCACTATAAAGTAATTAGGAATGAGAGTAAATGAACTTGAAATCGTTTAAAGGTCAGTTTCTAAGTAGGTTAAACTCTCAATTTAATGAGCACATATAATCTGTAGAAAAACACAATTTGCATAATTCTTTCAATAATCCCTTTTAAATGTTACATGGTCATTATTAGCTAAACCATAGCCAGAAACTTTCCTGCATGGTATTTATGAGGAGAAGGTGAAGAGCATAACTCATACAACTTGTAATTGCATTAGACAGCCAGAATGTATATAAATCAATGGGAACAATCATAAAATCCAGAATTTCTTGTACAAGGCCCAACCATCCCCACAGAATTAAGATAATGCTTCTGCTGTTCTTTACTAGGTCAAACAAAGAATGAATGAGGTAGTCAATTGCGTGCCATTAACAGAGAGTATTTATGACTTAGTGAAGAAAGAGAATTCTACTAAAAGGCTTTATCAGCAGAGTTCCAAGAAATGGTTCATGAACTCGATGGGCCGAAATGGCCTCTATCTGCACTGTGGGGTTTCTGTGAACACAGACCTTAAGCCTTAAAATATATCAATGTTGATCGATAGACGTTTGTTGAGTAAGGGTATCAAGGGATATGGAACAAAGGCAGGTAAATGGAGTTATGGTACAGATCAGCCATGATCTCATTGAATGGTGAAAGAGGTTCGAGGGGCCTACTCCTGCCCCTATGTTAATTTACTGAGTTATTGGAAAAAGCAACAGTCTAGGTTTTATGTTTTACCAAAAATAAACAATAAGGCCAATAATGGATTCAGAGGCATGCATTGTTCACAAGGCTCTGTAAGGCCCGGTTTCAATGAGTAGGCTCCCAAAATACGACTGTTGCGTTTGAACAGTGCCCAGTCGACTAAGTGCTCATGTAGAATGGGCACTGCAACTTTCAGTTTGGATCTCAAAGCTTAAAGCTACCACAAACTGTAGAACCAGGACTATGGGATGGAGCTCAGAACAGGGAAAGTGTGAAGACAGTTTAAATTTAACTACTTTACGCAGAGGCTGGTAAACAAGTGGAATGGGAGACCGGGGAAATAGAGAGTGTGGATTTCCATTCTCCCCTGCTGGCCAGCTACCAGCATTCAAATGAGTCCCAACAGTTAAAATCCGTCAGGCCTCTGACTCACATTTCTGCGGGGGATTGCTGTCTGGTCCCACCAGGAGTTAAAATGGTCCCTTTATTTTATGATACAGGTGTGGTTGGCTCCAATGCTGCTAATGAAAGTGTGCATTGTGTGTCTTCTCCTTCCTTCGAAGTGTTTCACCCAGTGGGAGGAGGAAGTGAAGTGAATGGCTGCTGGATGCTGTTGTATGCCTTTTAGGGATGGAGGTGACCCAGTAACTCCTTGTGCTCAGCACCAAGGAAAATTGGTCAATCCCAGACGATCAGTTTTTGGTACCAGCATTCCATATTTTCCAGATTAGCGGTTTCAAAAGTAAAAAATTGGAGGATAGGAAAAAAGGACACGGATACCCGAGGATGGGCATAACTTTACAGATTAGGGTAGTTTGGCACACAATGTAAACAGAGAATTTGTTGGGGTTGCAGGAAGGGACGGACAAATCTGCTCAGTAAGAATTAGAGTCTGGCTACAGTCCAGCCACTTTAGTTCCAATTACTTCAAAATTCCTTCAAAAATGCAACACTGAATTGGTGCTCATAGTTCATTCACATACGGTCTCAAACTATCAGCAATTAATTTTTACCTTTCCATTAGTTGTATTTTAAGAATATTGTGAAACAGCAGTATCGTTTGGAAACTGCCAGAATATCTTTCCCAGTATTGCTCAGTGAAATTAAACATTTCATTTGTTAGGGTGAACCATATTAGTTCCAAACAATACATCATTTTAAAAACAATATTACTATCTGCTCTGTACATGAAGCTAAACACATTTATTAGACTTTATAGTTCACTTGTGATACATCATTTAATCCCTACAACAGATAAATGATGTATTACAGCTGTGTTTCTACTGGAATAGATTGCAAATACAACATAGAGGTGACAACAAATGTTTTCATAGAGAAATTGGTTTATCTATTATCATAAATGAGTAATTGTCTTCAAATAATTATGCAGCATCTTCTGGTGAATACACAATGTAACAAAGATTAAAGTTTAAAGGAAGGGAGAAGTAATATGCCTGCTACAGTTTTGTGATTTGCAACCATTTGAGTATGAATCCCAACATTTCATGCATCATAATTGTCGGGTCTGTACATTTCAGAAAATCATCAATTACTCTTCAGGTACCAAAAACTTTTGATGCCAACCTTTAAGTTAAAGGAAATATGCAGCCTTGCGTATCAGGACTTCAAATGGACGGAGAAGCAACATCTGAAATGAACACGATATGAATCATTGTCCTTCGGCAGCAACGGAAAGAACCCGAGTTCTGCAGCCTTTTGACCGAGGCCACTTGGAAGGACGCTTCTACAATAGCCAGCAATCATTAAGACAGACCATTAGATTCACCTCAACTCAGTAATCAACCTCTCCCAATAAATCTGAGCATTTTATAGTCAGATATATGCTATTTACTTAAGGTAAAAACTCATTGATAAATGGTTTATTAAACTTGCATTCAAAGTATGAATGTAATCCACTCACAAAGAATGGATTCATCCTCCATCTGCTTGGGCCATGGGCTCTTTGTAAATGTTAATAACACAGATGCTACCTGGTAATTTTGATAGGAGCAACTATCTAGGCTTTTTAGCAGCTTTTCTGCTGCTTGAAATCATTCCCAACTGGTTGAGAGACATATTGATTTACAATGTACATTACTGTTTCAATACATCTCCTGGGCTCCTTACAGAACTGGCTGCCAGGACATTTCCTGAGTGACTGAAATCTTGTACATTATCAAAGAACAGACTTATTTCAGAGAAACAAACCTATTTCTCAAATTTACAAGTAGATTTGTAGAACCTGTATATGTTCACAAAGCTGTAGATACCCTTTCTAAAAAAAAATTTGCAAAATTATGCTACAGCCCTGGAAGTATTCATTTTAAACACCTCGATGTACTGCATTTTCAATACTGATCCAGGATATCATTAAAATAAGTATTACCACAAAAATTATTTAAAAGTTAATGCAATTTAGCTTGGTAATAACATTCTATGAAGTTACTAGATGATGTGATGTTCAAGGCATTTTGTGCTAAATTTTCTGTTTAAACCAAATGTTACAGTTAATGGTAATTGGAATCTGTGCTGTACCATTAGTGTCAGCGGTGGCTCAGTGGGTAGCACCATTGTCTCAAAGTCAGAAAGGTTGTGGGTTCAAGTCCCACTCCAGGAGAATTGAGCAGGTGCACACTGCACTGTCGGAGGTACTGTCTTTTGGATGAGACATTAACTCTCTCCGGTGGATGGAAAAGAGCCTATGGCACTATTTTGAAGAAGAGCAGGGCATTGGCAGTGTCCTGGCCAATTTATCTCTCAGTCAACATCACTAAAAACAGATTATCTGGTCATTATCACATTGCTGTTTGTGGGAGCTTGCTGTGCGCAAACTGGCTGCCGCATTTCCTACGTTACAAAAATATTTAATTGGCTGTAAAGCATTTTGGGACATGAAAGGCGCTATATAAATGCAAGTCTTTCTTTCCTTGATCAACCAGTACGGTGAAAGTTTTTGATTTTTCGATCATTTTCTGAACGTAACCAAGTGTTGGTAAACCTCATGTTTCTAAGAGGATGCAAAATTTAAATGATGTTCTTATATTTGATATCTTCATGTTCCACCCAGAACTAGGTTCTTCTCATAAACCTTGATTTTGAAATGGGGCAGCCATTGTTGTTTGAACACTACTTTCTAACTCTCAAGAAGAAATTAACTAACTAACATTATCCAAACTGGCCTATATAAGAAATGCCTCTCCGAAGCTGAAACAGATGCACGTTATGCACAAAGGCGACGATAAAATTAATTTTTCAAGGGGGTGCTATGTTGATTTTAATTCTTGTAAGTAACTGACGACAGTTATAATGTAATACAGCTTTAGCGATTACATAAGCAATATTTTCCATCAAATATTCAGAACTGCATCTTATGTACAAAAGCAGGCTGAGATAAGATTTTGTCGGTGAGCTAAATGCAATTAAAACGTTATTGAAAAATGAGATCATTTTACATTCCAAACCTTTTGCAATATAATAATGACTAGCAGAGCAGGTTTTCACTACAACACCTGAGACCTTGTGTTGGAGTCCCAGAGGCAGCCAACACACAAAGTCAGCTTCATCGTATGTAATAAATTTAAGTCAGTTCTCGGCTGCATAGCTAGCAAGGGTATCCTCACTGAACAAAACCTATATCCTGACCATCAAACACTGACAGTTTGCCTCATCCATGGTGCGGGGCTGACCATGTTTTTTAGGCTATTCAACAACCTTGCCAATCCAATTTTACAAGTTATAACTCAAGCCTAAAGAGAACACTTTGCTAGAGAAATTAAATGATGAGAGAAATGACAGATTACACTCAAACAGCAGATTTTTATTACCAAGTTTTTCCACAAAAGTCAAGTATATTATGAAGTGGTACTACTATTGACCAAACTTACCTTGGTCGGTTTCCAAAAAACATTTAGTGACCATCCATTTACTCTGCTAAAATGAGCCAAAACTTCACTTTCACCTTCTCACATTTGCAGCTTGATTATAATTGAAAACCCCAGTTTAAAAGCTAAACTATTGCACTTAACATCTGTACTACATCAGTTAGATCAGCAGCCTTGCAATTTACCATTAACTGTTCTTGTATGTATAATCATCTGCTCACAAATTCGAAAACAACTGTCTATCCCTGGTCCTCACCCCACCACACACAAAGGGCTGGATTTTCCGGCCGGTGGCGGGTTCGGTCTTCAGCGGGTTGTTGCAGCCGCCCTCCATTAAGGATTTTCCCTAGATTGGCCTCATTAAGGCCGACTGGGCCGGCTAGCCAGCCCGATCGGTGGGTGCGGGTCGGCTGCGCTGCCCGCGCTTGATGACGCGCTAGGAACCTGGATATTTAAGGGGGCCATGTCCCCTTTGCTTTTCACTTTCTTTCTTCTGCTTTTGAATGCTGGTTGCTGCAGGAATGGCCACACAATGCTCCAAGGCTGCTCCCCATTTCAATGATGACTCCCTCAATGCTCTTGTGGAAGGAGTAAGAGGACGAAAGGAGGTCCTCTTCCCTTCCGATGGACGGAGGAAGCCTCCTCAGCACACAAAGGCAGCCTGGCTGCAAATTGCTGAGGAGGTAAGTGCATGGTCTTTGTGTACACGCACCTGGGTGCAGTGTAGGAATAGGTTCAATGACCTGATGCACTCAGCAAAAGTGAGTTTATCATCACACTTACCTTCAATCTGCTTCCCATCTCTTCTCATCCCCATTACTCTGCATTGGCAACCTACTCCTGCACATCCCAACTGACCCTAACATCCCTTGTACCCTTAACCATCCCTCTCTCTCCATGTACAGAATCACTTCACCATCCTACTATGCAGCCCTCACACTCTCTCTCACTGTTATGCAATGACAACTATCAATGCACAGGGAGGGACCTTGGTATTGGCACCTCACTCCATCTTTGTCTCCCTCTAAACATCTGTGTTATCCATTCTTAACACTGACTCCATCAATCTCGCTGAAACTCCACTTGTGTCCCTCATTGCAGGAAAAGAGAGCCCATAATAAGAGGGAGAGGGGGAGGACAGGAGGAGGCCCACCATCCCTGGCGTATATAACGACCGCGGACCAGTCAGCTCTGGAGATCGTTGGAGATGCAGAGGAGCTGGAAGTGGGGGACGGAGAGACAGGCACAGTGCAGCAAGCTGGTGACAGAATTGACTTGCAACCCTATCATTTTGTTTTCATGAGTGACTGATATGGCATCTGAGGCTCATAGAAATATAGTTATGATCATCTGCACAATGGGATGTGTCTGCTACGTTAATATCACATGTCTAACTCATGCCTTTACTCCCCCACAGGACCATCGAGATCCCCCCTCCCCACTGTCCATGAGGAAGAGCCAGAGGACTCCTCAGAGGAACCTGCAGCCTCTGAGGGAGCAGCGTCAGCAGAAATTAGCGCACCCAGCACCAGCGCAAAGACGCCCACCTTGGTGGGTAGTTTGCGAGATAGAGTAGTGTTGTCACCTGGTGTATCACAGCTCACAAGTGAGCATGAGCAGATGGTGGAGACAGGGACAGCAGTGGAGAGTCCTCGTCGGAGGCCGAAGGGCACTCCTATCTGCCCAGCTGCATGTAGACGCTGTGCCTCTGGGGCCACCCAGAAAGAGAGCGATGCTGGAGCTTCAGGAACAAGTGCAGGAGGCTCTAATTGGGTTTGCATCCACGGTAACTGCAAGTGTGCAGAGAATGGAGGAGTCCATATCAAACATGAGCAATGCTGTGGTACATGCATTGGCGAATGTAGGTACCGCCATGGAAAGGATGGCCACCTCCATGGAGGATATAAATCGCCAGACTCAGGAGAACATGGTAACACTTCTAAATAGATGGTCATCTATGGAGGATAGATGGGCTTCTATTGAGGAGCAAAACCAAATGTTCATGGACATCCGTGTTATGAGGAATATCAGCACAGAAATGGGTCCTCATGACCCCACTGATGTGCAGCAAAGTGCTCTCCAGCTACTTGCTAGCAGTGAAGTGCAGGTGACCCATGAGAGGGATGGTGGTGGTCGACAACAAGGCAGTGTGGGCTCCTCACCAAGGGCACACACTCCCATGCCACTACGGAGCCCTCGGTCAGAGCCCCAAATGCCTCACCCAACTGATATGACCGTCTCTGCCCCTGCATATACGCAGGAGGAGCAGAGTGTTACGGAGCTCTCCAAGGCGTCCAAACCCAGAGGTCACCCACCAAAGGTGTCTAAGCAGGCACAGCAGGGAAGTGAGCAGGGTGCCTCTACATCTGCTGAAGCCATAGGGGAAGCACCACGTAGAAGCATGCGTAAGAGAACGCTAAAGCACAAATAGTCACAAGGGTACTCACTTGGCTGATTTCATAGTATACCATTTTACTTTTGTCATGTTTATTTCTAGTGTATAGAAATATAGAAAAATAGGAGCAGGAGTAGGCCATTTGGCCCTCCGAGCCTGCTCTGCCATTCAATATGATCATGGCTAATCCTCTATCTCAATACCATATTCCCGCTCTCTCCCCATACAACTTGATGCCTTTTGTGTCTAGAAATCTATCTATCTCCTTCTTAAATATATTCAGTGACTTGGCCTCCACAGCCTTCTGTGGTAAAGAATTCCACAGGTTCACCACCCTCTGAGTGAAGAAATGTCTCCTCATCTCAGTCCTAAATGTCCTACCCCGTATCCTGAGACTGTGACCCCTCGTTCTAGACCTCCCAGCCAGGGGAAACATCCTCCCTGCTTCCAGTCTGTCTAATCCTGTCAGAATTTTATACGTTTCAATGAGATCCCCTCTCATTCTTCTAAACTCTAGTGAATACAGGCCTAGTCGACCCAATCTCTCCTCATACGACAATCCTGCCATCCCACAAATCAGTCTGGTAGAACCTTCGCTGCACTCCCTCTATGGCAAGTATATCCTTTCTTAGGTAAGGAGACCAAAATTGCACACAGTACTCCAGGTGTGGTCTCGTCAAGGCCCTGTACAACTGTAGTAAAACATCCTTGCTCCTATACGCAAATCCTCTTGCAATGAAGGTCAACATACCATTTGCCTTCCTAACTGCTTGCTGCACCTGCATGTTTGCTTTCAGTGACTGGTGTACAAGGACACCCAGGTCCCTTTGTACATCAGCATTTCCCAATCTATCACCATTTAAATAATACTCTACCTTTCTGTTTTTCCTACCGAAGTGGATAACTTCACATTGATCCATGTTATACTGCATCTGCCATGTATTTGCCCACTCACTCAACTTATCTAAATCGCCTTGAAGATTCGGTTCATCCGCCAGCGTCGGCGGGAATCCTGAGCGGCAGAGCGGGGCTATAAAAGGCCCCAGAGACCAGGTAAGGCCTCACAGCGTCGGCGGGAATCCTGAGCGGCAGAGCGGGGCTATAAAAGGCCCCAGAGACCAGGTAAGGCCTCACAGCGTCGGCGGGAATCCTGAGCGGCAGAGCGGGGCTATAAAAGTCCCAGAGACCAGGTAAGGCCTCACAGCGTCGGCGGGAATCTCGAGCGGCAGAGCGGGGCTATACAAGTCCCAGAGACCAGGTAAGGCCTCACAGCGTCGGCGGGAATCCTGAGCGGCAGAGCGGGGCTATAAAAGTCCCAGACACCAGGTAAGGCCTCACAGCGTCGGCGGGAATCCTGAGCGGCAGAGCGGGGCTATAAAAGGCCCCAGAGACCAGGTAAGGCCTCACAGCGTCGGCGGGAATCCTGAGCGGCAGAGCGGGGCTATAAAAGTCCCAGAGACCAGGTAAGGCCTCACAGCGTCGGCGGGAATCTCGAGCGGCAGAGCGGGGCTATAAAAGTCCCAGAGACCAGGTAAGGCCTCACAGCGTCGGCAGGAATCCTGAGCGGCAGAGCGGGGCTATAAAAGTCCCAGAGACCAGGTAAGGCCTCACAGCGTCGGCAGGAATCCTGAGCGGCAGAGTGGGGCTATAAAAGGCCTCAGAGACCAGGTAAGGCCGACCAATCTCCAGTCTGGGAACTCGGAGGGAAGGAGAGAGGTAAAAAGTAATCCAAGTGTGACGTCACCAGAAAGCGGGTAAGTGATTGGTTGGTGAGTATTTCTCCCTTTTTAAGCTTAAATCTCTTTGGTTTATAGTTTCTAAGGTGTGATATTCACCATCTAGAATCGGGGCAGAGGATATTTAAGAATAATATTAATAAATTTAATTAATTACATAGAATGGGAGATCAGGTGATGTGTTGCTGCTGCAATATGTGGGAGCTGGTGAACACCATTGATGCTCACGGTGATCACATTTGCAGTAAGTGTTGGCTGCTCGAGGAACTCCTGCTCCGTGTTGAAGAGCTGGAGTCCGAGCTTCAAACACTGAGACACATCAGGGAGGGGGAGAGTTACCTGGACTCTGTGTATCACGAGGTATTCACACCAATTACATTAATTAATTCAGATGTAGTCCGTGGCCAGGGTCAGGATGGTGTGACTAGAAGTGAGGCAGGTACGGGGATCCAGGAGGTAGTGTTGGAGGAGCCGCAGCCCTTGCACTTGTCCAACAGGTTCGAGGCTCTTACTCCCTGTGAGGATGGGAACAGGGACTGCGGGGAGGATGAGCAACCTGACCACAGCACCGTGGAGCAGGGGGCCATTCAAGTGGGGGGAGTTAAAAGAAATGTTGTAGTGGTAGGGGATAGTATCGTTAGGGGGATAGATAGAGTTCTTTGCAGCCGAGAGCGAGAGTCCCGAAGGCTGTGTTGCCTGCCCGGTGCCAGGGTTAAGGACATCTCCTCTGGACTGGAGAGAAACTTGGAGTGGGAGGGGGAGGATCCAGTTGTCGTGGTCCATGTTGGTACCAACGACATAGATAGGACAAGGAAGGAGGTTCTGCTGAGGGAGTTTGAGCAGCTAGGGGCCAAATTAAAAAGCAGAACAACAAGGGTAATAATCTCTGGATTATTACCTGAGCCATGAGCGAATTTGGCTACGACAAATAAAATTAGAGAGTTAAATGCGTGGCTCAAAGACTGGTGTGGGAGAAATGGGTTTTGCTTCCTGGGACACTGGCACCAGTGCTGGGGCAGGAGGGAGCTGTTCCGTTGGGACGGGCTTCACTTGGCCAGTGCTGGGACTAGAGTCCTGGCGGATCATATAACTAGGGCTGTAGAGAGGGCTTTAAACTAACTAGTGGGGGGGAGGTTCCTAGAGAGCAAATAATAAAAATGACAACAGAGAAGGTCATAGACTTTGGTAGCAGTGGGGAAATTAAAAACCAGAGCGTGCCAGGAAGGGGCAGAAGGTATGGAGTAAAAGGGCAAGTAATAAAAAGGGCAAAAGCAGGAACTAAGTGTCACAAAACATATTTGAAAGTTCTCTATCTGAATGCACATAGCATTCGTAACAAAATAGATGAGTTAATGGCACAAATAACTACATATGGGTATGATCTTGTGGCCATTACAGAAACATGGCTGCAGGGTGACAATGCCTGGGAATTAAACATACCAGGTTATTTAACGATCAGGAAGGACAGGCAGGAAGGAAGGGGAGGTGGGGTGGCTATGTTAATAAAGGAAGGAATCACTGTAATACAGAGAAATGATATTGGGTCAAAAGATCAGGTTAATGAAACAGTTTGGGTGGAGGTAAGGAATAATAAGGGGAAAAAAACACTAGTGGGCGTAGTCTACAGGCCTCCGAACAGTGGCAACTCTGTTGGACGGAGTATCAATCAGGAAATAGTTGAGGCTTGTAATAAGGGAACATCTATAATTATGGGGGATTTTAACTATCATATTAATTGGACAAATCAAATTGGGCAGGGCTGCCTTGAGGATGAGTTCATTGAGTGTATTAGGGATGGGTTTCTTGAACAGTATGTAACTAAACCGACCAGGGGGAAAGCAACCTTAGATCTGGTCCTGTGTAACGAGACAGGATTCATTAAAAATGTCCTAGTAAAGGATCCACTTGGAATGAGTGACCATAACATGGTTGAATTCCATATTCAATTAGAGGGTGAGAAGGTTGGATCTCAAACAAGCGTGCTAAGCTTGAATAAAGGAGACTATGAAGGTATGAGAGCAGAATTGAGTAGAGTGGATTGGGAAAATAGATTAAAGTGTAAGACGATACATGATCAGTGGTGTACATTTAAGGAGTTATTTTATAACTTCCAAAAAATATATATTCCACTGAGAAGAAAAGGGTGTAAAAGAAAAGACAGCCATCCGTGGCTAAGTAAAGAAATTAAGGATAGTATTCGACTAAAAACAAGGGCATATAAGGTAGCCAAATCTAGTGGGAGGATAGAGGATTGGGAAAACTTTAAAAGACAGCAAAAAATAACAAAAAGATTGATTAAGAAAGGGAAGATAGATTATGAAAGTAAATTAGCAAAAAATATAAAAACAGATAGTAAGAGTTTTTATAGTTATATAAAAAGAAAAAGGGTGGCTAAAGTAAATGATGGTCCCTTAGAGGATGAGACCGGGAAATTAATGGTGGGAAATATGGAGATGGCAAAAACACTGAATGAATATTTTACATCAGTCTTTACAGTAGAAGACACTAAGAATATCCCAACACTGGACAAACAGGGGGCTAAAGGGGGGGGAGGAGCTAAACACGATCAAAATCACTGAGGAAGTGGTACTCGGTAAAATAATGGGACTCAAGGCAGATAAATCACCTGGACCTGATGGCTTACATCCTAGGGTCTTGAGGGAAGTGGCGGTAGGGATTGTGGATGCATTGGTAATAATTTTCCAAAACTCCCTGGACTCGGCAAAGGTCCCGGCAGACTGGAAAACTGCTAATGTAACACCCTTATTTAAAAAGGGCAGTAGACAGAAGGCTGGAAACTATAGACCTAACATCTGTGGTAGGTAAAATTTTGGAGTCCATTATTAAGGAGACAGTAACAGGACATTTGGATAATCATAATTTAATAGGACAAAGTCAGCATGGTTTTATGAAGGGGAAGTCATGTTTGACAAATTTGCTGGAGTTCTTTGAGGAAGTAACATATAGGGTGGATAAAGGGGAACCAGTGGACGTAGTGTATTTAGACTTCCAAAAGGCATTTGACAAGGTGCCACACAAAAGATTATTGCTTAAGATAAAAAATCACGGGATTGGGGGTAATATTCTGGCATGGATAGAGGATTGGCTATCTAACAGAAGGCAGAGAGTTGGGATAAATGGTTCATTCTCGGACTGGCAATCAGTAACTAGTGGTGTTCCGCAGGGGTCAGTGCTGGGTCCCCAACTCTTTACAATCTATATTAACGATTTGGAGGAGGGGACCGAGTGTAACAGATCAAAGTTTGCAGATGATACTAAGATGGGAGGGAAAGTAGTGAGTGAGGAGGACATAAAAAACCTGCAAGGGGACATCGACAGGCTAAGTAAGTGGGCAGAGATTTGGCAGATGGAATACAATACTGGAAAGTGTGAGGTTATGCACTTTGGCAGGAAAAATCGTAGAGCAAGTTATTATCTTAATGGCAAGAAACTGGAAAGTACTGATGTACAAAGGGATCTGGGGGTCCTGGTGCACAAAACTCAAAAGGTTAATATGCAGGTGCAGCAAGTGATTAAGAAGGCCAATGGAATGTTGGCTTTCATTGCTAGGGGGATAGAATATAAAAATAGGGAGGTATTGCTTCAGTTGTACAAGGTATTGGTGAGACCGCACCTGGAATACTGCGTACAGTTTTGGTGTCCATACTTAAGAAAGGACATACTTGCTCTCGAGTCAGTACAAAGAAGGTTCACTCGGTTAATCCCGGGGATGAGGGGATGGACATATGAGGAGAGGTTGAGTAGATTGGGACTCTACTCATTGGAGTTCAGAAGAATGAGAGGCGATCTTATTGAAACATATAAGATTGTGAAGGGGTTGGATCGGGTGGATGCGGGGAAGATGTTCCCGATGATGGGTGAAACTAGAACTAGGGGGCATAGTCTTAGAATAAGGGGCTGCTCTTTCAAAACTGAGATGAGGAGGAACTACTGCACTCAGAGGGTGGTAGGTCCATGGAATATGCTGCCCCAAAAAGCTGTAGAAGCTACATTACATAAATTTAAAACAGAAATAGACAGTTTCCTAGAAGTAAAGGGAATTAAGGGTTACGGGGAGCGGGCAGGAATTTGGACATGAGTCTAGGTTCGGATCGGTCATGGCCCTGTGGGTAGCGGAGCGGGCCCAGGGGCCGTGTAGCCTGATCCTGCTCCTATTTCGTGTGTCTAATTCTGTTAGATTCAGGAGATGGTTCTGTGATAGTGGATTGGCGGTTAGGATCAGATCAGCCATGATCTTATTGAATGGCGGAGCAGGCTCGAGGGGCCGATTGGCCTACTCCTGCTCCTATTTCTTATGTTCTTATGTTCCTCACAACCCCACCTAGTTTTGTGTCATCAGCAAACTTGGAAATGTTACATTTGGTTCCCTCATCCAAATCATTGATATATATTGTGAATAGCTGGGGCCCAAGCACTGATCCCTGCGGTGCCCACTAGTCACCACCTGCCACCCCGAAAAAGACCCATTTATTCCTACTCTCTGTTTCCTGTCTGTTAACCAATTTTCAATCCATGCTAGTATATTACCTCCAATCCCATGTGCTTTAATTTTGCACACTAACCTCTTATGTGGGACTTTATCAAAGGCCTACTGAAAATCCAAATACACCACATCCACTGGTATTAAAGTTATGCGATGTGAATGATTCAAGGCGTTGACCTATGTGTTTTCAGAATTGTAAGTGGCACAGTGAGGGGAGGGCCTTTCATCTGCAGTGATGGTGGGGAGAGTGATAGGAATGCACAGTTCATTGTAAAGATGCTGTATTGAGTGGAATGGAGGTCCTGCCAACCCTCGTGCATGTGCCAGCCACATGTCTGTACAACATAAAGTTATGCGAATCTGGCATGGATTAGTCCATCCCTTGCCTGACGGCCAGCAATGAGGTCGCGTGCTGGTAGCACTGGGACAGCCGCCTCTGCCAGGTGTTCCTCATCTGCAGCTTCATTCGACTCTTCCTCCTCCTCCTCCTCCTCTTCAGGCAGCGGTAAGCCACGCTACAGTGCGATGTTGTGCAGGGCACAGCAGACCACGATGATTCTGGACACCCTGACTGCTGCATACTGTAGGGCTCCACCAAATCTGTCCAGACATCTGAAGCACATTTTGAGCAATCCTATGGTTTGCTCTATGATGTTTTTGGTGGAAATGTGGCTCTCATTGTAATGCTCCTCAACTTCGTTTGATGGCCTCTTCATCGGTGTCATTAGCCACGTCTTCAGGCGATAGCCCTTGTCTCCAAGTAGCCATCTGGAAAGTTGGGTTGGCAGATTGAAGAGCTGAGGCACAGTGGACTGCCGCAGCATGTATGAGTCATAGCAGCTGCCAGGGAACTTTGCGCACACCAGCTTGATGTTAACCGAGTGGAAGCCCTTGTCGTTCACAAATACAGCTGGGTTGTGATGGGGTGCCCTAATGGCCACATGTGTGCAGTCGATGACGCCCTGCACACTTGGGAAGCCTGCCATACTGGCAAACCCAACCGCCCGTGCAGTTACACTTGCTTCATCCATTGAGAAGTGGATGTAATTGGCCGACTTGCCAAACAAGGCATCGGTAACCTGCGTTATGCATCTGTGTGCGGCTGACTGGAAGATGCCGCTGATGTCTGCAGATGATCCCTCGAAGGACCCTGAAGCAAAGAAGTTGAGTGCGGTGGTGACTTTGACAGCACTGGTAAGGAGTGTCCGCCCGCTCCTCTGGGCTGCAGGTCTTGGTACAGCATTGTGCAGATGTCTGCGACCACCTCTCGCGAAAGTCTCAGCCTCCTTTGGCACTGCTGCTCAGTCATGTTGAGGAAGCTCATCCTCTGCCTGTAAACCCTGTGTTGGGGGTATCTCCTGCGGCGAGGTGCAGCCCTGCGCTGATGGCCTCTGTCCTGTGCAGCATTAGGTGGCCCAGGAGAAGGTTGGCGCTCTTGTTGTCGGTTCTGCTACTGCGCGTCCTCCGAATCCGAGGACCAGGATGAGAGTGTATAAATGGTTCCCATTCTGCTGGTGAAAATGTCACTTGAGGATGAAATGTTACACGCGCTCAAAGTGGAGAGAGGTTATTCCAAGGAGGTCACAGTGTATACAGATCTCACAACACACACTTCCAACCTCAATACACCTGAACAATGTCTTCAATATCCTGAAATCAAAGTTCTGGCTTTTGAAATTCAACTGATGTGGCAGGTTAGCTTTAATGCTGCACTTGCAGCTGTGAAGTATTCAGCTTGTTGGAACACCCGACACAATCAGCTGGCGTGTTCCTGGAACGCCGTGGATACACACTGAAAATGTTGCAAAATTGAAAAGCCCTCTCAAAATAGGAGCAAACAGGTACTACCATAACTGCCTACCCCGCCGTTTGGTGTTGAGTCTGATCAGGAGTCGCAGACCCGACACCTCGGAAAGTCACATGGAGGCGGGTCCGCGGCAGTTTCACAACCCGCCGTCAATCATCTTGGGGATTTATCTCCGGACCAGCCTCCAAACCTGTCCTCTGAGCGCCGGCAAAATCGTGGCCAAAGCTTTTACTTTAATTCCTAATTTCCAAATATTTTCAACTGAAGACCCTACCTATATAGTCGGATTATTATATTTATAATAATGACTATCAGAACTTGCAACTTCCATTTTGTTATGTCCACCAATTAAAAGAAAGTTGAGTATCTGTAAACCATGAATGTTTATGACATAATCTGAGGTACTTTAACCAAATTAAGGTGCAGAGTCTTAACTGAAATGTTGTCAATTCACCTCCTAACAGTTTGCCAAGACCAGCACCATTGGCACTGGTTTGGAAATAGGCTGGCTCTCCACCAACAAGGAAAAAGTAAACAGGTCCTCAGAAAATAAACAAAGCCATGAGATAAAAGTGAGAGGATTTTGATATTTATTCAAAATGCAATCCAAGTGTATCAACCTTATCCACATACACCTGTTTTTAACCTAACACTGTAGTTTACAAATAGTTTTTAAAAATATACTGTAAAAACTTTCCGGAACCATAAAAATAAAAAAAGTGACAGGTCTGAAAACTAAACTTATATTTTAAAAAATCACTTTTTTAAAGTAAGATCATTTAAATAAGCAATTCCAACTGTTCTGGGTCAGGCCAGGGAGGACCGTGTAGAACAGAAAGCGCACTGGCCTGCCTGAAAAGGAGGTATTTATTTGTTCACTCAGAATTGGCGCGTACTGTAATTCCCTATTTGTTTGCCACAAAATGCTTACCCGTTGTACAAATGACGAGCTGAAGGTTATAACCGCCTGCATACCCTTGACATCTCTGCTGCCGAGTTCTTATCCCACGAATGTTTCATTCGGCAGGTGAAGTCCGGGGAGAGTGGCCACCCGAACCAATCACACCTGTTTGTGAATGTGAATCGCTGCGCACGACCAGCTTCCCTCCAAAACTTGACGGGAGGTACCTGAATGCTCTCGGTGCAACATTTATTTATGTAAACACAATACTCAAACAGCACAGCCATTGCTGAACTGACCGAGTTACAGAAATCTGTCGGGAAGTTTTGCTACATAAAACACTTCGTATAAAAGTGATGCAAAAATGCATTTGAAGACTGGTTACAAATAATGCTGTAGAAATGATAAATAGGTCTTTTTCTTTGCAAAACTACTTAAAACGTGCTTATCACAAAGTAGGGATCTGAGCTGAAAACAAATATTCTTAAATCAATTTTTATGCTCAGATTTATTTCCAGTCAGATTGCAATAAAAATAGACAGCTCGGCTGCAGTGCCGTCTTTGGTTTTCATTGTCATCCTGTGGTTGTATTTGAATCTCATTGGTATGTAAAGTGCAGACCTTTAATAACTTTGGACATTTATTTATACATATTAAATTACTACTTACCATATAACACATAGCAGATGATCACCAGTGGCCACACTTTATTTCCTTGGAGACTAATGTTCAAAGTCTGTAGTTAAATGGTTAGCAATGGCACACCGCATTATACATAATACCTGTAACTTTGATTTATTTCCTCGGAGACCCTAAGCAAATTCCAAAATAAATTAAAGAAATAATGCTAATCTCCCTGATCGTCTGTACAATGCAATAAGACTAAATCCAAACACCAGTTCTCACTCTTATTGTATCAATAACGCTCAAATGGTATATTACTTAGACCCTTAATTATTTACAAGTTCCTCTCCAGTGATTTGCTCATGAAATATGCAAGCATGGCAACTCACACAAACTACAGTATCCTGTACAGATGTAGATTAAAACAATAAAACAGAACATTAAAGCTTATGGTCCAAGTGGGTTCCTGCTTATGTCTTCTGGTCAATACCAAAAACTGTTGGAAACCCAAGTTAATTATTTCATGTGCAAACTGGCTTAATTATTTCTATCTGAACTTTCATTATGTTTATAAATGTTAAAGTATTTATTAACCTAGAGTAACATCGCAATCCATGATTTATATTTTTTTGGTCAGTCAGGGTTGTCTAACATGCATAGAAACCCACCAACCACCATGCTCAAAACTTTCCAAGATCAGTGCATCAGGCTATTGTAAAAGCACAGAGAGTGCTGGGATGCACTACCAGGACTACTAAATACAATACAAAAAAATACTGTGTTTGTATAAGACCTTGATTAGACCTGATTTAGAATTGTGTCCAGGTTTGGTCCCATCACATGGTGGCTGATATGGAGGCCCTGGAAAAGGTTCAGAGGAGAGCCAATAGATTGATACCTAGTTTCAAGGCTCATAGTTATCACAATAGGCTGAAAGTGTTTTATGTTACTCTAGAAAAGAGTAGACTTCAAACAGATTTGATCTTTTTTTTAAATGATGCAGGGATTAGATTCAATCCATGTGAATATGGTATTTGAGTTAGATAGGTTACATAAGCATAGAACTAGTTTAGATGGTAGGAGGTATTTCTTTTCACAGAGTCATTGCCCTTTGCAGTGAATGAGGATTTGCTGCAAACATTCAAAAGTGAGCTGGGTGAGTCCCTGGCTGTGGCCGACCCCTATATATAGAATGTCTCCAAGGCACTGTGGTCTCCTGGAACTTGTTTGATCGCCTTCCAGGGTCAGCGAGGAATTTCAGTTTTGTTTTCCCTAAATTGGTCTAGGGATTTTCCTTTTTTGTTGTTGCTCACAGGAGATTGTGTGGCTGACTGAGTGGGGAGGATGGATGGGACATGCATAAGTTACACCACAAGAGCATGGGATAAGCATGATGGGCCAGCTGTCTTTTTCCTGTCAGTAGTTTTCATATGTTTGTAAAACAAACTACTAAGAAATAAACATAAGCAGAGTTTCCAGTTACCTGGAACAGGGTGCACACACTCTCTCTCTCTCCCTCTGGAAGAACCCCAAGTATACACAATGATACTGCTGGTGTTTAACCATAACGTTTACCAGATTGGCTTGGCTGCAACCTCCCATTGCCAGGCAGCCCCTGTGGAGCCAAATGGACTTGAAAGAACGACCTTCACAAACTGTTCTTCCGACTCTGGCCTTTTGTGCAGCCATCCTCCCTCCCTTCGTGCCACTTGCGGCCATGCCTTCATCCGCCTACATCACATTTAGATCTTAAAAGAGTAATTGTATAAGTTACATTGCTAAAATCAAAATGGAAATATTCAAAACAAAAGCATATTTAAACAATCCACCTATATTCTCTAAGCTCCTGCACCTCTTCACCTCCCTATCCTCCTTTGTGACCCTCCCCAAAACTCACCCCTGACCAAGCTTCTGGTCACAGCTCCAACTATTGGCTTCTTTAGCTCAATGTCCATTTATTTCTGATCATGCCTCTGAAGTGTCTTGGGACACTTTTCTACGTTAAAGGCGTTATATAAATGCAAGTTGTTTTATATTGAAAGTGGAATTTATTTTGGCATTTTTATTCAATACATTATGATTTTTATGGTAGAATATTTTAAGCAATGCGAGGCCCAACCAAATATTAATCACATGCCTTTTTGTCCTGTTCTGTCAGGTTTAATAGAGGTGATCTATCATACTCGCACTCAAGGGATACCTTCTATAGCAGGCGTGTGGTGTGTGTCCTGGAAACAATTTATAGTTAGCCTGCCTACTCATTTGTTTTGAATATTTCCATTTTGATTTTAGCAATGTAAATTATATGATTACACTTTTAAGATCCGAATTTATTTCTGCAACCCTGGCGTGACCAATTGCCAGATTTATATTCGCCACTTCTGAGGAGTTGCCGAGGCACTTCCTTACAGACAAGGATGGAGAACCACACTACGTCTGCTCTCATTTACTTAGTAGCTGGTCCAGAATTAGAAAAAAAGTTATCAGATCTTTTGTCTGTAGATGTATTTTAAAGTACAGGTGAACACTTCAGTGCAGTAGAATGCTGCATTTTTGGAGGTGCTGTCTTTTGGGTAAGATATTAAACCGAGGCCCTGTGTGCCTGCTCAGGTGGATGTAAAAGATCCAGTAGCACTATTTAAAGAGGAGCAGGGGAGTGCACCTGGTGTTTTGGCCAACATTAATTCCTCAATCGCCACAACCAAAACACATGGGGACAGAATTTGCGGTAGGTAATAACGACGAACTACCAGCGTTTGCTGTTATTATGCCTTTGAAACTAACCACAACTTCTGGCTGTAGCGCATGCGTATCTAAACATGGAAATCCTGAAGTTGCAGTCAGTCACTACTCCGACACTGGCTGGGCTGCGCTGTGCCACCCCCACCCCCCCCCTTCCCCAGCAATCAATGCAATCCGTGAAATCAGTGAAACTGATGAAAACTTGGGCTTTTCTGTGGTAACATCACTGAGAAATACCCCATTGAACGTTAGGCCTTGTTGGATTAGATGTAACTGAGGTTTTAACAGTGTATTGACTGCTAAACAAATGCTATGGCCCTGCAAAACTATTTTTAATTTTGTGGAGTGTCAAATTTCTCCATGATAAAAATTACAATTTTTAAGAAACTTTAAAAAAGTGTTCACATTTATTTCAGATTCTACCTTATCCCCATGAGAGCCCCAATCTTTGTTTGGCTCTCCAACTTTTTTTTTAAAAAAGTCAGGATAAAAGCAGGTTCTCCTTTCCCGCTTCCCTTTCAGAGAATTATGCTTGACTGGTTAGACGGCTTGTTGACGTCACAGATCAAGTTAGGGAATCCCCATAATACTGCACTGAAATCACCTACGCGTCGAAAAAGGTAAACGTCTCATCACAGATCTCTGGGGGGCCGCTTTCTTCGGGGCCAGCGGCGAAGGCCTTTGCTTTGCCGCTGACGGCAAATTCCGGAGTTTTATGTGGTCCACTTATCTCAGTGCTATGCCCAAATTAACTGCTGTGTTGGTCTACATTAGAACAGTGATTACATTGCAGAAATTACTTCATTAGCTATGACGCACTGTGACATAGAGGATGTGAAAGATGCTTCAAGTGCTTAGCTGTTTCGATTGATACATTACTGAAGGGTCCCAGAGCTAACGTATGTTTCTCTAACCTTCATTATAAAAGCAATCGTGCAGCTACAGGATCAAGACAGTGTGTCATCAACCTTTCTAGCAGCTTTCAGGGTGCAGTGACAGTTGAAAATATTTCATTTATAAAATGCATTAAAACCTAGCAACCAAGCAAATTTCCATTTCTTTAAATATCATAAGTAAATTAAATCTAAATGGCAAGAGCAGTTCTAAACCCAGAATCAATGCTTTGTGCAAAGCCACAAAACACATTTACCCCAGTCAAATCCGTGTTTATCATAACATTAATCCCGACTTTGATGAACTTGCTAATGTGTTGACAACTTATATGAAAAATCACATTGTTTAGTTAAGTTATTTGAAATGCGATACTTAAGAGCACAAGTGTTTCAAAATTATTTGTACCCAGTAATTCTTTCACAGCATACCATACCCACATGCTCCTGTGTGTTAGATTCAAACAGAATTAATTAATTATTGGTATTACAAGGCTGTACATAATTTAATCAAGGAATTTTGATAATTTCCATAAACTTAAGCTCATCCAAAACTCTGCTGCCCATATCCTAACTCGCACCAAGTCCCATTCCCCCAATCACCTATGCTCGCTGACCTACGTTGGCCCTCAGCTAAGCAACACCTCAATTTTAATATTCTCATCCGTGTTTTCAAATCCCTCCATGACTTCGCCCCTCCCTATCTCTAACCTCCTCCAGCCCTACAACCCTCCGAGATGTGCACTCCTCCAATTCTGAAATCTTGCGCCACCCGATTTTAATTGCTCCACAATTGGCCGCCATGCCTTCAGCTGGTGAGGCCTTAAGCTCCTGAATTCCCTTTCTAAGCGTCTCTGCCCCTTTCCTCCTTTAAGATGCTCCTTAAAACCTCTCTGACCAAGCTTTTGTTCATCTGGCCTAATATCTCCTTATGTGGCTGTCAAATTTTATTTGATAACGCTTTGAAGCACCTTGGGATGTATTACGACATTAAAAGTGCTATATAAATGCAAGTTGCTGTTATTAATGCCAAGGCAACTGTTGGTGTGTTTGGTACTCTCATGCAGAAAAACATGACACCATTACTGAAATTTCCAAGTCATTTGTGTTTCAGTACCACAAAATGCCAGTCAATATGTAGATGATTATTTTATATCATCAGGAGTTCTCCCATGATATGGCTCACGGGTATTGAGTCCTGGCGTGTGGTCTCATGTTTACTATGATCCTGCTTGACCGTGCTCCACACAAAAGTCTGTTAGTTAAGCTCACAGTCTTGGGTATGGAACAAAAATAGCTCAAGGGTACAAAACAGGTACTTGTAATAGGTGTTACATCAGTTGGGGGAGCGGTGAGGGAGGGGATTGGTGTGCCCCCGGATGCAACATTAGGTCCATGAATGTTTTGAATTTGTGTCAATGACTTGGATTCAGAAATTCAATGCAAATTGGTCAAATTTTCAGATAAAACCAAACAAGGAGGGGCAGTGGAATCAAAGGAGGCAGCTCAGAAATTACAAAACGAGCCAAAGTAAGTGGGCAGAACAACAGCAGATACAATTTAGTACATATTAATGCAAAGGACTGCATATAGGAAGAAAAAGTGATCAATAGATGTGGCCATGAATAGTGTTGAAGTAACAAAGGATGAAGTTGAAAGACTGAAAGACAGACGTCTCAGTATACTCGGCCCTCACACTGTCCAACCACTGCAGTGCAGCAAACAAAGCCAACTGAAAGTAAACTACACAACCAGAACAGTAGAACACCAAATCAGTGTAAGTCATGATTAAACCAGAGTTCTGGTTAAATCACAGGTTGGCTACTGGTTCTGGTCACCATGGCACAAGGGAGACATTCAAGCCCTGGAGGTGATGCAAAGAACCACAAGGATGATTCCCAGTCTCTCACATTTTAGCTCTGAGGAAAGACTGGAGAAGCCTGGACTCTTCGGCATTGAAAGGAGAATCTGAATAAGTTAGAGAGGTATTCAAGATTGTAAACGGTATAGAAAAGGTAAATCCAGAAATTTAATTTGGATTAGGACAAGCTGTCACAGGTTTAAAGTAGTAAAATGTAAATTTAGGATTGATGAGGAAGTTTTTGATAGTGATCGATACGTGGAATGCACTCCCACATAAAGATGTGGAGGCAAAAAACCTGGAATCATTTAAGAACCAATTGCATGCTGCAATGGAGGGGCCTTAGGGTTATTCTAGATGGATGGATCAAATGACTTCTCTCAACTGTAATTACCTTGTTACACTGCTTTGCCTATCATTAACACAGCAAATTTACTGAAGCAATATACTGCACAGGTAACTGGCACAAAAATATTACATACCTTACTGATAAGTAAATAATATTACAAATATATCTTTTACTACATTGTTACAAAAGCTGCTTAAGGATCATAGAAATTACAGCATTTGAAGGAGTCTGGTCAGCCCATTGTACTTGTGCTGCCGCTGGCTCTTCAACTGGAACAAAGAAAGACTTGCATTTCTATGGCGCCTTTCACGACCACCAGACATCTCAAAGCGCTTTACAGTACTTTTTGAAGTGTAGTCACCGTTGTAATGTGGGAAACGCGGCAGCCAATTTGCACACTGCAAGCTCCCACAAACAGCAATGTGATAACGACCAGATAATCTGTCTTAACTGATGTTGATTGAGGGATAAATATTGGCCAGGACACTGGGGATAACTCCCCTGTTCTTACTGACTTGGGATCTTTTACGCCCACCGGAGGGGGCAGACAGGGCCTCGGTTTAACGTCTCATTTACTGTATTCCTATTTCCTTGTCCTTTTATATCCTTCCTATTCAAACACTTATTCAATTCCCTTGTAGATATGGTTTCTGCCCCAGTAGCCATTTGTAAAGTATGCCCAATTATAATGATAAAAATCCTTCTAATTTCCCCTACATACTTGTAAATCTTGAGTTTATGCCCCTTTGTATGTCACCAACCAGTAGCAACTATCTTAAATTATTTTATCAACACAAAATCTTCCATAATGTTGAAAGCTTTTCATAACTTTCTGTTCCAGTGGGGGAAAAAATCAATCTTTCAAGACTTTCTCCAAGTATAACCTCACATTCCTGGTAGAAGTCCAGTGCAAATTGTTATTCATCCCTTCTCCCTACCCAAACCGCTCATCTTTTCTATTCATGTCAATAACTGGGGAAAAAATCCCCCCCCCCCCCGCCCCCTTTACTTCCCATGATGGGAGTTGTGGTCCTTGCTTAAGGTAGTGCAGCATTCCCCAGGAATATTTTTCCATTTAAGTCAACAGCAACCAGCACCAGCACTGAACAGATGGGCATTTGCCAGATCAGGGCCTGACTACCTCACACTGGCTGTAATGCCAGAACTCTATCAAAACTCTTCAAACATCCCTGTCCTCCCCCCGGCATAAAATTCCTCTCAATGCATAAAAACCCCTCATACCAAACAGCGTTTTTATTTAATGGTTTAAATGTTATAAATGCAAACAAAAGATTTTAAAATTTGAAGTTTCTCCACCCCGATTTCCTGAATGCGACACAGATAGTTGAAGGTATCGCAAGTATGGAACTCCAAGTATGCATGTGTTTCAAACAGAATCCTGTTGTCCCAGGCTTAGAAGGGCAACTCCAAAGCAAGTTAGCAGTTCTTGGCATTATCGCTATCCAATTCCAATTCCAATTCAAATGCTTATCCCTTCTCGCCTACAGCAGCTATTAGGAATTTGGATGAATATGCCATATCTGCCACCCTAACATTAGCTAGGCAACACCAGAACCCAGTTCTCCTCCCCGCACCCCCAAACTGGTTCATTGACAAAAGGTAAATTACAGCTGCTGGAAATCAAAAACCAAAGTACTGGAACACTCATCAAGCCAGGCAGCATCTGTGGAGAAAACACACAACTCAGCATTTTAGGCATGCACACTTTGTCTGTTCTCCCCGCAGATGGTGCGGTGTGTTTTCACCATTTTCTGGCCTTCCATTGCTGTAGCACACTGCTATTTTCCAGCCTCTATGAAGTTGGGATTCTACAGCAACCCATTGGGTCACTCACCCACTGTTTAATCCAGACAATTATAGCTCTACAAGAAGTCATGTTACAAACCTCAGCCTTTTTGCCTGTTCCCCAGCCTCAGGCAAACTGCATTTCTAGTACTGTACTGCCCAGCTGAGATCAAAATATCAATACAGTGAGGGAATGACATCAAAAGATCTAAAAAAAAATTTTTTAAGTAAAGATGACTTGGAGGACCAGTGCTGTAACATAAGCACTTACCGATACTAATGGAACACGCAGAAGTCAATGTCATTCAGCTTAACTTAATTTTCAGCAATTAAAATAGAAATGAAGTCAATACAACAAATCACTTGCCTGGTGGAGAGAATTTTTAAAAAGGCAAAAATAAGGAACTTTTGCTCCAGCTGATAACTATAGGAGATGCAACCTAGGTATAATTTTAATAGCAATAAAAATATAAAAGATTAAGCAGAACCAAAACTGTTTAATTTAAAGGAGTTAGAAAAATCATTTTATAAAACCTCTTGGGAGAATAAACAAACTTATTTAACCATCAGATTTAGCGTGGTAGATTGGCATTTCAACCCACGCTCCCACAAGTTTCTGGTCAATAGAAAACTCTGGCACAAGGTAGAAATGGTTTAGGAAAGTATAAGGAAAGCATCTCATGCAAATGCATAATGGAGGGCTCGAGGCAAAGACTCCAAATTCAGTTAGAATTTTTTAATTAAAAAACTATATAATTGTTAAGTTGAAGATATGGAAGGAATATTCAACATAAGGATTTTTGCTTGGAAATCTCTAACTAAATGCAACTCTAGTCAAAGTTTTCTGTTAAAACAACTGAATTGGGTAGAGAACTCCCTTTGTGGTGGATTTACAAAGTATTTAACCACTTGGTAGAAAAATAGCTCATTTTAAACTACTTACTCCATTTACCCAGTCCTCTACTTGAGGGAAATCTGATCTGGGGCACATGAGTGAACAAATGAAAGATTCCCAATCTCTCCAATTTTGTAATTGACAGGCAAAAGGTGCACAAAACCAACCCATCTACCTCACATCTCCAAAGTTAGGAACTCATTATGCCTGATCTCTGGATCATCTTAATAGTTTCACAATCTGCTTCAGTGATGTCCTCAAGACATACTTTCCCGTTTGCTGGGCCCATCCCCATGTATGCAGACTGGCACAATTTGCGACTAAATGGTGAGAAGGTTCAATCCCCATTATGCTGAAATTAAATCCTACCCCCACCCTTCAGAGTGGATTAAGTACCTGGGAGATGTCTGCTAGTATTATGTACAGCCTCTGCTGGAGTGCCAAGCAGTTGACTTCCAAGCAGAGGGTCACACAACTCCACTATCACAATACACAACTTAACAGGGAGATGTGGTTGGGGTGGGGGGAAAACAGCTGGCAGAAGTGAGAGACAGACAGAAGTTAATGGCAGGCTGTAAATAGAAGAACCCCACCCCATTATTCCAGGTACACAAGAGTAGGATAAGCCCGTTCATTGATGAATTCCTTGCTCTACTGGCAAGTGTTACACTATGTGAGGCAGATGATCATGCCTATTCTTTCTTTGCATAGGTCAAATGAGAGCTTGTGCTACATGAAGGAACCCGTGCGAGCTTCACCTACTATTATACAGACAAATATGAAGCCAGAGCTGGAGCTCAACTTTAAACAAGAGCCAGGAAATAAGAATTTTGTTGCGCTATCCATTATTCTTCATTACCCAACCTCAAAATAAATAGACTAAATACATGAATTCAAGTGAACAACACCCTCACCCAAATTTCATGTTTTCACATTCACCAATACTTCAAATACACTAAGGCTCAGATTTTGCTGTGGTAATGACGGCAAAATATCAGCATTCGCCATCATTACTCCTCAGAAACTGTCCGTAAGTTCAGGATTTAACACATGCGTAGCTAACCGAGGAAATCCTGAAGTTGCGGTCAGTCATTCACTGCTCCGACACAGGCTGCGCTGTGGACCCCACCCCCCCACCTCATAGCCGGCAATCAGTAAAATTGATTAAAAACGTAAGCTTTTCCACACTAATATTGCTGTTAAACACCCCATTAAATGTTAAGCCTGGTTGGAATAGGTGTAACTGGGGCTTTTGACAGATTATAATCGCTCAACCTTTGGTGGCCGTGCCTTCTGTTGCCAAGGCCCTAAGCTCTGGGATTCCCTGCCTAAATCTGTCCGCCTCGCTACCTCTCTTTCCTCCTTTAAGACGCTCCTTAAAACCTACCTCTTTGACCAAGCTTTTGGTCACCTGCCCTAATTTATCCTTGTGGATTGGTGTCAAATTTTGTGTCTAAAAATACTCCTGTGCAGCGCCTTGGGATGTTTTACTATGTTAAAGGCGCTATATAAATACTTGTTGTTATTGACTGCTAAACCACCATTCTGTCCCAGAAAAACTAATTTTATATTTGTGGAATGTTGAGTTTCTCTGATTAAAAATTACTAGATTTTTTAAATATATTTTTAAGTTTGTTGATATTTCAGCTTCTACCTTAACCCCATGTGTATGTCCCAATCTTAATTTCACTAACATTTTTAAAAAGTGCAGATAATCAGTGCCTTTTATTTTCTGGTTTGCTGTCTGAGAATTCTTCGGTGTGATTGGCTGCCAACAGCTTGATGACGCCACTGCTGCATTGCGCTGGGGATACCAGTGCTACAATCAATTTCATGTTGAGAAAGCTAACGTTTTCGCCACAAAGATCACAAGATCTGTGGGCAGCTTTCTTCAGCAAATTACAGGCCAATATTGAAAGCAAGATAAATTTGGTCTGATCTGATCACATAACTAGCCTCAGAATTAAACAAGTGGCCTTTTTTGAGAGTCTGAATATCTTATCCCCATGTCCATCAGGTGTAAGCAAAAACAGGAAAAGGATCTATGAAATTGAAATTAACATAAATTTGACTGCAGGCAAGTCATGAAAATTTATTCTTGCAAACATGAAAAAAAAAGCTAGAAGTTGGGTAGCTGCAGACTAGCCAGCCCAACAATGGTAGCGGGTAAGCTTCGGAGGCTAAGCTACAAAATAAACCAATAGTCACGCAAAGACCACTGGGTAAATTAAGCCAGCACAGATGGAAGCAGAATCTAACAGTTTTTAAAAAGGGCAGTTGACATATATTTGAAAAGAAAAATGTAAAAGTGGATTGGGTAGAGGTAGGGAAATGAGACTAAGTGGACTGCTCTGAGAGCCAGCACAGGCATAATTGGCTGAATTACCACCATATGTACTATAAAATTCTAAGATAGAATTAGCATTATACATTTGAGTTACTAATTAAAA
Source organism: Somniosus microcephalus (assembly GCF_052327205.1). Lineage (NCBI taxonomy): Eukaryota > Metazoa > Chordata > Chondrichthyes > Squaliformes > Somniosidae > Somniosus > Somniosus microcephalus. Next base: position 171,109,327 of record NC_140997.1, read on the forward strand.
GCTTCTCGAAGGTGAGAGAAATTCTCATTTAGAATCTTTTCCAATAATAATGTTGGGCAACATTACTGTCCGTACAAATTGAATTTCTTCCTTCAAAGCAAAAAATGGACAAACTTTCTGGTGGGAAGGAGGAGGTGGGGGTGGGAAACGTTAATTTCAACCTTCATCCACCTTTCTTCTGCCATCTTCCATAGTTTGTTTTGTCACATTTACAATTTAAGAACACAACCAATTCCTCAACCCGGGTTTTCTGCTCAACTGGATCACAAGTACTCAGCTGACTGAAAACCAGGCTGTGGAATAAGCAGTTCAAATGTTACACAGATGAAGAGCTAGGTTGTAAGTCACGCTGGTGCAGTAAAGATTTCAAGAAATTTGCCCTTCTTCCCCACACCCAAGTACATGAAACATGAACTTGGCTTTTACAAGCCGAATTAGTGGGTACTCTAGAAAGAGGAGGAAATTCAAGTCCCCTATACTGCTAAAGTTCAGCCAGTGATATTGACAACAAGATTAAGATTCAAAAACATTTTTGCTGATCAGATTGGTAAAAACTTGTGAAAACTATTGTTTAATTAGCAACTTAAGATGCATATTCTTCCCAACCACAGCACTGAAGAGAAACAATGTTACAGCGCTTATGCATCCTGAAAAACTTTACATACTGGTTAGGATGTAGACTGTTAATTCTCTCATAAGAAAGTGAATTTAAGATCCCACAAAACTATATCTTTAGAACATTCACTTTAACAAGTGCAAAATACTACATTCACAGGAAAGACAAAACTGTCAATCTTGCAGATTGTCAGTTACGTGCAGTCATTATGGCCTCTGGTAAACCTGTGCAAATTTTATCAACGGGAACTGGAGTGTATCTCCAGACTCTGTGTCCAGATATAACATTTATTGCTTTATATGAATACTGTATTGAAAGCCAAAGCATTCAGTTTACACACAAATTATACAATTATATAACGTTTCACAAAGGCAGTGAACAATTACAATCTACAAAATCTACTTACAGAAATTTAAAAATTCTAAATATCAAAAAGTACAGTTGCCAGAAACAAGTACAAACTTGACAGCCAGTAATTGTGACTGAAAGTTAGTTAAAGGATTTTGAATTTACAAGCTGGAAATCAGAAAACATCAGAAGTACAGATTAAGATTTGTGCTTTGAGTTCTCATCTCCAAAAATGTACAACCACTGGCTGTCAAAATGTAGTAGCATGTTCAAAAATATCTCATTCACTTCAAAATTTTGTACAAATCATGGTGGTTCAATGCACCCCCTAAAATTGCATTACCAGTACATAAGATCTGGCACAAGACTAAATTAACAGGTTAATTGCAGTAGCTCATCAATGCAGTCAGTGGTGTAAGTGTAACAATGCTGTCCGCATGCTACAAAAAATGTAACTGAAAGGAACCTACTCAAATATTCACAATGTTCGAACCACTGAGCATAAATTGAGTGACTGCCTCCCACCTTTTCCTGCTTGAACAGTGAATCAAAAAAAGCATTTATTCTGCAACCAAAACAAACTGATCTTGAAACAAGTCCTAAACTTTGCTGTTTCACATTAATGTGAAACACACACTCCCTTTTGATTAATGAATCCCATCAATGCAGGAACATCAGAAGTAAATGAAAGTGATGTATTGTTTTGAGTTTTTTCCTGGAATGTGTCTTAACCTGTTGTTTAAAGTATATGTATTAAATAAATGTTGAAACAATGACCATGTAGGAAATTAAATTTTGAGGTTTAAAAACTAGACAAAAAAAACTATGGTAAATGGCCTAGTCCAATGAATTGCAAAATAACTTGACAATTATAGTTTTACTTTCCAGTTTAAAAACGTTCTCTAAATAAAAATCTATACACAAACCACTGATTTGACCAAACAAAAAAAAATGGGAGCAGTAGATGAGACCTGAAGGAGCTGGTTTCACAGTTCTCATCTAGTACAGCTCTTCCAGGTATTTCTTGGAGAAGGTTTGTCCCTCCTTCTCCTGAAAAACAAAGGTCCACTTTATTACATAAAATTTTATACAGTGTAAAATCAACACCTCATGGAAAATACTGCACAGAGTATCTCAATATTTAGTCCTGTTCCATTGGTTCTTCTGTGGCATCTGCACTGTTCTCCATTGGACTCTCAGAAGGCATCTCTGGAGTTTCGGGAGGTGTATCTGGTTTTTCTGTATCACTGCAGTCCACACTGTTACTAACAGCGTCAGTGTTTTCACTGATTTCACTTGCTTCAGAAGTTAATGTCTTGGTTGGCTCCGATTGGTCCATTTGGTTTTCATCTGAAGTTTTGACATTTTCAGATGAAACATCAACTTTCTCTTGCTCAGATTCAAACATGGCTTTCACTTGTATGCTTGAGGACTCTGTAAATAAACAAAATGCCATCAGGCGCCACTTTTTCTCCAATGCTGCGCAACTGCCAGTTTTCAATTAAAGGAAAAGATAAATTGAAGCCACTGCAATTAGGTGGACATAACCATTGAAAAACAAATTGGTATGGAAGAGATTTCATGCATTACTGTTCAAAAATTAATTTCAGCACTTCCAAGAGATTAGTATATATATTTGTGACACGACATCAAAAGAATCTATTCACAAGATTCACGTTTTGATACGCAAAAATAGATTACACGTCAGAATAGGTGTGGACAGCTGGCGAACAAGCAGTTATTGGTAGCTCAGAAGAACGTAAAATTCCTAAGATGTTTGTGAATTCAGGCCCAAGAACCCATAACAATTTGATAATGCAATATTAGATGGGAACATATACATTACCAAAAAAAGGGGGCTTTAAAAGCCAGGTTAGTCAGTCCATGTCTTTTTTTTTAAATGGTACTTTCACCTCCAAAATGGTAGGCAACAGCCAGTAGAATCACGCAAGAACTGCACTAATTTATTTGTTTCATCTTTACAATGCATGAATTGAAAGTTTACACACTGGTCAACCCTGGGAGCTAGTCAATTCCTTGGATCTATCAGTGGCTTAAGCATTAAAAGCCTTGGAGAAGTCAGATGTCATCAATGAAGTTCTGAATATTAATGTATACTAACTAGAATTTTAAGCAGAAAACAGTTGAATTTAGTGGATCTTAAGGTTAGTGAACACAAAGGCAATTTATACCTCAATATTTAACTGCATTAAAAAAACATACAATGGAATCCACTGCCTGAATGGGTGGTGGAAATAGATTCACTAATAACTTTCAAAAGGGAATTGGATATGTACTTGAAAAGAAAAGAAAATGCAGGACTATGGGGGAAGAGCAGGGGAATGAGATAATGGATAGCTCTTTCAAAGAGCTGGCACAGGCATGGTGGGCCGAATGGCCTCCCTCTGCGTTGTAAGAATCTATGATGCTATGAATCCCTGCCATTTATTGCACACATCACAAGGGAACAAATGTGGATGCTTAAATCACTAAGAAACCATCAATGCTACACTAAACAAAAAATTCAAAAGGTTTCAAAACTCAGTTTATTTCCTGTACTTAAACAAAAGCAGAGCAGCATTGCTAGAATATTACTGTGCTGATTTTACAAGAACATTCATGAGCTTCATGGATGAACTACGAAGTAAATGCTATTAAGGTTGTGTCTTGTGTATTCACTATCGAGAAAGTTGGAGATGATATAGGAAGACAAAGGAATCCAGAGAGCTGGATTAAATGTAACTGACTGAATGGGCTAAGTGCACCAATTTTGTGTTCAAGACCATTATACTACAAGTACTGCTCTTAGACCAACACTTGTCGAGTGCACTGCATGGCCACGCCTGATTGATGACCAGAGGGAAAAAGAACTCCCTAATTTGTTTTTCTCTCTCCCAGGATATTACATGGCTGCAGGGGTGGGAAGAAGTGTTCTGCCATGATGGTCCGGCCATCATGGTGTTGGACAGGCTAAATGGACCAGCTGGTCTTTTTCTGCCCGTCAATTTTGTATGTTTGTATTGTGTGCAAGCTAACATGCAGAGAGCTTTGCTTGCTAGCCTGTTACATTTTAATGTTAGAAGAGAATGAGAACACATGGGTTTTCAAAATAAAAATTAATTAAATACAAGTTTAATATTTTTATCTTGGCTTCTCACTAGGCTGTAGTTGTACTGATTCTAATGTAAAGCCAAAGTGGTGCAAGATTACTTCCTGAAGTCTGGCCTGTACTTTCAAGGTGTAATCCTAGTTCTACATTTCTCACTTGACTTTAGCGTACTGAAGACTGAAATTGCTGAGATGCCCATCAAGCTGCACTGTCACTTTCCTATCAGTAGAATGACACAGCAAATTTGCTTCTGAAAGGTGATTCTAGCTGACTATAGTCCTACTGTATATATTCAGGAAGGTACCTTGTTTATCTACATTAGCCGGATCAGTCCATTCACTCTCGTCTTTGGCTTCTTCCTGCTTTCCTGTGTTCTCAATTTCTTCAGGCATTTCTGAAGAACTTTCGGAATGTACAGGCTCATCTGCCTCCTCATTATCTTTCTCAAATTTCAGTCGTTTTACCTCAGGTGCCTCAGCTTCCATTGTGTCCTCTAAATGTTTATTTTTCGAACAGCTACTCTGAATGTCTTCTCCATGGGATGTGGGTGAATCACTTTAAAAATAAAAAGATTAAAATGTGCAGCCACTGTAACAATTCCTACACAAGTTAAAACAGAACTTGAACATGCCAATAGGCTTAGGAACGCAACCAACTTTACTAGCATAGATCTTCCTCATTAATCTCGCAAAAAAAATTCAAAGTTAATGCAGAAAGATGCTTTTTGCGACTAGATATCACTTTTATTAAATAATAGAAGACTGCCAGAGTATAATAAAGAGCCCAACACCCACTTTGAGCAAGTTGGTAGATTGTGAATAATTACAAAATCCTCAGGAGGTTTAAAGTAAGCATTCATAAAATACAACATATAATTTCAAAGTACAAGTGAATGGCTTCATATGCTCCATAAAGATTATATCCACACAATAAATTAAGACTATTGTTATGGGAAAGGAAAATGACAGATGAAAGTTTTTTTTTTTTTTAAAATGAGCGAGATTTAATCTAGAAATTAGCTAACATATGTTTTATACTGAACTAGCTTGAGTGCCCGGCGGTGCCGAGGCTTTTTCGAGGGCATGTTGTTGTTGGAAGAGAGGGAGAGCGAGCGACTGGGGGGGGGGGCCGAAAGAGAGCGAGCGACTGGGGGGGGGGGGGGGGGCGGAAAGAGAGCGAGCGACTGGGGGGGGGGCGAAGAGAGCGAGCGACTGGGGGGGGGGCGAAGAGAGCGAGCGACTGGGGGGGGGGGGGGCGAAGAGAGCGAGCGACTGGGGGGGGGGGGGCGAAGAGAGCGAGCGACTGGGGGGGGGCGAAGAGAGCGAGCGACTGGGGGGGCGAAGAGAGCGAGCGACTGGGGGGGCGAAGAGAGCGAGCGACTGGGGGGGCGAAGAGAGCGAGCGACTGGGGGGGCGAAGAGAGCGAGCGACTGGGGGGGCGAAGAGAGCGAGCGACTGGGGGGGCGAAGAGAGCGAGCGACTGGGGGGGCGAAGAGAGCGAGCGACTGGGGGGGCGAAGAGAGCGAGCGACTGGGGGGGCGAAGAGAGCGAGCGACTGGGGGGGCGAAGAGAGCGAGCGACTGGGGGGGCGAAGAGAGCGAGCGACTGGGGGGGCGAAGAGAGCGAGCGACTGGGGGGGGCGAAGAGAGCGAGCGACTGGGGGGGCGAAGAGAGCGAGCGACTGGGGGGGCGAAGAGAGCGAGCGACTGGGGGGGCGAAGAGAGCGAGCGACTGGGGGGGCGAAGAGAGCGAGCGACTGGGGGGGCGAAGAGAGCGAGCGACTGGGGGGGCGAAGAGAGCGAGCGACTGGGGGGGCGAAGAGAGCGAGCGACTGGGGGGGCGAAGAGAGCGAGCGACTGGGGGGGCGAAGAGAGCGAGCGACTGGGGGGGGCGAAGAGAGCGAGCGACTGGGGGGGGCGAAGAGAGCGAGCGACTGGGGGGGGCGAAGAGAGCGAGCGACTGGGGGGGGCGAAGAGAGCGAGCGACTGGGGGGGGCGAAGAGAGCGAGCGACTGGGGGGGGCGAAGAGAGCGAGCGACTGGGGGGGGCGAAGAGAGCGAGCGACTGGGGGGGGCGAAGAGAGCGAGCGACTGGGGGGGGCGAAGAGAGCGAGCGACTGGGGGGGCGAAGAGAGCGAGCGACTGGGGGGGGGCGAAGAGAGCGAGCGACTGGGGGGGGGCGAAGAGAGCGAGCGACTGGGGGGGGCGAAGAGAGCGAGCGACTGGGGGGGGCGAAGAGAGCGAGCGACTGGGGGGGCGAAGAGAGCGAGCGACTGGGGGGGGCGAAGAGAGCGAGCGACTGGGGGGGGCGAAGAGAGCGAGCGACTGGGGGGGCGAAGAGAGCGAGCGACTGGGGGGGGCGAAGAGAGCGAGCGACTGGGGGGGGCGAAGAGAGCGAGCGACTGGGGGGGCGAAGAGAGCGAGCGACTGGGGGGGCGAAGAGAGCGAGCGACTGGGGGGGCGAAGAGAGCGAGCGACTGGGGGGGCGAAGAGAGCGAGCGACTGGGGGGGCGAAGAGAGCGAGCGACTGGGGGGGCGAAGAGAGCGAGCGACTGGGGGGGCGAAGAGAGCGAGCGACTGGGGGGGCGAAGAGAGCGAGCGACTGGGGGGCGAAGAGAGCGAGCGACTGGGGGGGCGAAGAGAGCGAGCGACTGGGGGGGCGAAGAGAGCGAGCGACTGGGGGGGCGAAGAGAGCGAGCGACTGGGGGGGCGAAGAGAGCGAGCGACTGGGGGGGCGAAGAGAGCGAGCGACTGGGGGGGCGAAGAGAGCGAGCGACTGGGGGGGCGAAGAGAGCGAGCGACTGGGGGGGCGAAGAGAGCGAGCGACTGGGGGGGCGAAGAGAGCGAGCGACTGGGGGGGCGAAGAGAGCGAGCGACTGGGGGGGCGAAGAGAGCGAGCGACTGGGGGGGCGAAGAGAGCGAGCGACTGGGGGGGCGAAGAGAGCGAGCGACTGGGGGGGCGAAGAGAGCGAGCGACTGGGGGGGCGAAGAGAGCGAGCGACTGGGGGGGCGAAGAGAGCGAGCGACTGGGGGGGCGAAGAGAGCGAGCGACTGGGGGGGCGAAGAGAGCGAGCGACTGGGGGGGCGAAGAGAGCGAGCGACTGGGGGGGCGAAGAGAGCGAGCGACTGGGGGGGCGAAGAGAGCGAGCGACTGGGGGGGCGAAGAGAGCGAGCGACTGGGGGGGCGAAGAGAGCGAGCGACTGGGGGGGCGAAGAGAGCGAGCGACTGGGGGGCGAAGAGAGCGAGCGACTGGGGGGGCGAAGAGAGCGAGCGACTGGGGGGGGCGAAGAGAGCGAGCGACTGGGGGGGCGAAGAGAGCGAGCGACTGGGGGGGGAAGAGAGCGAGCGACTGGGGGGGAAGAGAGCGAGCGACTGGGGGGGGAAGAGAGCGAGCGACTGGGGGGGAAGAGAGCGAGCGACTGGGGGGGAAGAGAGCGAGCGACTGGGGGGGAAGAGAGCGAGCGACTGGGGGGGAAGAGAGCGAGCGACTGGGGAGAGCGACTGGGGGGAAGAGAGCGAGCGACTGGGGGGGAAGAGAGCGAGCGACTGGGGGGAAGAGAGCGAGCGACTGGGGGGGAAGAGAGCGAGCGACTGGGGGGGAAGAGAGCGAGCGACTGGGGGGGAAGAGAGCGAGCGACTGGGGGGGAAGAGAGCGAGCGACTGGGGGGGAAGAGAGCGAGCGACTGGGGGGGAAGAGAGCGAGCGACTGGGGGGGGAAGAGAGCGAGCGACTGGGGGGGGAAGAGAGCGAGCGACTGGGGGGGGAAGAGAGCGAGCGACTGGGGGGGGAAGAGAGCGAGCGACTGGGGGGGGAAGAGAGCGAGCGACTGGGGGGGGGAAGAGAGCGAGCGACTGGGGGGGGAAGAGAGCGAGCGACTGGGGGGGGGAAGAGAGCGAGCGACTGGGGGGGGGAAGAGAGCGAGCGACTGGGGGGGGAAGAGAGCGAGCGACTGGGGGGGGAAGAGAGCGAGCGACTGGGGGGGGAAGAGAGCGAGCGACTGGGGGGGGAAGAGAGCGAGCGACTGGGGGGGGAAGAGAGCGAGCGACTGGGGGGGGAAGAGAGCGAGCGACTGGGGGGGGAAGAGAGCGAGCGACTGGGGGGGGAAGAGAGCGAGCGACTGGGGGGGAAGAGAGCGAGCGACTGGGGGGGAAGAGAGCGAGCGACTGGGGGGGAAGAGAGCGAGCGACTGGGGGGGGAAGAGAGCGAGCGACTGGGGGGGGAAGAGAGCGAGCGACTGGGGGGGGAAGAGAGCGAGCGACTGGGGGGGGAAGAGAGCGAGCGACTGGGGGGGAAGAGAGCGAGCGACTGGGGGGGGAAGAGAGCGAGCGACTGGGGGGGGAAGAGAGCGAGCGACTGGGGGGGGAAGAGAGCGAGCGACTGGGGGGGGAAGAGAGCGAGCGACTGGGGGGGAAGAGAGCGAGCGACTGGGGGGGGAAGAGAGCGAGCGACTGGGGGGGGAAGAGAGCGAGCGACTGGGGGGGAAGAGAGCGAGCGACTGGGGGGGGAAGAGAGCGAGCGACTGGGGGGGGAAGAGAGCGAGCGACTGGGGGGGAAGAGAGCGAGCGACTGGGGGGGGAAGAGAGCGAGCGACTGGGGGGGGAAGAGAGCGAGCGACTGGGGGGGGAAGAGAGCGAGCGACTGGGGGGGGAAGAGAGCGAGCGACTGGGGGGGGAAGAGAGCGAGCGACTGGGGGGGGAAGAGAGCGAGCGACTGGGGGGGGAAGAGAGCGAGCGACTGGGGGGGGAAGAGAGCGAGCGACTGGGGGGGGAAGAGAGCGAGCGACTGGGGGGGGAAGAGAGCGAGCGACTGGGGGGGGAAGAGAGCGAGCGACTGGGGGGGGAAGAGAGCGAGCGACTGGGGGGGGAAGAGAGCGAGCGACTGGGGGGGGAAGAGAGCGAGCGACTGGGGGGGGAAGAGAGCGAGCGACTGGGGGGGGGAAGAGAGCGAGCGACTGGGGGGGGAAGAGAGCGAGCGACTGGGGGGGGAAGAGAGCGAGCGACTGGGGGGGAAGAGAGCGAGCGACTGGGGGGGGAAGAGAGCGAGCGACTGGGGGGGGAAGAGAGCGAGCGACTGGGGGGGAAGAGAGCGAGCGACTGGGGGGGAAGAGAGCGAGCGACTGGGGGGGGAAGAGAGCGAGCGACTGGGGGGGGAAGAGAGCGAGCGACTGGGGGGGGGAAGAGAGCGAGCGACTGGGGGGGGAAGAGAGCGAGCGACTGGGGGGGGAAGAGAGCGAGCGACTGGGGGGGGAAGAGAGCGAGCGACTGGGGGGGGAAGAGAGCGAGCGACTGGGGGGGGGAAGAGAGCGAGCGACTGGGGGGGGAAGAGAGCGAGCGACTGGGGGGGGGGAAGAGAGCGAGCGACTGGGGGGGGAAGAGAGCGAGCGACTGGGGGGGGAAGAGAGCGAGCGACTGGGGGGGGAAGAGAGCGAGCGACTGGGGGGGGAAGAGAGCGAGCGACTGGGGGGGAAGAGAGCGAGCGACTGGGGGGGGAAGAGAGCGAGCTACTGGGGGGGGGGAAGAGAGCGAGCGACTGGGGGGGGAAGAGAGCGAGCGACTGGGGGGGGGGAAGAGAGCGAGCGACTGGGGGGGAAGAGAGCGAGCGACTGGGGGGGGAAGAGAGCGAGCGACTGGGGGGGGAAGAGAGCGAGCGACTGGGGGGGGGGGAAGAGAGCGAGCGACGGGGGGGGGGGGGAAGAGAGCGAGCGACTGGGGGGAAAGAGAGCGAGCGACTGGGGGGGAAGAGAGCGAGCGACTGGGGGGGAAGAGAGCGAGCGACTGGGGGGGAAGAGAGCGAGCGACTGGGGGGGAAGAGAGCGAGCGACTGGGGGGGAAGAGAGCGAGCGACTGGGGGGGAAGAGAGCGAGCGACTGGGGGGGAAGAGAGCGAGCGACTGGGGGGGAAGAGAGCGAGCGACTGGGGGGGAAGAGAGCGAGCGACTGGGGGGGAAGAGAGCGAGCGACTGGGGGGGGAAGAGAGCGAGCGACTGGGGGGGAAGAGAGCGAGCGACTGGGGGGGAAGAGAGCGAGCGACTGGGGGGGGAAGAGAGCGAGCGACTGGGGGGGAAGAGAGCGAGCGACTGGGGGGGAAGAGAGCGAGCGACTGGGGGGGAAGAGAGCGAGCGACTGGGGGGGAAGAGAGCGAGCGACTGGGGGGGAAGAGAGCGAGCGACTGGGGGGGAAGAGAGCGAGCGACTGGGGGGGAAGAGAGCGAGCGACTGGGGGGGAAGAGAGCGAGCGACTGGGGGGGAAGAGAGCGAGCGACTGGGGGGGAAGAGAGCGAGCGACTGGGGGGGAAGAGAGCGAGCGACTGGGGGGGAAGAGAGCGAGCGACTGGGGGGGAAGAGAGCGAGCGACTGGGGGGGAAGAGAGCGAGCGACTGGGGGGGAAGAGAGCGAGCGACTGGGGGGGAAGAGAGCGAGCGACTGGGGGGGAAGAGAGCGAGCGACTGGGGGGGAAGAGAGCGAGCGACTGGGGGGGAAGAGAGCGAGCGACTGGGGGGGGAAGAGAGCGAGCGACTGGGGGGGAAGAGAGCGAGCGACTGGGGGGAAGAGAGCGAGCGACTGGGGGGGAAGAGAGCGAGCGACTGGGGGGGAAGAGAGCGAGCGACTGGGGGGAAGAGAGCGAGCGACTGGGGGGAAGAGAGCGAGCGACTGGGGGGGAAGAGAGCGAGCGACTGGGGGGGAAGAGAGCGAGCGACTGGGGGGGAAGAGAGCGAGCGACTGGGGGGGAAGAGAGCGAGCGACTGGGGGGGAAGAGAGCGAGCGACTGGGGGGGAAGAGAGCGAGCGACTGAGGGGGAAGAGAGCGAGCGACTGGGGGGGGAAGAGAGCGAGCGACTGGGGGGGGGGAAGAGAGCGAGCGACTGGGGGGGGGGAAGAGAGCGAGCGACTGGGGGGGGGGGAAAGAGAGCGAGCGACTGGGGGGGAAGAGAGCGAGCGACTGGGGGGGGAAGAGAGCGAGCGACTGGGGGGGGAAGAGAGCGAGCGACTGGGGGGGGAAGAGAGCGAGCGACTGGGGGGGGAAGAGAGCGAGCGACTGGGGGGGAAGAGAGCGAGCGACTGGGGGGGGAAGAGAGCGAGCGACTGGGGGGGGAAGAGAGCGAGCGACTGGGGGGGGAAGAGAGCGAGCGACTGGGGGGGGAAGAGAGCGAGCGACTGGGGGGGGAAGAGAGCGAGCGACTGGGGGGGGAAGAGAGCGAGCGACTGGGGGGGGAAGAGAGCGAGCGACTGGGGGGGGAAGAGAGCGAGCGACTGGGGGGAAGAGAGCGAGCGACTGGGGGGGAAGAGAGCGAGCGACTGGGGGGGGAAGAGAGCGAGCGACTGGGGGGGGAAGAGAGCGAGCGACTGGGGGGGGAAGAGAGCGAGCGACTGGGGGGGGAAGAGAGCGAGCGACTGGGGGGGGAAGAGAGCGAGCGACTGGGGGGGGAAGAGAGCGAGCGACTGGGGGGGGGAAGAGAGCGAGCGACTGGGGGGGGGAAGAGAGCGAGCGACTGGGGGGGGAAGAGAGCGAGCGACTGGGGGGGGAAGAGAGCGAGCGACTGGGGGGGGAAGAGAGCGAGCGACTGGGGGGGGGGAAGAGAGCGAGGACTGGGGGGGGGAAGAGAGCGAGCGGCTGGGGGGGAAGAGAGCGAGCGGCTGGGGGGAAGAGAGCGAGCGGCTGGGGGGGGGAAGAGAGCGAGCGGCTGGGGGGGGGGAAGAGAGCGAGCGACTGGGGGGGAAGAGAGCGAGCGACTGGGGGGGGGGGAAGAGAGCGAGCGACTGGGGGGGGGGGAAGAGAGCGAGCGACTGGGGGGGGCGGGGGAAGAGAGAGAGCGACGGGGGGGGGGGGGAAGAGAGCGAGCGACTGGGGGGGGGGAAGAAGAGAGCGAGCGATTGGGGGGGGGGGGGGAAGAGAGCGAGTGATGCGCCATCAATTACTCAAAAGACTGAGGTTGAGCGAGTAACAATCAGGCTTTTATTAACTAAAGAATGAAGGTCTAGTCTCGAGTGGTCGACCCGTCCAGAATACTAAGGGACTGGGAGGTAGTCACTTATATACCTGGAATAGTGGGACGAGTCAGCCGAGGCATGTCCAGACCTGTACCTAGTGGAATACACGTACCTCTACAGACAGGTATAACAGTGGTTTACCACATTCACCCCTTGTTTAAAAATGAGTCCGGCGGGGTGAAGTGTATTTAAAAGTTCGTGTATTGGAGTCTCTCCAGAGGTCTTGTCTGCCGCTGTGATCGACGGGCGACGGCAGGGGTGGTGGAGCTTCCGGCGTCGCGTCCCGTGTAGGCTGGGGCCCTGGAGTGTAGTCCTCGTGGGTGGCGGTCCAAGGCGAGCCGGCTGCTGGGGTTGGATATCGGCTCGTGGGGGGGGGGGGGGGGGGTGGTAATGGGTAGTGGGTTACAGCGGTCCCCGAGGGTGCGAGGTCTCGTATGGAGACTGTGTCCTCCCGCCCGTCCGGGTACGCAATGTAAGCATACTGGGGATTGGCGTGGAGGAGGTCGACCCTCTCGACCAGGGGGTCCGTTTTATTGGCCCTCACGTGTCTTCTCAGTAGTACCGGCCCTGGGGACGTCAGCCATGGCGGTAACGATGTCCCCGATGTGGACTTCCTTGGGAAGACAAACATTTTCTCGTGAGGGGTGGCATTGCAGAGCAGTGACCGAATCGAGTGGAGCGCATCGGGGAGCACCTCCTGCCAGCGGGAGGTCGGAAGGCCCCTAGACTTTAAGGCTAGTAGGGCGGCCTTCCAAACTGTCGCATTCTCTCTTTCCACCTGTCCGTTCCCCCGGGGGTTGTAACTGGTGGTCCTGCTTGTGGCTATACCCCTAGCGAGCAGGTACTGGCGGAGTTCGTCACTCATAAACGATGAGCCCCGGGTGGCAGAGGTCATTGTGGAGGGCCCTCAGCCTATCGATCTGCGCGCTGGCGCAGGTGCCACGCGATAGGGCATCTGGGGGTTCATTGAGCTTCCCAGGCCGGTACAAGATCTCGTAGTTGTAGGTGGAAAGTTCGATTCTCCACCTCAAGATCTTATTCTCCACCTCAAGATCTTGTCATTTTTGATTTTGCCCCTCTGCTTGTTGTTGAATATAAAAGCAACTGAACGCTGGTCAGTGAGCAGGGTAAATCGTTTTTCCGGCCAGGTAGTGCCTCCAATGACGCACAGCCTCCACAATAGCCTGGGCCTCCTTCTCGACCGCGGAGCGTCTGGTCTCCGGGCCCTGGAGGGTTCGTGAGAAGAATGCCACAGGTCTCCCCGCCTGATTAAGGGTGGCGGCCAGAGCGAAGTCGGACGCATCGCTTTCCACCTGGAAGGGGATGGATTCGTCCACTGCGTGCATGGTGGCTTTGGCAATGTCCTCCTTGATGTGGTGGAAGGCCGAGCGGGCCTCTGCCATCAGGGGAAAAGAGGTGGATTTGATCAGCGGACGGGCTTTGTCTGCATAGTAGGGGACCCACTGAGCGCAGTAGGAAAAAAACCCTAGGCACCTCTTCAGGGCTTTTAGGCAGTGGGAGTTCCATAAGGGGACGCATCCGGTCCGGGTCGGGACCGATGACCCAGTGTTCCACAACACAGCCAAGGATGGCGAGGCGGTCTGTGCGGAATATGCACTTCTCCTTGTTATATGTCAGGTTCAGGAGTTGGGCGGTGCGGAGGAATTTCTCGAGGTTTGCGTCATGGTCCTGCAAGTCATGGCCGCAGATGGTCACATTGTCCAGCTAAGGGAAGGTGGCCTGCAGCGCGTTTTGATTGACCATCCGGTCCATCTCCCTTTGGAAGACGGAGACCCCGTTGGTAACGCCGAAGGGAACCCTAAGGAAGTGATAGAGGCGGCCGTTTGCCTCAAAAGCAGTATACTGGCGGTCTTCAGGGCGGATGGGAGCTGGTGGTACGCTGATTTCAGGTCAATGTTCGAAAAGACGCGGTACTGCGCGATCTGGTTGACCATGTCAGCTATGCGGGGAGTGGGTAGGCGTCCAGCAGGGGTGTAGCGGTTTATTGTTTGGCTGTAGTCGATGGCCAGGCGTTGTTTTCGCCGGTCTTAACGACCACAACCTGGGCTCGCCAGGGGCTGGAGCTGCCCTCAATAATCCCCTCCTTCAGGAGTCGCTCCACTTCGGTTTTGATGAAAACCCTGTCCCCGGCACTGTATCGCCTGCTCTTTGTGGCGATGGCTTACAGTCGGGGGTGAGGTTAGCAAACAGTGGGGGGGGTGGGACTCTGAGTGTGGAGAGGTTGCATCTGGTGCGCGGCGGGCAATTTGGAGGCTGCTGGCTGTGGACTGTGAGTGGGGGGAGGGGGCCACCGTACGCCATCGTAACACTTTTGAGGTGGCACTGGAAATCCAACCCCAGTAGGACGGCAGCGCAGAGGTCGGGGCATGACCAGGAGTTTAAAATTATTGAATACAGTCCCGTCTACTACTAGTGTCACCACGCAGTAGCCGCCAATGTCCACTGACTGGGACTCGGAGGCCACAGAAATCCGCTGGTGCGCAGGCAGGACTGGGAGAGAGCAACGCCGCACCGTGTCGGGGTGGATGAAGCTCTCTGTGCTCCCGGAGTCAAAAAGGCAGTTTATTGCATAGCTGTTTACCTTAACGTCCATTTTGGACCGAGCTAGTTGGTGCGGTCTCGTTTGGTCCAGCGTAACAGAGGCCAGCGTAGGGGTCGGTGTGTCGCTGCGGGTGTCAGATGGGGGGGGGGGGGTTGGCGGTCTGCTGCGTCCCGGCTGGTGTCCAAGA